>NC_056056.1:77481339-77826339 GCF_016772045.2 Ovis aries
CAGGTCCCAGGCTTCTCCTCCCATCTGCTTCTTATCCTTCCCTCCAGTGTTTAGAAAGTGTCATCTTGAGTGGCATGGGCTGTGAGCAGCTGTGGGAGCAAGGAGAGGTTTGCTGTGAGGTGATTGGGGGTCCCCTCGGGCCTGGTTTCAGAGCTCAAAGCTTGTCAGCCTTGCAGGAGCCACCCAAGCTCAGCCACTGCTGCCAGATTCCCACTCCCTGGGCCCCGTCAGCCCACCTCTACCTCACCCTGGGGAAGTTGAGATTCATAGTTCAGATAGATTAAGGAGAGATGAGATGTTTCCTTTGTTCCTTTACTATCCCCCACCCACCAACCAGCACATTTTCAAACAGGAAATCAAGGGACACCCACTCTGTTTTTCTTGGGCAGAGCAAGACCAGAAGACTGACGCCATCTGTTTAGGACCTTGACCCCCCGGCTGCGCTGTTTAGACAGCGGTCCTACTGGGGGCAGCCCTGGATCTGGGGTTTGCCCTTTCATGGGACAGCACAGATTTTAAAAACTAGTTGCCCTGGGGTGATAAAGACCCCCCTCCCCCACCTGCTTTCTCTCAGAGCCTTGAAGGACCCAAATCACCAGCTCCTAGTCTCCTAGTCATTGTCCAGTTCTTGACAGTTGAAAGAAACCAAATGGACTCTAACTCCGGCGATGGGGGTATGAAGAGGATGGGAGGGGGTGTCTTGAGACTGGGGGCCCAGGAGCTGCTGATGGAGCTCCCTGAACCCCCAGCAAGTTATTCACACTTCAGCGCCTTCCTGCGGGCTTCGCTTGGTACCTGGCGGAGGCAGAAGAGGGAGACTGATGTTTCCCCCATATCTTTCTAGTCTTATGATTCTTATAATCAGACCTGGAAAAAACATCTTTTTCTTTCTTCATTTCTTTGAGAAAGCAAGATTGGCTTAAACACAAAGTGATCACTGGGGCTTTTGGAATGCAGAGAGAAGAGAGAGCTGGCCTTTTGAGAATAATGCTTCATTTCCCTTGCTCCATCTCCCCATCCCACCCTCGTGGCTCCGGCCCCTGCCTCATCAGGAGAAATGCCCCTGCTGAGGTCTTGCCTCTGGAGGAGACGGGAGACCAGGTAACTACCCCTGGCCCCTGCCCCACAGTATCAGAAGCATATTCCCTAAGGGCCCAACTGCTTACAGAGACTCAGAAAACCTTGGCCAACCTCTTGGCCCAGCCGCTGGCCTCAAAACCAGGCTACGTGGCCTGTCCAGGACGCCCATAAATCCCCCAGTCGGCAAGAAGCTGCACTCTGGAGCCTGCTCACCCCTTTGCTCATAGGCCTGGCTGCAGGCCCTGAGCTGTCCTCAGCCAGTCTAGAAGTCAGTGTAAATAAGCACATTTCTCTGGGGCAGACCTCATTTTCTGGGGACTTGTACCCCCTCAGAGGTATCAATAATCAAAAAGTCCAATGTACCCTTCAGGGGCCACAGCTCTTCCCCACCAGACAGCTGATATTTAACTGATGGCTGCTGTCCTCCATAGGGTTTTTTTAACATGTCACAGGGTATCAGTAGAGTTCTGGGCTTCCCAGGGGGTACAGGGGTAGAGAAGCCACCTGCCAATGCAGGAGATGCAAGAGATACAGATCCTTGGGTTGAAAAGATCCCCTAGGGAGGAAATGGCAATCCACTTCAGTATTCTTGCCTGGAAAATTCCATGGAGAGAGGAGCCTGGCGGGCTAGAGTTCATGAGGTCACAAAGAGTCAGACAAAGTTCCAGCAAAAGAGTTCCAGCAAAGTGTTAACTCCTTTGTGCCCAGGGCAGAGAGTAGTGGCTCTTCTAATACCTACTGAACCTGTTATAAGCCCTCCAGAGGGTAGATGCGCATATACCACAGATCAAAAATTCAAACGCCCTGCCTTCTCTGCAGCCAGAACCAAGCACAGCTTGCAGATGGGTATTCTGGGAGTTGAGGTAAGCTGGGAGTAGTGTGCTGCTCACAACTGCTTCAAGTCTGGGAGGGAAGAAGGAACTTTTGTCTCGAGGGCTGCAGAAACAGTGTAGAAGCCTCAGGGATGGGAGATGTCACTATTAGAGGTGGCAAGAGTTGGCAGCTCGGGTGGAATTTGGGGCCCCAGCAGGACCACACAGCAGGTGTGGGGCAGATGAAGCTGACATCTCATGAAGTAAGTCTTCAGAGGCTGGGCATGGTGTGCAGGTGGCAAGGAAAAGCAGGAGAGTCCTAGACACAGCCCAGGCCGCCCCAGGTAGCTCAGGAACATCAGGAGGGAGGCTATGGGCCAGACTGGCCTATTCTAGCCCATCCCAGCTCCTCTGGCTACCTGGCCTCAGGCCCATCCTCCTTGCCTCAGTTTCCTTATCCATGGCAGGGCATGGTGATGCTGAAGAAAAGATAGAAACACAAAAGGCTGTGGAAAATGCTTAGTGCAAGAAAGGAGACTACGGAGGAGGGGTGACTGCTGTGGGGCCCTCGGCCAAGTCTCACCAGCTGAGTTCCATCTTGGGCTTAGGAGCCAGTGGGGTTTATAACCGCAATCTCAAGATGGCTCTGGAACCACAATGCCCAACAGGCGAGCACACAGCCTGTTTTTTGTCTGTTAGTCAGGGGCGCTCTGCTTCCTGGGGTGGAGGGGGAAGGGGGACCTCAGGAGCTATTGGTGGACTGACATTGCCAGAGAAATCCTGGCTGGCCTCTCCCCCTCACCCCACTCCTTCCCACTCGTGTGTTTGGGATTAACATGTATCCCTTGACCCTATTCATTTTTCTACTGAGATGGAAACTTGGCCAGCTACCAGGCCTGGATGTGCTCACGGTGTGGCTGGGCTCCAGCCAAGCCCACGGTAATTGTGATCACATGTGCGGCTTTTGCTGGGCGCTGGGGCCCTGGGAGATGCACAGCTGCCAGAAGGAAGGTCTGGGGCCCTAAGCAGTGCGCTGGTGGTGTGGCCTCGGGCCTCTGCCCTCACCTCTCCGGCCCTCCGTTTCCTCATTCATAAAATGGAAGGATTGGCTCATGGGACCTCTGAGAATCTAAGATCTCAGGGGATATGGACCAGCTTTCGGCTTCCCAGCCCTGGCCTGGCCTTCCACGTACACAGAGGGGGACCTTGGCCAGGGTGGGATTGAGGGTGCTTAGAGAAGGGTCTGGAAGGAGAGACAGAGAGTATCCTAGACAGTCTTCACCAGCTACCCCATGGACAAGGGCAAACCTAATACCCTTTCCCCATTAGTCTAGGGGCTGGGGTTGCTGCCCAGCATGATTGAATCTACACTCTGGAGTAAGATATTATACTGAGTGGATTGTTGTGGCCTTTACTATTCACCTTGGCGGTTCAGAAAGCCTGAGAATAAGCAGGAGTTGAATAGGTTGGCTAATCAGTACAGCCAAGAGCAAGGGTAACATTCTGAACACCTGGTCTGAGTAGAAGCGGTGAGGAGGTGAGTTTCTCTACCTTCACATAATCCCTGGGCCTTCTCTCCTGCTTTTTGCTTACAGATGTCCCCCCTCACTTCTCCCTTTGTCTTTCTCTCTCTGATTTCTTCTTCCTGTTGCCTTTTTCTTTTCTCCTTGTTTCTTCCTTCCCCCTTTCTAATGAAAGAAGCCAAGTGACTCCTTGGAAAGAGGATGGCTCAATAGTCAGGGGGCTTTGAGCCTCAGGCTATGAACCTGGGAGAATGCTGTCCTGGTTGAGCCTCAGGCTATGAACCTGGGAGAATGCTGTCCTCACTTTGGCATTGTTGAGTGAAGTCGCTCAGTCGTGTCCAACTCTTTGCGACCCCATGGACTGTAGAATACCAGGCTCCTCTGTCCATGGGATTTTCCAGGCAATAGTACTGGAGTGGATTGCCATTTCCTTCTCCAGGGGATCTTCCCGATCCAGGGATCGAACCCAGCTCTGCCGCATTGTAGACAGACGCTTTACCATCTGAGCAGTATAATCTATAAAACAGCTTCAGGCAGTACATAGAAAAGTGTCAATAAAAGGCAGCAAATACTATTATTTTCCCCAAATATCAACTGCAATGTGTTTTCAATGATTATTTGTACTTGATTAACTTCTATTCTGATCATACAAATCAGGTAATGTAAACTTGTTTGGCTCCTTGCTCTCATAAAATGGAATGGCCATACTCAAAGAGAATGCTGTAGACTTCGTGGCTTCTGGTTTTTTCTCTGTGTATCAGCAGTCCTGGAGGGAAAGAAGACCCTCCCTGGAGCTGGCCCTTTTCATGATTCTCTTGGATCTCAGGATGGATGAAGGCGGGGCAGAGGGATTCTCCTGCCTGGAAGAAGTCTCAAAGGAGAGTTTTGATGTTAATCTAGTGGTTTCAAGGTCACACACCTGAAAAAGGCTCCTAAAAACTAACAAAAACAAACCTAAGGGCCATTTTGTCACTTTATATATTAAAAAAACAAATTTTACTTTCTAGGAGGAAACTTATACATTCCAGAGGGATTCCTCCGAGCCCGACATGACACACACATCATTTTACATAGCTTCATTATCTGTGCCAGTCAGGGTTCTGTCAGAGAAATGGAAACCACTCCAGATATCCCAAATACACAGGATTTAAAAACCTGTGCGTAGGGGATTTAGGTGAGAGGGCTGGATGAGGGAAGGTCAGGGAAGCCACCGTCAGACCCCATGAAATTGGGAAGTGCCAGGTCTGCAGAGATCACCCAAGCCGCCGGCAGCAGCACTGTGGACAGCTTCCAGGAGCATGCCTGGAGGCCACAGTCAACCTCACTCTTGTCCTGGCCAATTCATAGAAGGTGGACTCTCCTTTCTTTGGTCTAGGAAATCTTGTGTAAGTGACTCTATTGCCAGGAACTTACTTAAAACTGTGCTTGCGAGGAAGGTGGGAAACTATAGACCCCAGGGCTCTCAGCTGGCGGCAGAGGAACGTGGAGTCATGTGGGGGTGCTGCAGTCCTGGCCAGACTAGAGGACCAGCACCCCTTCAGCGCATGCTTTCCTGTCCACTCAGCCAAGTGGCCGCTCCTATTTCCTCGGCCGCACTTGGCAGGGACAAGGCGTTCATGAGCCACTGTGTCCAGGGAAGCGGGGAAAGGGCACAAGAATAAAAAAGTCCTAGAGGCATTTTACAACATGTAGAGACATGAATAAAGGCGGTTAAAAAACAGTTGTCTTTGCCAAGGGCACATTATGAAGTCCTGGACTCACGGGGAGAGGAGGGGATTGGAGGTCTGGAGCAAACAGCTGTAGGGGACCCTGGGGAAGCCACTCCTTCCTGTGTCCTCTGCTTCTTCATCTGTTAAGCGAGAGGGCTAAAAGCAAAACCTTAACCTCCTGTGATGCTCTGATTTGTTAATCTGTGTGAACAGAGACATGATGCGCTTGGCATTAGGACATGACTCTTCCTGTCTCCTCTCCTGCTCCCCTGGATTCTTCCCTCCGCCTCTGAAAGGATGTTCAGGACTCTGTGCTTCAGAGACAGACAACCAGAGGGAACTCTTTCCATGACCTTATTGTTAATTCTCTTAAAATACTGTTCCATCTTGATCTTAACTTGTACCTTTTTTGTGTTTTTTGGAGGGAATGGGAAAAAAATTTTAATTCAAGTAAAGTTGACTTACAACACCATGTTAGCTCCAGGTGCAAATTGCAATAATTCAGTATTTCTGTATGTAACAAAATGATCATGATGATAAATCTAGTTACCATCTGTCACCATAGAAAGATATTACAATATCATTGACTATATTCCCCTGCTGTATATTTCATCCCCGTGACTCTTTTATTTTGTAATTGGAAGCTTGCGCCTCTTAATCTCCCTCTCTGCTTCACTCATTCCCCTCCTTCTCCCCTCTGGCAACCACCTGTTTGTTCTCTGTATCTGTGACTCTGTTTTTGTTTCATTGTATTTGTTCATTTGGCTTTTCAGATTTCACATATAAGTGAAATCATATGGTATTTGTCTTTCTCTGAGTTATTTCACTTAGCATAATACCCTCTAGATCCAACCATGTTGTCACAAATGGCAAGATTTCATTCTTTCTTATGACTGAGTGGGCTTCCATGGTAGATGATAAAGAATCTGCCTGCAATTCAGGAGAGCCCAATTCGATTCCTGGGTCAGAAAGATCCCAGGGAGAAGGGAAAGGCTACCCACTCCAGTATTCTTGGGCTTCCCTGGTGGCTCAGACGGTAAAGAATTGTGCCTGCAGTGCGGGAAACCTGGGTTTGATCCCTTGGTTGGGAAGATCCCCAGGAGAAGGGAATGACTACTCACTCCAGTATTCTGGCCTGGAGAATTTCAGGAACTGTATAGTGCATCGGGTCGCAAAGAGTTGGACACGCCTAAACAGCTTTTACTTTCACTTTTTATGACTGAATAGTTTTCTGTTGGGCTTCCCAGGTGGCGCGGTGGTGAAGAACTGCCTGCGAATGCAGAGACTCAAGAGATGCTATATATCCCATCTTTTTAGTCTTGAGGCCTCTTGAAAGCATGGTGTGTTGATGCTGAACAGTAGGACACTGGGGTGCAAGTTGTCTTGGCTTGCATGTCTCGGGTCTTAGAAGAAAACGGTGCAAGGATTCACTCCCTGGTGGGGTGTTGAGGTCCTTTAATGGACCGGAACCTGGTGGTCCGGAGTCAACCGATAAGAAAGTAAAGGAGAGAGAAAGAGGCTGATATTCCTTGGTTTATGCAGCAAGCCAATAAAGTCCCTGACCCGGGGCTTGCTCTGTTCACGGAGGCCTCAGGCACCCTTTCGATGGGGTGAAGGCGCAGAGTGCCTTCTCGAGAGGGTCTTAGAAACCCAGGCAGGAAAGTGAACCCAGAGGGCCTCTGTGCTCCAGGGGATCAGCCTGAAAGAGAAAGAGAGGGAGAGAAAGAAAGAGAAAGACAGACACGGGGACCAAAGCTCTGATGGAGCAAAGGTGTTTTATTCAACATCGTGTAGGTATTTATACTGTCTTACAAGATAGCTATTTTCAGCAGAGATAAAATCAAAACTTACAAGTTATCAAGGAAACATGAAGTCATCCATATGAAAGAGAGAGGGTTGTAAATAATCACTTTTACGGAAGAGGGTACTTATCACCGTATAGAAAAACTAACGAAGGAAATGCCTGGATTCCTCAGCCCCTGGGAGAGGCTTGCCTCTCCTCTTAATTCCTGAATATTCAGGAATTAATATAGGAATTAATAAGGAACAGAGAATTCCTGACAGATCCAAAACAGCACACAGGAAGCCTCCTGTTAAATGCTTCCTGACAGTCGGGGAATGAGGTGTATGCTTACGTAGCCTTTATGTCAGCACAGGAAAAGTGTCTTGCCAAGGGGCCCTGCTGCCCGGGACCTATATTTTGAGCAATGTGCTTTTATTAGTTTCTCAGAGCTGCTGTAACAAATTACCACACACTTGGTGGCTTGCAATAACAAATTCATTGAATTGTGGAGGCTCAAGGTCTGAAACGAAGGTGTTGTCAGGGCCACACTCCCTCCAGGTGCAGTAGGGAGAATTATTGGGTCCTCTAGCTTCTGGTGGTGCTGGGTATTTCTGGGCTGTGGCTGCATGATACCAGCCTCCACCTCCATCTTCCCACAGCCTCCTCTGTGTCTGTCTTCTCTCTACACATCTCTTAGAAGGACATGTTTTTAAATTTAGGACCCATTTGAATAATCCAGGATAATTTTATCTCAACCACATCTATTAATACAAAGACCTTTTTTCCCCAAATAGTCACATTCACAGGTTCTGATGATTAGGACACAGCTGTATCTTTTTTCAGATTCACAGATGGACCTACAGTAGTAGGTCCCCTCTTCCCCAGGTGATTGGATGAGACGTGGGCACCTGAGCTCCAGACAGCCAATCCATAGGCTGACCTGCCCACCTCAGTGTGGTCCAGATTGAGGATGGGAGCCAGCTAATCAAGGTGATACTTCCTGGAATTGGAACAGGGGAAACACGGAGAGGTTGAGCTGGTTAACAGCTGGGCCAGAAGGTAAAAGGGTGCCACAGGTTAATGCCTGGGGCCAGCAGAAATTGTGAGGGAGCGGTGCCAAAAGTAAAGAGAAATAAAGCAATCAGCAGAGAGGAGGCTGGAACAGACACAAAGGGTGAAGATGTGCCATGAGGGAGGCCTTGCAGCTCAGCGGAGAGACAGAGAAAGACCTTCTGCTTCTGGGGACTGCTTTGGTTTCTGGCAGCCTTTCAGATGCAGGATGAAGCCTGAAAAAGGTTCCCTGGGGCACTGGTGGGATTATTTTCCCTTGGGACCCAACAAGAGCCTGAACAATGGTGGACATTCCTGGTCCTGTAGGTGGAAGCTGAGGTTCCCATGGAAGGCTCTTTGTGAAGATGTGATGAGGCATCCCTCCTATGCTCCTTAGTGATGTCACGTCACTGCTTTTCTCATCAAGAAGTGATGTCCTCTCTCTCTCCTGGAATCCCAGCTTGGAGACGCGCCTTGTTTTGGCCAGTGGTCCATTCGCAAATGTGGTGCAAGCAGAGGCTTGAAACCCTCCTTTGTGTGAGATTTGCCCTCTCTCTGGTTGTGGTTGGAGTGGAAACGAGGATGTGAGTGAGCCTGAGCTCATCTCCTGAAGAGCCCACATGGAAAACTGAAGCATCCCAGCCTGAAGATTGACAACTGCTAGTTGCGTGTATGAAGACATCTTAGCCTGTCCAGCCCGAATCAGACCACCAGATGACTGCAGCTGTGTGAGAGACCCTAGGCAATACCACCAGCAGGGCCCCCAATGAACCCAGCCACATTGTTAACCAGCAAAATCATGAGCCAGGAAAATGGTTGTCATTTTAAGCCACTAAATTTGGGGTCGTTTGCTGCAGAGAATGGCGGATACCTGAAATACAGCCCCTATGTAGCCAAGGCTCCCACACCCCCAAGCATAGAGTCAGCCCCTGAGGGCAGACTCCTGGTGACTCTTAGGAGTGTGTGGCAGAAGCTGTGGTCTCCCATAACCGTCCTGCCCTTTATCTTTTTAGTAATGGAACTTTTTAGTAACGGCACAAGTCCACCCAACTAGGAACTATCTTTCCTGGTCTTCCTTGCCACTAAGTGTGACCACATTTTTCACCAGTAGAATGGAATGAAAGGGATGTGTGAAACTTTGGCATTACTTCTTTTTTTTTTTTAATTGAAGTATAGTTTATTTATAATGTGTTAATTTCTGCTGTATAGCAAAATGATTCTGTTGTACAAGATATGTATATATATATGTATACATATTCACATACATAACTCTTTTGTATATCTTTTCCATTATGGCTTATCACAGGATATAGAATATGGTTTCCTGTGCTAAACAGTAGGACTTTGTTGTTTATCCATCCTATATATACTAGTTTACATCTGCTAATTCCAAAATCCTAGTCCTTCCCTCCCTGACCTCTCCTCCCCCTTGGACTGCATTACTTCTTTAAAAACAATTTTTTTGCCCTACACTTCCTTTGTTTCCCCCTTGCTACCGGCTGGAATGCAGAGCTGGGGCCAGCAAGGGTGGACAGTGTTCTCTGGGGCAGGGCTACTCAAAGTGTGGGCCACAGACTGGGTGCGAGATACAGTCCACGACAAGGTGAGTACAGAAATTGGGATCAAGTGTTGACAGATTTTTATAACAAATTGACAAATTAATGTTAGTTGAATATAACAGTAGAAACCGAGGCTTTAAAACTGTGTGCAGGTGTTTTTTTTTTTTTTTGAAGTTTTGTATTGTGTTTAACCAAAGTTATGATTTATAGTAAGATTGGGCAAAACAAAATCTGACTGTTCCCCACAGAGAGTCGGGGAAGCACTGTTCTATGAGATGTCAAGGTAACGACCACCCTGGATCTTAAAAGTGGCCAGAACCTGGTCGGTTCCTCTCCCTTGGCCTGTCATTTTCATTTCTCTCTGAATGTTACCTTTCGCCACAAGTCAGGACACCTGGCAGCTTGGAGCTCCACAATCTGGCTTTTCAGTCTCACAGCTGAAAAGGAAAGAGGTCATTTCCCCATAGCTCCAGTTAGAAAACTTTTGGAGAGGGACAGGACCAGGTCAGTTAGATCATCCACCTCACAATGAATCCCTACGACAGGGAGGCAAGACCATGTAAAATGGCAGCTCCCACTGGACCACACCGGTGAGTGTGGGGAGCAGTTCACAAAACGCAGGGGTGGGGGCGCTGCTTTTCCTAGGAGAAGGCAAGCACCAGGCAGACAAGGAACACGTCCACCACAGGGAACTTAACAGCTCTCCACCCACTCTTGTCTCTTGTCTCCCAGCCTCCCAAACTCATTCCCACCAGGAACAGCCATCCAGCTCCTACACCAGGAACAGAGGAGGTGGGAGGTTAGTGTGGCGGAGAGCAGAGGAGGCAGCCTGTGTATGGCCAGAGGGGAACGAGATCAGCTCCACTGGGTGAGTCGAATACAGCTCAGAATGGCTGGAGGTGCAGAAGACGTGAGGCTGGAAACCACATCCTGAAGGGGGTTGGGCCTCAAGGAGTCCCCAGCTGGCTGTAATTTAAACCGATGACTGGCTGCTGAACCAAGAGTTGAAATGGGATAAGGCTGGAGGCTGGGAGGTCAGGTAGGAGGCTGTTGGAGCCATCCAAGCCACAAATGATGAAGGCCTGAGGAGTAGGGTGGTGCAGAGAAACAAGACAAGTACATTCAAGAATCGTTTAGGAGGAAAAACGGACTGGCTTCGTGGATGAGTTCACCGAGGGGGAAATGCGAGAGCGGGGCGTCCTGGACGACACATGGGGATGGCGATGCCATTCATTAAGGCTGAACACCTGGGTAGAGAAGGGGCATGGGGAAGCCAAGCGGCTGGCTTCTGTCTTGGACACGCTGGGCTGGAGGTGCCAGGGACTTTCAGATTCTCTTTACTTTTTGCTTAAACCATGTCTGCAGTCCCTTAACTGGTCGCTCTTTGTGTTTTCCCCTTTTCAAAGGATCTGAGCAGGTTAATGTCCCAGGTGATATCCCTGCCACGGTCACAGGCCTCAGTGGCTTCCTGTTTTCCCTAGACTGTCATCTAAGCTCTTTACCCTGGCACCCGAGGCCCCTAAGATCTGATCCCTGCTTCCACCTCCTCCCTCAGAGGCTGCATCACCTCTTCCTGGGCCTGTGTGCTGGCTACACTGAATCACTGACTTTCCCCAAGCCTTAGGTCACACAGTTCTCCCAGCCTGGAGTGCCCCCTCTCATGGATACATATGAAAACCTCCACTCATCCTTCAAAGTCACGTTCACATGCTACCCCTTCCATGAGGTGATCCTTGGTTCTCCATATGGGAAGATAATCCCCCACTTTCTGAATTGCCGCTGCGTCTTCTCTAAACCCTTGTCATCTTTCTCCCACGTCCTCTATGCATGACAAATACAAGTAAGACAGTAATGTAAGTAAGACAGTAATTGATGGGCCTGGTATCGAAGTGTGTGGGGACATGGGTTATTTTTGTTTGTTTATGAAGCATCTGTTCTCCAGTTTCTGCTGTTTCTGGAAACAGCACTCTTCCTTCGAGAGCCACCCTCTCCCATGCTTTCAGCCCTTGTGCTTCAGACTGGGCTGACTGCTCCCACCCATGGCAAATGCCCAGGCCCTGTGAATTAGGAATTAGCTCATTTCATTCTCTGACTGCAGTGATGAGCTCAAGACTGAACTCAATTCAATAGAAGCCCAGGCAGGACTTTGGGGGGGGGGGGGAAGGCAGAGGGAGCCTAAGAAAGGGAAATTAGGGGAGGAAGAGCTCACTATTCATGCAGTATTGAACTGGACGATGAGATTCTGGGACAATCTACAGCTATTCTGCCTCCACGAAAGGAGCATTCACTGCAGAATGGAGCCAGTCATAGGAAGACTGGCTTGATGATGCCGCGTGCACACCTGGATCAAGTGACCCTTGTACCTTTTCAGTTATTTTAGCCGACAAATTCCTTTTTATGCTTAAGACAGTTTAAATTAGGTTTCTATTACTGGCAGACAAAATGATTTAACTACTATAAGATGCTCAAAGCACTTGTGTGTATGTATGAATGAGTAGGTGACTTAAGGTCTCTTCCCTTCTACTATAGGAATACTCCTTTGGGAATCGAATCTCACAGCATTATTTGTAAGGATTTACTCAAGGAGTTATCCAGTTTAAGTACTAAGGGTATTCACGATCTACAGGTGCCTCCCTGTATGAGCCTTAGCAGGAGGAGAAGCCAGGCATGTTTCTGACCTCGAGGAGCCAGTTCTGAGTGTTCAGTTGCTCAGTCGTGTCCAATTCTTTGTGACCCCATGGACTGTAGCCCACCAGGCTCCTCTGTCCATGGGGTTTTCGCAAGAATACTGGAGTGGGTTGCCATTTCCTCTTCCAGGGGTTCTTCCTGACCCAGGAATTGAACTGGTGTCTCCTGCATTGGCAGGCGGATTCTTTACCACCTGGAAGCCACAAGGAGTCAGACACACCTGCTTTCTGCAGTGTACTTACAGAAGTAATGTTCTTGCTTGTACTTCCCCCTCCCACCTGCTCCAGGAGGGCAGCCATTTTGCCCTAGTCACAGCTGTATAGAATAGTCACAGCACCTAGAACAGACCCAGAACACAGTGAGCTCTCAGTAAGTGTTTGTTCTGATGAATGAGTGAAACATACCTGTTGAATGAATGAGAAATCAGAAAGGAAAATCATGGAGACTGGACCCCAAAGAGGATCTGCGAGCTACCCAAGCCCGGCTCCTAGGACTGGGTCCTGCACCTGTCTACTGACCCTCTGTCCACTGATCCTTCCAAAACACGACGGGAGGGTTGCAAAAAGGGCCAAAGGGCCGTTTTGGGAAGAATGGAGAAGACATCAAGAAAACAATGATGTGAGGATTCTGGGAATATAGCAGTGATATTGGCAACCCCAGCATAATATACTGTTGTTTTGCTTTTACACCTTTACTGAGATATAATTCATATGCCATATAATTCACCCATTTAAAGCGTACAATTCAGTAATTTTCAGTATGTCCACAAAATTCTGTATCCATCACCACAGCCAATTTTAGAACATTTTTGTCACCCTCAATTGAAACGTTGTTCCTATTAGTATTCATTCCCTATTTTCCTCCAAACCATGCCCTTCCTCCCTGTCCTAGGCAACCACTAGGGCTACATTCTCTCTCTAAAGATTTGCCTGAAAAAGAAAATAAATAAAAATAAAGATTTGCCTGATCAATATTTGGTCCTTGGTGACTAGTTCTTTGCACTTAGCATAATATTTTCAAGATTCATCCATAATGTAGCATATATCAGTACTTCCTTGTTTTTACTGATGAATATAATATATGGATATAGCACATTTAATTTATTCATTTAGCCACTGAAGGACATTTGGGTCATTTCCATTTCGGGGCTGTAACAAATACTGCAATTATGATATTTTATTAGAAATATGTTTTCATTTCTCTTGAGCATTATCCTGGATGGAATTTCTGGGGCATAAGGAAACTTCATGGTAACAATTCAAGGAACTGACAAACTGTTTTCTAAAGCAGCGGCCCGGAACCTTTTTGGCACCAAGAACCAGTTTCGTGGAAGACAATGCGACCATTGGTTCAGGCAGTAATGCAAGCGATGGGGAGTGATGGGGAGCAGCAGATGAAGCTTCACTTGCTTGCCTGCTGGCCACTCACCTCCAGCTGTACCAGCGCACAGTCAGGAGGGTGCAGACCCCCGTGCTGGAGCGACTGCACCATTTTACATTCCCTCCAGCTATATTTGAGGGTTCTACACCCTTGCTAACACTTGTTTATCCATTTTTTAAATTATACCCTTCCTAGTGGGTATCTCATCTGGTTTTGTGCTTTGTTTTTATTTTAAACTTTTGATTTTTGTATTGGGGTATAGCTGGTTAGCAATGTGATAGTTTCAGGTGAACCACAAAGGGACTCAGCCATATATGTATTTCATTTGGTTTTGTGGTTTTGATTTGCATTTACCTCATGCCTCATGATGCTGGGCATCTTTTCATGTATTCATTGTCTGTTTGCATATCTTCTCTGAAGAAATATCTGTTTTGATCCTTTGCCCATTTTTATGTTGGGCCTTTTATCTTTTTATTATTGAATTGCAAGAGTTCTTTATGTATTCTGGATACAAGCCTTTGTCAGAGATATGCTTTCTGCATATTTTATCTTATTCTGTGGGTGATCTTTTCATTTTCTTAATGGTATCATTTGCAGCACAGTTAAAAATTTTTTAGCATATTACAAAAATAATTTTACTGAGGTATGATTTATATACCACAAACTGCACCAATGTTAAGCTCACAGTTCAGTGGTTTTTAGTAAATTTACAGAGTTGTGCATCACTACAACCATCATCATAATTCAGTGCTAGAACGTGTCTATCACCCCCTAGAAAGCTTTTGGGCCATTTCCAGTTAATTGTGTTAAACTACCAGTCCCAGCTAGCCTAAAGATTTGCCTGTTTGGACATGTTGGTATAGATGGAATCATACAATATGCGTTCTTTTGTGTATGGCTTCTTTCACTTAGCATAAAAATTTTGAGGTTCACCCATGTTATAACTTGTGTCAGTAGCTCATTACTTTTTCATTGCTGACTAGTATTCCATTGTTATCTATTTATTAGTTGATGACCATTTGAGTTATTTTTATTGGAGCTATTTGAATAACACTGCTATGATTCAGTGTAATTGTCTTAGCTCTGGCTTCTTTTTTGGGGGGGGTTGCTGTTCTGGGTCTTCACTGAGGCACTTGAGGTTCCCTAGTTGCAGTGCCTGGCTTTGTTGCTCCAAGGCATGTGGGATCTCAGCTTCCCATCAGGGATTGCGCCTACGTTGCCTGCATCGGAAGGTGGATTCTCAACCACTCGACCACCAGGGGAGTCCCAGTTTGGGGTTCTATAACCGAATACCATAGACTGGGTGGCTTAAACAACACATAGGTATTTCTCATAGCTCAGGAGCCTGGAAGTCCAAGCTCCAGGTGCTGACATTTTCAGGTCCTGGTGAAGGCCCTCTTCCTGGCGTGTAGGCATCTGCCTTCTTCCTCATGTGGCAGACAGAGTGACTGGTCTCTCTTTCTCTTTTTATAAGGACACTAAGCCCATCATGGGAGCCCCATCCTCATGATCTTTTTAAAACCTAATTACCTCTAAATACCTTACCCATTGGGATTAGGGCTCCAACATATGAACTGTGGAGGAGACAAATGTTCAGTCCACAATAATTATTATTGACATGACTGGACTTACACCTACTATTTCGCTGTTTGGTTTTGATATGTCTCATGTCTGTTTGGTTCCTCTGTTCCTCATTTACTGCCTTCTTTTGTGTTAAATATTCTTATAGCATACCATTTTAATTTCACAGCATACCATTTTAATTTCTTTGTTTTCAAAACTGTATCTGTTGAATTATTTTCTTACAGGTTGCTTTAGGGATGACCACAGGCATCTTAACTTATCACAAAATAGGAGAATATTTGACAATTTGTCAGCATGAATTATTTAATTATTTTGTATGTAATAAGTAATACTTTAAATATTTAATATTGTCATATTTAATTTATAGTAATTTAAATGGCTACTTAACTTAATACATTTAATTTAAAATTACATTACATTATTAAATCAATTGCATGCATATTTAATAAATAATAATTTAATATTTAGGCATTTGCCGTGTGGTCTCCATTTGTACCCCATGCCCTGAGCCCTGAAACATGTTGGGGGCAGACCTATTTGTCTCATATCGGTATGCATACATAGCAATACTCATACTATGAATTATATATTGTGAATGCTATGATTCTATAGCCTGCTTTTTAAACTTAACATTTTGTTGTAGGCAGTTTTTTTCTTTCTTACCATAAGCCTCTGTGAACTTTTATAAAAGCTGCATTATATTTTATTGGATAGGTCAAGCTTTAGTTAAGCACTTCTCTGCTTTTACGACATTTAGGTCATTTTCAATTTTCAGCTCTTTTGAGTTTGTTTTTGATGCTGCAGTGAATACCTTCATGTACCGTTTTCCATATTTTAGAATCTTTAGCATAAATCTGCAATAGTAAGATTACTTTGTTGAAGAAAACAAATATTTTTATAGTTCTGAGTATCTGTCACCATATTTTCCTTATGAATTATGAAGTGTAATTGTTATCTCTGCCTGGGCACTGGGTGTGAGCTGAAATTTTTTTCTGTGTAACTTTGCATTTCTTTGGTGATTAGCTAGGTTGGACATTTTTCTATGAACACATTTACTATAGTCATAATTTTGTTTTATGTAAATTGCTTCTTTATGCTCCTTGGGTATTTGTATATAAGGTCCTTTCTTTATTTTTCCTTGGCTGCATCAGATCTTAGTTGCAACATATAGGTTGAGTTGCCCCGTGACAGAATCTTATTTCCATTACAGGAACGAAGGGATCAGACGCATATCCCCTGCATTGGATGACAAATTCTTAACTGGTTCATCAGAGAAGTCCAGCCCTGTGCTTATTTTTAAAATATCAGTTTGCATGTACTCTTTATGAAAGATTCCCTCCTCAAGACTTTTTAGGAAGGAGGCAGAGTATAAATAAATAGAGACAATCTTTTATCTCCCTTATTTGTTGTCAGTATTTCTTCCCATTTGCCCCTTTTCAGTCTTTTTGTTAAATGCAGAAAATGTAATTTCTCTGTAGTCAAACCTGCTAATCTTCCATTTGTGATTTTATCGATGATTCCAAGTTTAAGAAAGACATTCTCCCTCCAGAGGTTTGTTGAATGTTTCTCTTCTAGTTTCTTTATGGCAAAAACCATCACAATATTGTAAAGTAATTAGCCTCTAGTTAAAATAAATAAATTAAATTTTTTTAAGTATGTAGCTGTTTAATCCCTGTAAAATTTCTCTGTAAAAACTCCTGCTGGTCTGAAAAAAGGGGTAATCTCAAAGCACAGGTTTCTCAAACTCAACGGTTTCCTTCCCTGGTTTCCTGGGGCCTCTGCTTGGGGCCATCTGGAGGAGGGAACAGCAACACAGAATCAGCACTTGCCTCTTGAGCTAAACCCTCCTCCAAAGGGGCAGCACAGGGTGGTATAAAAGCAAGAATAGGAACCTGAGTTTGTCACCTGGCTGTGTGTGTGGACCCTCAGCCTCCCCTCTCTGCCAAACATGGCCAAGTATGCCTGACTGACAGGGCAGTTGTGAGGGTGATAGGAGATGAAATGAGAAAGTTCTAGAACACTACGTGGCCCATCCCAGATCTGTGGGTCCTGCCTTTGCACTGACTTGGCTCCTGGGTCCCACTTTCTGCCTAGAGGTGACCCCTAAGCCTCCCTCACCACACAGCACAGGCAGGCCTGCCAGAGCATTTAAGAGTATTTACTTTCTTGGGTGAGAAAACTGAGGCTTAGAAAGGTCAAGTGGTAGCACAACTGACACTCGTGACTGCTCTGATGCAGTCTCCTCCAGCATCACTTTGCCTCACTGCACCTCAGCTTCCTCACATGTGAAATGAAACTAATCGTCCTCATTAGTCTCCACTGCTGCAGGGTTCTTTGAGGATCAAACAAAAGGTTCTGGAAAAGTCCACGGAAAAATCCAGAGGCAAGGTAGAGTCCCCTTGGGCCGCTCAGTCCACCCTCCCTCACCTGGGACACAGACGAAGCCTTGTGTTAGTTCTGCGAGGCTCCCGCCTCCTCACCCCGCTCCCCAGGAAAACCACGCGGAGACTCTGTGAAGGCCCCTTGTGCCCGCGGCTCACCAGGCAGGAAGCCCGGGGTTTGGCGGAGGCCCCAGGAAGCAGAGCCCGGAGGTGGAGGCACTCGGGCCCAGCTGTATTCAGCTTGAAGCAACTTCTGATGTCTCAGCCGAGAGGAACTTGGGGGCGGGGGTGGGGGTGTGGGGGTGGGTGTCCCTGGGGCCACGCCCATTTCACAGATGTGAAAGTTGAGCCTCAGAGGGAGGAGCTAGTTGGTGGCAGTGTCCGAACTCGGTTGGGGGAACCTGGGTCCCAAATCCAGCGCCCTTTCCACTTGTCCTCTGCTGCAGCCATGGCGAGGCTCCTCCAGTCCTTCTGAAAAATTCTTTGTTATATGATGAAATCTGAGCAAAACTCATGATGCTGGGACAGCACAGCAAAGCACTGAGAGCAAGATGCCCTCCCTCAGGAGACAGTTTCCTGGGAACAGAATTTTCCAGAAAGCAAAGAAACATTTTGAGCCAGAGCGTGGCTTGACTGGAGCAGCTGCGAGATTGTTGAGGCAGTGGCTGGAGGCAGGCAAAGATGGTGTGGAAATTCGACACCATCACCCCAGCCTGGCAATCTGGCATTTAAAAATAAAGCTGCTTTCTCTTTTAGCAATTTAAAAAGCAAACAAAAGCAGCGAAGCCATCGCACTGGTCCCAAGGTGTGAGAGGCTAGCGATGGTTCTCAGCCCTGGCTGCATTCTTATTATTTTTCTCTCTCTTTTACAGTGAGGAAAATGCAGGTCAATGAAGCAAATAGTCCGTATAAGGTTACAGATGGAGGAAGTGGAATGTGCCAGGTGCACTGGACTTCTTTTCCTCCACACTGTTAGGGTTCTGCTAACCGGACGGGTGGCCCCAGAGCAGGCAGGCCCTGGCTGGGGGCCAAGCCTAAAGGCCTCTCTCTCCTGGAGAAGGCCTGGCTGGCAATCGCGGAGGCCATCTGTGAAGGGCTGTCTGGTCTCCAATTCCTCGATCCTGGAGAGGGGTGAGAGGGGATGTTACGATGGAAGTGTCTGCTGAGTTCTGAAGATGACAGCCATCGGTTCCCAGAGTCACCACAGCAAAATGCAAATTAAAAAGAGATATTTTATAAACTTTGCAAATCTTACAGTTCTTCTTGTGGTTGAGAGTCAGGCTCTTGTAGATGAACGAGGAGAATTTGGCGAAAAGAATTTGTTGACTGAAGGTTATGCTCCTCCCCTTTCAAGGAAGAGGAGTGGAAGGTTCCTGCCTCTCATATCAACCAATAGGAGGGCTTCGTCAGAGCTTCTTGGGGAGGTGAGGAGGGGATCCCCACATGCTGGGGAAGGGATCCCCACATGCTGGGGAAGGGATCCCCACATGCTGGGGAAGGGATCCCCACATGCTGGGGAAGGGATCCCCACATGCTGGGGAAGGGGGACTGATGCCTGACTGCCCCTTGAAACCTGAAGGGCTAGGGCTGCGCAGTGAACGAGCTGAAGGAGAGGGGCTGAGTTGAAGTTAACCTAAAGCCGCTGAGTCTTCTGGGAGAAAGAACGTGTGGATGTATCCCATGGGACACGGGATTTCTTTCTTCTTTATTATTTATTTCTTCTTTTGTGTGTCTGTGTGACCATATTCAGAAACGGGGTCTTTAGAGATATATCAAAAGACAAAGTCATGATGGAGTAGGGCAGGCCCTAAATTTGGGAGACACAGAGACACAAGGACACAGGGGTCAAGGGAGAGGGCCACAGCTGATGAAGACAGAGATCGGAGGGTTGCTGTTACAAGCCAAGGAGTTCTGGTGACTGACAGAAACTGGGAAGAAACAAGGAAGAATTCTTGCCCAGAGGAAGGGAGCTGCTGTTACCTGATTCCAGAATTCTAAGCTCCAGTACTGTGAGATAATAAGTTCCTATTGTTTCAAGCTACCTGGTTTGCAGTAATTTGCTATGCAGCCCAAGGGAAAAAATACAGGGTTCACGTGAGCTCCTATGAGGCTCTGTCTAATAAGGCTGCCCAGAGAACTAACGCTGACATCAGCAGAACTGGGGAGGCCCATCGGCCCCTTTCCTCTCCTCCTTGTTTGTCTCCCCGCCCACCTCCAGTGAAGTCCGAAATAATAACCAAAGAGAGAAGAAGTAAAGGAGAAAGAGGAAGCCAGTTCCCTGTTAAGATGGGTGGCAGATAGCCAGGGGAGTTCAGTTCAGTTCAGTCGCTCAGTCGTGTCCGACTCTTTGCGACCCCGTGAATCGCAGCACGCCAGGCCTCCCTGTCCATCACCATCTAGCCAGGGGAAGGGAACTGTAATTCGGAATTAAATTCATGGGCTATTTCATGGGACCGGGCGTTCTAAGTATCTTATTCATAATTAAAACTGCATTTTGTGAGTCTTCACTATCTAAAAATGAACAGAAGGGTCACAAGACAGAACTTCTCCCATCAAATAACAGCAAAAATAAAGGTGCCTTGTAATTTCAGCTCTGAGTCACGCCTGCTCAGTGTAACAGATCCATTGAAAGCAGGAGAGGAAAGGAAGGGTGGCTCCCAGGATTCCACAGCAGGCAAGGGTCATCTCACCTAATCCTCAGGGGAACCAGGAAGCAGACCCTGGATCCTCATTCCATGGATAGGGAGCTGAGGTTCAAAGAGGTCAAGTGACTTGCCCAAGATCACAAAGTAGGTGGCAAAGGGAAGACGTGGACCCAGGTCCACCGGACTCGGGCCCTGCCTCTGCTGCACCTTTCCTCATGCGGTTCTGACAGGTGTCCCCTAAGTGCCACGCCTCCTCCACAGAGCCCAGCACGGACCCTCCGCTGCTGCTTAGGATGCTGCTTCTCACTTGCTGAGCTTAGCTGAATTGCAGAAAGTGAAGGCCATGAGCGACTCGGGCACTCATTTCTCATCCCTTCCAGTGGCAGTCTTTCTGTTTGGTCTCAGTTCCTGTCGTTTCTAAAACGAAGCAGCAAATGGTGGAGAAAAGGGGCTTACCACGTCTGGGGGAATCAGAGCCTGGCTGCGGGTCAAGGCGGCCAGGAGATGTTGGAATGTTCTTGTTCTCCAAATTCAAATGGTCACATCTGCCAACAGGCTGCTATCTGCTGAAATGTGGAGCCGACTCTGAGGAAGGCTGGTGGGGGGCGGGGAGGGGGAGAGGGAAGGAAAGGGGCTCGGTCAGGGGATCGACCAGGACCCAGAGTGATGGCTAGTGCCCCCCATTCAGGGGCAGGCCACAGGGAAATGCAGCCCTCATATCCCAGTCTTTAGGGAACAGATTCGTATTTTCAAAACAAACGCTATGAGAGAAGTGACTGAACTTCAAGGGTTGCTATGAAGGATAAGTGAACTGGTGCCTGTAAGGCCCTGACTGTGAGTTGCTGATGGTCTGTGGTCAATCGGTGTCAGTGATTATCATTAACTATGGTAGAGGATTGTTGCTGGGATCATATTCGCTTATGGATGGGCGGATCCAAAGGACTCTGGAGGCTCTCCTGCCACCGGGCCTCTGGACTGACCCCTTGCCTGACTCTGGAATTTAAGCCTGGCATTTAGGGGGGTTCAGCAACTAGGAGAAGCCTTTCTGGATCCTCTCAGTCTTGGTGACCCTCCTTTGTGTATCCCCTCAGGCCTTGCATTGTAGCTGTCTGGTTACTGACCATTTTTCCTGTTGGAGAGCTGGTGTGCTTTTTCTCTGTGGCTTCGTTCAGCTGGGTGCAGTTCTCTGGGGTCACGGAACATAGGGCTCAGCAAACTATTCTTAAAAGGCCAGATAATAAATACTTTCAGCTTTGCAATGCCATATGGTCTCTGTTGCAATGATCTAACTCAGCCATTGTGGTGTGGAGGCAGCCATAGACCAGACATAAATCAGACGAATATTGTGGGTCCAATAAAGCTTTATTTACAAAAACAGGCCACTGGCCAAAGGGCCATGGTTGCCAACCCTGGACCTAGTGTTTCTCATGGATAAAATCGCACATGAGCAAAAGTGAAACTTGCATTATGCTCACACTGTTTCCTCATATCCCAGTCTTTAGGGAACAAATTCGTATTTTCAAAACAAACGTTATGGCAGAAGTGACTGAACTTTATAGGGATTGCTATGAAGGATAAGTGAACTAGTGCCTGTAAGGCCCTGATTGAGTTGCTGATGGTTGGTGGTCAATTGGTGTCAGTGATTATCATTAACTATGGTAGAGGATTGTTGCTGGGATTATATTTGCTGATAGATGTAATGTCCTTAGACAGTGCTTGGAATGCAGTTAAAAAAAAGCTACCATTTTAATCAAATCTAATACATACTCTTTTATTGTGGTAAAATACACAGGGGGCTTCCCTTGTGGCTCAGCAGTGAAGAATCCGCCTGCCAATGCAGGAGATGCGGGTTCCATACCTAGGTCTGGAAGATCCCCTGGAAAAGGAAATGGCAACCCACTCCAGTATTCTTGCCTGGGAAATTCCATGGACGGAGGATTCTGGTGGGTTACAGTCCATAGGGTCACAAAAGAGTCAGACAGGACTTAGCAGCTAAAAAAACAACAACAAAAATACATATAACGTAAAACTTACCACATTAGTCATTTAAAAATGTACCAATCCAATGGCATTTGGTCCATTCACTATGTGTGTGGCCTTCATATGATTTATTTATAGAACATCTTCATCATCCCAAAGGAAACCCCATATGTATTAAGCAGTCATTCCCCATTCCTCACTCCTCTAGCCCCTGGAAGATGTACATTTCCCCCCTGCATCTCTGAGATGGAGCTGTACTTATAATCAAAAGCATCTTATGGGGAGTTCCCTGGTTGGTTAGTGGTTAGGATTCTGGGCTTTCACTGGGTTCAATCCCTGGTTGGGGAATGAAGATCCTTCAAGTGGTATGAAATGGCCAAAAAAAGAGCATCTTATAATCACTTTCTCAGGTGGCAGTCCCACATTGTTGTCACTTCTTGCATGAGCATAAATTTGGCTAGCACTCGTCAGTAGAGTTATGTGCATTCTTAAAATTTTATTTCTTGAATTTAACTGCCATTCAAACTGCCTTCAAGAATGAAGCTTTAGCAAAGGAACAAAAAGTTGTTAAGTATGAAGAAAGACGTGAAACAGAGTAGCAGGACATAAATTTGATATTAGTGAAACATATATTCATCACCAGAGGAATCACCATTCTGTGCTTCTTCCAAAGCCAGCAACCAAGTGCTTTATGAGACAGGAAAGGCAGATACAGATAAATAAATCTGTGTTCTATTTTGTTAATGACATATGTCTGAAAAGATGGCCTGTCACATTTGAAGCAAGGCAACTTATGGCTGGGGATGTTATGAAATCCTTGACGTAGCTAATAAAAATTTCAAAGTCATGAGAAGTTGGTGTGACTGGTTCGTATGTCATGTGGAACAATTATTACGGTGACCTGTCTCAGTTTAATGATGGTACAGTGTGTCTTACAAATGGGGACATCTTAAAATGGTCATACAGTATTATCATCATCACATTGCTTTGTTATTTTCATTTACTTGTATGTTTCCACCATTAGACTGTCATTACGTTGAAGAAAAGTAGCTTGTCTTGCTCACTACTGAAGCCTCAATGCTTGCCCAGTGTCTGGTATGCAGCAAGAACCAACAGATGATGTAGGGTGAACAAAACTCATTTGAGAGATTAAACTAATTAATTAGTATTAACACCCAGCTTTAAGGTTGTTGTCAAAACTAACCGGAAAAACAGCTTTAAAAAATCCTGCCTTGGGAATCCCCTGGTGGTCCAGTGGTTAAGACTCCATGTTCCCAAAGCAGGAAGCATCTGTTCAATCCCTGTTCTGGGAACTAATATTCTTCATGCTCCACAGCATGACCAAACTAAATAAATAAAGAGATGTTAACTTATTAAAAAATCCTGTCTTGTCCTGTGCTCAATAAGAACTTACTTGTTGGTGGTAGTTTTGTACCAAGTAGGATTGTGTTTGGCTAAAGTAATAGAACACCCAAAATGCTTTCAAATGGTGGTACTGGAGAAGACTCTTGAGAGTACCTTGGGCAGCAAGGAGATCAAACCAGTCAATCCTAAAGGAAATCAACCCTGAATATTCATTGGAAAGGCTGATGCTGAAGCTGAAACTCCAATACTTTGGCAACCAGATGTGAAGAGCTGACTCACTGGAAAGACCCTGTTGCTGGGAAAGATTGGGGGCAGGAGGAGAAGGGGGTGACAGAGGATGAAATGGTTGGATGGCATCACCAACTCAATGGACTTGAGTCTGAGCAAACTCTGGGAGATAGTGAAGGACAGGGAAGCCTGGTGGGCTGCCGTCCACAGGGTCGCAAAGAGTTGGACACGACTTAGTGACTGAAAAACATCAACAGACAAGATGGAAGTTAATTAACCCTGCAGATAAACAAAATGTGGAAGTAAACAGCTGAGGGATTGTAGTAAAGCTCCATGATCATCAGCGTCTTAGGTTCTTTCGGTCATGTTGCTTTGCCATCCTCAAATATGGCATCCACCTTATGGCCCAAAACAGCTGCTTGAACTCCAGCCATTGTGTTCACATTCCAGCTGGCAGGACATAGGAAAGGAAGTAAGAAAGAGAATCTCTCTTTTTATGAATATTTCTCAAAAGTTGTAAATGACACTCTGCTTATAAACTGGCTAGAATCTGACTGCATCTAATCACATGGAAAGTGGGAAATATAGGTTTCCATCAAGGCAGCAATGCGCCCTGCTAAAACTCAGGGGTTCCATTACTGAAGAAAGGGAAAATGAATGTTGAAGGACAAGTAGCAGGCTTTCCACACTTATCAAACTCCATGGTGCTGATTACAAATGCAACATGGGGCTCCAAAAAGTCTTGTTCCATGATGGCAATGGAAAATTTTCAGGTGAAGCTGGGCAGGAGCTGAGCTGTGAGAGGTGAGTATGATTTAAATGACCAGAAAGCATGGGTAAGAGCATTTCCAGCAAGTAAATGATCAAACAAAGGCCCAAAGGCAAGTGTCCCTGTGGATTAACAGAGACACCATAATACGTGTCCCTATGGGTTAACAGAGTTGTCTTGGCCAAAAGTGACTTTTGGCCAAAAGTGACTTTTGTGTCAGGAGGCTAGCTAGTTGAGTCCCAGCTCTAGGAGCAAGGGGTTGACCCTGAGTTGACTGTGTAACCAGCGTGGGGTCACTCAACTCCCGGAGCCTTGGTTTCCTCCTCTCTAATTTATGTACAGAGTCAACCTTGTTGTGAGGAATCAGTGAAATGCAGCAGGAGGAAGCCCTCTGTAAACTGTAGTTTCCTGTACACTTTAATGTTCAAAAAACAGCTGCTGTCATCATGACGTGCGGCCAGTTGGATGGGGAACGGGAGGGGTTTGCACTCCACCCTCCAGGCAGCTGCCCGTGTGTGATGCCCTTGTGTAGGTGGGGGATGTGGGTGGTGAGGGGGAAATGTGGGCAGGCAGGAGGACAGGAGCCTCTGGGAAGGCACAGACAAGGCACACAGATGTTCCTAGAATGCAAGAGAGTGATGGAGAATGGCAGGGGTGGGGTGGCCCTGCACTGCCCTAGGGCCTGTTCCCTTTTCTCTCCCCCACACAAGGAGCAGAGTGGGTCAATATCCCGTGCTGACCCAGGGGCCTATCATGGGCCTCCCATGCCCACTGCAGTCAACCCAGTGAGATTTCCAGGCTCCTGGGTTGGAGGCCAGCCCTCAGGCAGGCCCAGCCTGGTTCAGGGGTCTTGTCACATCCCTAAGGGAGCACCCATGGCAGAAAGCAGAGGCCACAAAGCTGAGGCGAGGGTCGAGAGTGACAGGGGTGGGTGGCCTTGGCTCTGGTACGGCGCTTGCTTTCCCATAGAGGGCTTGACAGGACAGAGCAGTGTCTTAGCTCTGGCTGCCATAGCAAAGTACCAGGGACTAGGGCAACAGACATTTACTCCTAAGGGTTCTGGAGGCTGTGAAGTCCAAGAGCCAGATGCTGGCTGGTTCCATTCCTGGGGATGGCTTTCTTCCTGGCTTGCAGATGGCCACTTTCTCACTGTGTCCTCACATAGCAGAGAGAAAGAGCTCTGGCCTCTCTTCCTCTTTTTGTAAGGGCATAATCCCATCCCCTTCTTGTAAGGGCCCGCCCATATGACTCCATCGAAAGCTGCTAACCTCCCCAAAGCCCCACCTCCAAATACTGGGGCCCTGGGGGTTAGGGCTTCCACATGTGGATTTCGAGGGAGCGCAAACATTCAGTTCATAGTGAACACCCAACTCCACTTGGAACTTGGAAGCGTGTCCTGGCCCCTGTGGGTTCCTCTTCTGTCCCGGTGCTTGGCTATGCCTCAGGGCATGCGTTATGGCTGACGAGTCAGTGCTCTGGCCTGTAGAAGTGTCAGGTGGGAGATACAATGGAGCTGGCATCGCCGTCTGGTGCACAAGCAGGGTCCCCCAGCAGAGACTGTCTAGGAGGAAGGAAGGGCAAACTGCGGCAGGGGGGTGGCCAGGCCCTGGAGCCGAACCCAAAGGCCACCAGGGCTCCATTGCCCTGAAGGAAACCGACTGGTGCCTTTCCTTCCCTTTTTCTTTTTTATTGTTGTGAGATTGCTGCAAGGTGGGAGACAGAGCCCATGCAGAGGGGAGCAGCAAACGCGGCGGGAAGGGCCATGGAGGGTTGGAGAGATGGCCAGAGGGTGACAGGATGGGACAGAGTGACACAGTGCGAGAGACAGTAGGGAATGTCGCGAAGCCATCAGGAGAGATGGGGACAGGCGGGGGCACAGGGAACAGGGGCAGGACACGGGGACGAAGTGACAGAGATCCAGAGAGACCAGGGCCGTGCGGTCAGTTAGCTGCAGCAAGCGCCCAAGGCAGCTGGGCTGGGGCAGGAAAGAAGGCCTGAAGGGGGAAGGGGCCTGGCGGGGAGGGCTGGGTGGTGGACACACGGGTCCTTCTCCGTGCCCCTCACCCCGTCCAGCACTGTGCAGCTCGTCGGGCATCAGGGTCCCTCCCTTCCTGGTGGGACAGTCCCACCAGGCTGTCCTCTCTGCTCTGGTCCAAGCCCTCTCCTCCAAATAAGGAGATCAGGCTTAAAGGGGGAGGTTTGAGGACCCTGCAGCCCTAGGGGGGCTGATCTGATGGAGACAGTGTGGCCAGGCCTAGAGGCTGGGGGTGGGGATGTGGCCTGGGAAACCCCCCTAGCCCCAGGGCTCACGCGACAACCACGGGGCATCACCTGCGCTTTACTCCTTTCCCAGTCACTGTGTTGCTCTTGGGAGCCAGAAGAAATCAGGGGCTGGAAGGGGAGGTGAAGAGGAAAAAGTCACACATTCGCATCATTGGCTATGAGTTGTCGTCCCTTCCGGAGAGTGTGGTCTTCTTGGACCAGATGGCCGTGAGTCATGCCCATTCCCAGAGCAGCTCCATGGCCAGACTCTTCCCTGACAGCACATCCCAGCAGACCAGGGCTCGGTCCGACCCGGGTCAGCGGGTGAGGAGGGAGCTTCCCTAGAACCGCACTTCTAGTAACTTCTCCCAGAAACCACTGGGGAGCCCCAGACTATAGAAGTTTCATTCAGATCCCAAAACCAGGCTTGGCCAGAAGTGACCTGCAGGGCAGGGAGCAGCCTGTGTGTGTGGGGGGGGGGGGGGGGGGGAGAGCTGGCAGTCAGGGAATGACAGAGACCAGGCGGGGAAACCAACCCCGGGAGCCAGAGGGTGTGGAGGGAAGGAAAGTGACCGGTCATGCCCAAACACCAGGGGCAGGAGGAGGGCAGGGCCCACCTGCCCCACTCTGCCCTGGGCTCCCCCAGCATAATGTCCAGAGTGCAGAGCACAGAGCAAGGGCC
The DNA here is from genome assembly GCF_016772045.2 of Ovis aries. Lineage (NCBI taxonomy): Eukaryota > Metazoa > Chordata > Mammalia > Artiodactyla > Bovidae > Ovis > Ovis aries. The sequence continues at coordinate 77,508,820 of NC_056056.1, forward strand.
TTGGTGCTGGCTTTGAGTTGTCATTATAGATAATGTAGAAACTGCTGGCAGTGCCTCAGAAAAGAGCCCTTAAGAAAGGTGAAGATAACGGTTATTTTCCATAACTGAAAATGGCAATGAGAGGGAAAGAAAGTGAAGTCGCTCAGTCGTGTCCGACCCTTTGCAACCCCATGGACTGTAGCCTACGAGGTTCCTCCATCCATGGAATTTTCCAGGCAAGAGTACTGGAGTGGGTTGCCATTTCCTTCTCCAATGAGAGGGGCCTAACTGCGTTTGAGGTTGGACAGTCAGCCCTCTCAGTGCACAGAGAGGGTCAGCAACTTGCCCAAGGCCACACAGCCAGACACCTTTAGACACCCCGATCGCTATTCTTCCAGCTCCTCACAGCGTCCCGTGTCTAACTTGCCTGCGTCTTTTCGGTCTTTTATCTCTGTGGAGCAGACAACAACCCTGAGATATAGATAGGATTATTCCCAGTTTACCATGAGGGAAACTGAGGCCCAGTGGGTAACTTGCCCAGGGTCCCAAGGCTCATTCAGGGACCAGAACTAAGAGCACCTTGGACTCTTGGCCCAGGGCTCTTTCCGCCTCTGCTGTGAGAAGACAGTTTATATTCCAAGGCGGTATCGGGGGCGGGGGGTGGGGCAGCCTGTGTCCCACTGACCACTCATCTTCCCTTCCAAGCTTCTACCTCAAGCAAGCCCTTCCTGTGTTGGTAGAGAAAGCAAGCCCACGCTCCACATCCCAGGCTAAGTCATTTCTTTGATGGAGCCTTGTTTCCCAGGGCTACTCTTTTTAATCCACCCGTCTTCCTTACCCTCTGTCCTGCCCACCCCAGTTCCTCGGTGTGGGTGAGTGTGTCAGCCACTAATCCAGGCAGGAGGCTTGGGGGCAGCCGTAGCACAGTGACACACCCTCTGATGTGGGACGAGGATATTTTAAATCTGAGTTATCCTTCAGAGTCAGGAACATGTGGTTTCCAGAACCAGGAGGACACTGGTTTCCCAAAGAGGGGAGGGGAAGCAAGGAAAAAGTGTTGAAAGGGTGGGGGAGGTGGGTGGGGTGAGGACAAGACCTACTGAGGGCTGGCCTGGGAAGAATGCTGCCTGCAGACGAGAGGGTCAGCCCTCCTTGATCCTGGAAGCCTCTCCTTCTTGTCCTCTGGGGACCCTTGCTCCCAGCACACTTCCTGCAGCCTCAGCAACATGTTTCTATTTTTTCCCCATCTCCCTGGTGTAGCTCATTCCACCGCACCAGCGTGAGCCTGTGTGCCAAATGCCTCCCCTCGCTCTGGGGAAGAGAGTGCGTGAGGGAGGGAGGAGGCCACATTTGCCTCGGCCCCTGTGCCCCTGGGCAGCAGGGAGGCTGGGGGAGAGGACGGCAGAGCCCCGAACTCATCAACCAACTGTGAACATGCCAGTCTGGGTTTGGTCCAGCGTGCGTGCCAGCCATTCCCTGCACGTGGCCAGCTGGGCCAGGTCCCTGGCACAGGGAGCAATCCCCACACCCTGCCCGGAGAAGCAGGGTGCCCAGAGGAGGGGCCACAGGGTGGCTCGTGAGTAGCTAGAGAGTGACAGCGTGGCTGGCCACCCTCTCCTGTGACACAGGCTCTAGTTTTCACGGAAAAGACAGAGGGAGATGCCTTCTGTTCTGAGGTATGGGAAGATAAAGAGGGCTCTGCCTTTGGGGGGTTCCAGACCGGCCTGGAGACTGAAGGAAAGTCAGTGGCTTTGAGGGAAAGATTTCTGTGCCAACGACCCTCTTCCCAGGAAGATGTCTGATTGCCCAGCTAGCCACCATTCCGTATAGAGTTACCTAGTGGGTGAACCATGTGAGGAAAGGACAGACACCCTCCCGCCTCCAGCGTTTCTGGTTGCCTCTGCCTGGGGCCCCAACCCCTAGTCTTATCCACTGCAGCAGGTCAGGGAGGTAGTTTTGCTGAGCACATGGCATGAACCATAACACCTTAATGCAGAAATAACTATCTGGGGGTCACTTTCTTCCAGGGGAGAAATACGTTCTGGGAGAGGCAGGTCCCAACAATCCTGGGGATAAAGGTCAGTGGGAAAGCACAGAAGTAAGCCGCGATGACAGTCCAAAGTGACGCATCTGTTGCCGGACAGGATGTTCGTTCCGGCGTTTGTGAGGGCCTCCCTCAGTGCTGGGGTCAGGGAAGTCCTTTGGCGAACAAGGACACCTAAGGTGATGCCTGTGGAAAGGTGGTTAAGTGAGGTGGTAGCTATTGGGAAGAGCCTTCCAGGTTGTGGGGACAGCAGGGGCCAAGTCTTTGAGGCAAGAGTAATGATGGTGCTTTCTAGAGAAGACTCCTCAAGCAGGTGGTAAAGAGGGAGGGGGCCACAGAGATAAGCAGAAGCTGCTCACAAAAGGCCTGCATGTTTTGTATTTTTATACCTGTCTTCAGCCAGAATTTTCCTCAGCCTCCAACTCCAGCAGGAAACCCAGTGGGAAATAGTCACTTCCTGCCCTTAGATAGGAGAAAACAAAACCCCAGCAATTTCTGCTTCACCCCCAGTGTCAAAGTTGACTCCTGGGTTGGGGTATACAGGATACATGACTTTCTCTTTTACAAACAGTGCTTATTGCTTTTCCATTTATAAAGGTATATGTATTCAACATCAGAAAACTAAAAAGAAGAAAATGAAGTCATGTAGAATCCCCTCATCTAGAGCTTATTGACATCAACCTTTTGCATTTTTCCTTCTGTCTTCTTTTTTGTTGTTACATATTTGAGTTAAAACTATATATACAATTTTATTACCTGTCTTGTTCCCTTAAATAAGTATGTTCCCATGTTGTTAAAAAAGGCTTTATTTCTAACCTCCCTGGTAATTTTGTGTATGAATGACTTCCTTACTTTACTGTATGTTTAAGCTTTTTATTTTGTAATATTCTTGCTTCTAATTGTGGCCTTTTCTTTCATGCCTAAAGAAATTCCTTTAGCATGTGTTGTAAAGCTGGTTTGGTGGTACTGAATTCTTTCAGCTTCTGCTTGTCTGTAAAGCTTATGACTTCTCCATGAAATCGGAACAAGAGACTTGATGGGTAGAGTAGTCTTGGTCTTAGGTTTTTTTCCCTTTTCGTCACTTTAAATATATCTTGCCACTCCCTTCTGGCCTGCAGAGTTTCTGCTGAAAAAAATCAGCTAATGACCTTATGGAGATTCCCTTGTATGTTATTTGTATGCTTTTCCCTTGCTGCTTTTGATATTCTCTCTTTATCTCTAGTTTCTGTCATTTTGATCACAGTGTGTATTGATATGTTCCTCTTTAGCTTTATTCTGTATGGGACTCTGCACTTCCTGTTTCCTTTCCCAGGTTAGGAAAGTTTTCAACCATTAGGTCTTCAAACATGCTCTCATGCTATTTCTGTCTCCTCTCCTCCTTCTGGGACCCCTATAAGGTGAACATTAGTGTGCTTGATGTTGTCCCAAAGGTCTCTTGAACTGTCCTCATTTCTTTTCATTCTTTTTTCTGTTCAGTGGCAGTGATTTCCATTATTCTGTCTTTCAGCTCACAGATCCATTCTTCTATATCATTTAATCTACCATTGATTCCTTCTAGAGGCGGCTGTGGGCTCAGGAAGTTTTATATTTTTTGTTTTAATATTGGATTTGGACTTCCCTGGTGGCTCAGACGGTAAAGAATCTGCCTGCAATATGGGAGACCTTGGTTTGATCTCTGGGTCAGGAAGATTCCCTGGAAAAGGGAATGGTTACCCATTCCAGTATTCTTGCCTGGAGAATTCCATGGGACAGAGGAGTCCAGTGGGCTACAGTCCATGGAGCTGCAAAGAGTCAGACACGACTGAGAGACTAACACCTTTTTCACTATTATGTCTGATTTATAGACCTCACAGGTCGCTCAGTGGTAAAGGATCCGCTTGCCAGTGCAGGAGACGCAGGAGACTGGGGTTCGATCCCTGGGTCGGGAAGATCCCCTGGAGGAGGAAACGGCAATCCACTCCAGTATTCTTGCCTGGAGAATTCCATGGACAGAGGAGCCTGGTGGGCTACAGTCCACAGGGTCACAGAGAGTCGGGCACGACAGAGCACGCACCCATATCTGATTTACAATATTGTTAGTTTCAGGTATACGGCAAAATGATTCAGTTATACATACACTTCTATCCATTCTTTTTCAGATTCTTCCCCAAACTCCTAATTTATCCCTCTTCCCCAAACTCTTTGGTAAGTATAAGTTTGTTTTCTATGTCTACGAGTGTGTATTGTAAATAAATTCTTTGTATCATTTTTAGGTTCTACATACAAGTGATATCATAAGATATTTGTCTGTCTCTGACTGAAGTACTTCACTTGGTGTAAGTCTTTAGGCAGCCTGTTGCTGATGGGTGGGGCTGTGTGCCCACCAGTTAGTTGTTTGACCCAAGGCCCCCGTCACGGCACCTGCAGGCGGCTGGGCGGGGCAGGCCTGGCCATTTATCGAGGAGAGGGAGGCGCCTCCGCAATGGCGCCTGCCAGCATTGGCTTCACGCGGTAGAAGAAGCTTCCCCGGATGCACTGCTGCGGTCGCCACCTCTCCAGGAGACGCCCCAAGACCAGCAGGTAGGTCTGGCCCAAGCACCTATCAAATGACTGCTTTTGTCCTGGGATGTGTGGCATTCATTTGGTGTGCATTTCCCCCAGACACCTGGGCTCCTGAAATCAAGCTCCGCCCGCCTTCAAAGCCTAATGCCCTGGGGGCTCGTCCTCCCCGTGCTGGGGAGCCCCATGGGCTCAGAACTGTCATCCCTGTGGGGAACCGTTGCAGAAGTGGGGAATGTCCTGTCCTGGGACTCGCAGGAGTCCTTAGGAGAGACCACCAAGTGAGGGTCCTTGGCTTCGTGCATGAAAGAAGAAGTCAAGAGAGAGCCAGAGGCAAGCAAAAGCCAGTTTATTTAGAAGGATGCATGCTGCAGAGGCAGAATTCGGAATGGCTCAGAAAGCGAGTGGCCCTGGAGCACGGGGGCCTTGTTTTTTAGGGACTGTGTGACTTCATATGCTAAAAGAGTGGGAGGAATATTCTTGTTCTTTCAGGGAAACGTGGAGATTTCCCAGGACTCAGGCCACTGCTAACTTTTTGACCTTTCATGGTTTCTCTTGGAACTCTTGTGGCATAAAGGGGAGTGATTTTAGTATTATAATAAAGGTATGATGAGCTAAAAGTCAGTGACCCAACTATTCTCGAAGCCACATTGGTTTCAGCTGGTTCCAGCCAGTCTTTATTGAATCCCAACACTGGACCTCCTCTTCATTTATCTAGCACCTGTGTCCTGCTGCCTCCGCTCCTGTCTCATTCTCCCCACAGAGATTTTACTCCCATATTCTTATGGGAAGTGGAAGGGTAATGGGCCGTCGTCTGTACCCATTTCAGGGCTGAGCAGGGCGGTTGACTCTGCCTGTCAGGGAGTAAAACTCTCTGGATGCCTAGCCTAGGGAGTCCCTGGGGCAGGACAGCTCCTTGTTTCAAGTTGGAGCATGGTATGGGCTGGAATCCTTGCAGAGCCATCATTTTGACATGAAACTGTTGTAACCTGGAAGACATCAACTTCACCAGGAGGTTAAAGAGGCAGGGGGAAGAAGGGGAGTAGGAACATGACCATGACTGGGCCCAGGAGGGGCAGGAACCACATAAAGCTTAGGAACCACATAAAACAGGGAGGGCACTCTCAGTATGGGCCTGATGGTGTTAGGGTCTGACCCCTGGTTGTAGCCGTGTAACTACGATGTTTGTTCATAAATCTTTTTGATGTCCATCTCCATCTGGGCTGAATTATTGACATAGGTACAGGAGGTTTTGTTCATGACTGCCCACACACCACCCTGGTCAGCCAGCAAGGAATCCAAGGCCAACCTATTGTCCATAGCCACACTGGCCAGTGAATTTAAAGACGGCGAAAGTCTATTTTGGGCTTTTCCCATGGTCAGCCTAGGCTCTCTAAAGTGTTGGTTAGATTTCCTAGGGTTACCTCACAATAGGTAAAGCCTCTCCATGGAGCTGCCAATCCCCTCTGCCAGTCCTGTTCCTGCCAGTGTTAATCCAGTGACCCTCCCGGGCTGGTCCTGAGTATCACTATGTACTGTGACTGTGAATGGGACCAGCTGCCCTAGTGTGCTGGCCCCCTTGTGCCATACATTATTAATAAAAGGATAAGCAGTTACACAGGGGCCAAATTTCCTCTGGGATGCCCTTGTCTTTGGGCCCTCCTTCTGGGGAGTGCCACATATGCAGGCATGTCCTGAAGGTGCAATGAGAGATCTGCGGACAGAAGACTTTAATGAGCAAGCAGCCATCCAGATCAGAAGGGACAGGTCATGAACTCAGTGAGGGGACAAGGGCCCAATAGTGTATTGGAAAGAGTTAAGTCTGGGAGTATGCCACACCCTTTGGCTCGGATGAGATGGTGGGTACAAAAGGGCTTTACCCACCCCTTCCATAAAGTCCAGCAATTTTTTGTCCAATCCATCCCTGTCTTGTAGGCACCTTGGGCCTGGGCTTCACTGTGAGCACACAGAAAGGAGGCATTCATGAGAATGCAGCTTGGGTCTGGGTTCCAAAACATTGTGGTCATCTTACCATCCGGCAACCAGGCATTGTTCCAAAGAGGCTCACCACAGCCTAGAAAGCCATAAGTGTAGTGACGTCAGAAGCATGACTGGTTTTCTGGATGACAAAAGTAGCTATGATTAATGGAAAAGTTATGTCATATTTTTAAAAAGAGTTAAATGTGGCAAGATATCAGGCCTGATGGAAATATCACCCATTGAGCTCATATTGGTATATATGTGTGTGTGTGTGTGAGGGGGGAGGGTTGTTTCCATGTGTTTGAACTGGTAAAGCTCTTCTATAAAAATTTTTTTTGGGGGTAGTACAATGTTATATTAGTTTCAGTGTACAGCATAGTGATTCAGTTCTATGTATACATATATTCATTCTTTTTCTGATTCTTTACCCATCTAAGTTATTAAAGAATGAGTTCCTATGCCATATAGTAGGTCCTGGTTTTTTTATCTGTTTCACATATAGTAATGAGTATATGCTATTATCAAGCTTCTAATTTTTCCCTCCCCGCTCCTGACATTCCCCCTTTGGCACCCACAGATTTGTTTTTGAAATCTGTGACTCTGGTAAAGCTCTTGTGGTATGTACCTATTTGTATCCGTAATGACGATTGTAAGCCAGGGTTTTCATGGCAGACCCAACAATTAACTAGTTTTCCTCCCGGGTGACTATTTTAGATGTGTTTAATAAAGCATTTCTTCCCCACTCCTCCTGGGTTGAGACCATTGTCAGAAGCTCTACTAGGAGTATTACGGCTTTTGACATTGTATTACTTGTATAAGATGGCATCACTGGGAAGGCTGGCCTGTCAGGTCTGAGAGCTGCAGTCTGTAGGACCGGGTGTTCTTGGCTGCAGCCTTAGCGGCCTTGTTGGCCAGGGCATTTCTCCTTCGAAGGAGGTGTGGTCCCTTTGGCGACGCCTGCCGTGCATGGCTGCAACCTCCTCTGGAGGCAGACCTCTGTTAGGAGTTCTAGAATTTGGGCCTGGTGTTTAATAGAGACACACATTTTTGGCTGTCGGCAGTCCCCTTTCTTTCCATATGGCAGCATGGGTGTGTAGCGCTAGGAAACCATACTTGAAATTAGTATTTATATTGATTCTTAATCCTGTTCCTAGTTGGAGTGCTCTGGTCAAGGTAATTGACTCAGCCGTTTGAGCAGAAATGTAAGAGGGTAGAGCTCAAAAATTGTCTGCAGGCTGACTATGACCTACATAGCCAGCCTTTCTAACCCTTTCATGTATGAAACTGCTTCCATCAGTAAACCATTTGGCATAGGGACTGGTCAGGGGCTCACTGTTGAGATCAGGCCTACTGAGTAACCTTGTTCAATAGTCTCCATGCAGGAGCAAGCAAGGAATACTTGGGGTGGAGCTTTGGCATTAGAGTTGCTGGGTTCAGGACTTGGCGGACCTTAAGTGTTTGATGCCTGTGGGACTAAGTGGGAGGGCTTGCTTTATGTGTTTATTTATGAAGTTAAGTTGCTTTACAATGCTGTGTTAGTTTCTGGTATATAGCAAAGTGATTTAGTTATACATATATATTCTTTTTCATTTTCTTTTCCATTATGATTTATTATAAGATATTGAATATAGTTCCTTGTGCTATTTAGTAGAAGCCTGTTGTTCTCCTATTTTATATATCATAGTTTGTGTCTGCTAATCCCAAACTTTTGGTTTATTCCCACCCCTACCTCCCCACCCCCGGACCCCCTGCCTTTCCCCTTTGGTGACTGTGAGTGAGTCTATTGTGAGTCTGTTTCTGTTTTATAACTAAGTTCATTTGTATCATATTTTAGATTCCACATATAAACCATATTATATGATGTTTGTCTTTCTCTGACTTACTTAGTATGACAGTTTCTAGGTCCATCCATGTTGTTGCAAATGGCATTATTTCATCCTTTTGTATGACCAAGTATTATTCCATTACACACACACACACACACACACACACACACACACACATCTTCTTTATCTATTCATCTGTCAATGGACATTTAGGTTGCTTCCATGTCTTAACTATTGTAAATAGTGCTGCTATGAACATTGGGATGCATGTATGTTTTCAAAATAGAGTATTCCAGGAGTGGAACTGCTGGATCATATGGCAACACTATGCTTAGTTTTTTAAAGGAACCATCATACTGTTTTCATAGTGACTGTACCAACTTACATTTCCACCAACAGTGCAAAAGAGTTCTCTTCTCTCCACACCCTCTCCTGCATTGATTACTGTAGAATTTTTAATGATGGTTATTCTGATTCATGTGAGGTGATAACCTCATTGTAGTTTTGATTTGCAAGAGGATTTGGTATTTAGCCCCTGTGTTGGGTTTCCCAAACTTAGTAAAAACCCTTTACCCTCTCTATGAGAGATAGGAGTAGGGGATTCATTGGTGGCTCAGATGGTAAAGAGTCTACCAGCAATGCGGGAGACCTGAGTTCAATCCCTGGGTTGGGAGGATCCCCTGGAGAAGGAAATGGCAACCCACTCTAGTGTTCTTACCTTTAAAGAACCCATGAATGAGGGCCTGGCGGACTATAGTTTGTAGAGTTGCAAAGAGCTGGACACGACTGAGTGACTTCACTTGGTATTTAAGCAGTCGCCACCGGTGCCTTTTTGCTTCTAGGACCCCTGTGCCTGGTGAGGGGTTAGGACTTCAGTGATTGTTCCAGGGAGAACTTACTTACTGACTTCTACTAGCAGAGCAGTGGCAGTCACTGCTCTAAGACACCCTAGCCATCCAGCGGCCATCTGATCAAGCTGTTTTGAGAAATAAGCTACTGGTCTAGGGAGGTCCCCCAGTTTTTGGGTGAGGACACCAGTCTCTCATAGAGTAAGTTTGGGAAATCCAGCACAGGGGCTAGGAATACCTGTTGGCAGTTTTCATCCCAGTTGAGGGGTTTGTGGTCACCTCCTTTTAGAGCCTCATAGAGAGGCTTTGCTATAAGCCCGAATCCAGGTATCCAGATCCTGCAAAATCCTGCCATCCACACAAAGGCCTTCAGTTGCCTCTTTGTCTGGATCCAGGGGTTGGGGAGAGTTGAGTGGTTATAATGGCTTCCTTTTGGTCCTTGGTTACAGTCTCCTTTTCCCAGTGAAAAGTGAAAGTGTTAGTTGCTCAGATGTGTCTGACTTTTTGCAACCCTATGGACTGTAGCCCACCAGGCTCCTCTGTCCATGGGATTCTCCAGGCAAGAATACTTGAGTGGGTAGCCATTTCCTTCTCCAGGGAATTTCCCTGATACAGGGATTGAACCTGGGTCTCCTGCATTGCAGGCAGATTTTTTACTGTCTGAGCCACCAAGGAAGCCCAGAGTTGAGCACATATCCTGGGTACTTAACTTGTTGGGAGGAATCTGAGCCTTGTGAGGAGATGCTCAATATTTTTGTTCCCCTAGGAAGCTAAGGATCTGAATGATGCTTTTATCTGTCTTCCTTAGTAGGATTAGAAATTAGGAGGTCATCCACATACTATAGGAGAGACCCATTTTACCAGTTGTAATTCTTATTTTGTTTGCTAATATATTTCCAAACAGGAGGGAAACCCTGAAACCCTGGGGCAGGTGAAGTGTTATGAGGGTCTGCATCTGTCCACTCAAAGAGAGATATGGGAGTCTGGCTGCAGGGGAGTGCAAAAGAGGCATCCTTTAGGTCGAGCACTGTAAACCTTTGCATTTTCTGGAACCAGGGTCAGCATGGCATGTGAATTAGGGACTACAGAGTGAACTAGGACCACTGCCTCATTACTGCCCTCAGGTCTTGACCAAAACAAACCCGTATTTTCCACTTTGCTTTTTTATGGGCAGAACAGGGTATTACACAGAGATCGGCAGGGTCCTAACAGCCCATGTTTTTAAAACTTGGTTTATTAAAGGCTGGATACCTCATTGGCCCTTGGGCTTCAAGGGGTACTGGTTATCCACCAGTGATCAGCATTGGTTTTAATGAAATCTGAGCTAAGGGCAGATTGCTGGGTTTGCCAGGAACCTCCGTGTCCTAGACAGAGGGGTTTATTTGAGAAATGTGGGGTGGAGAGGAGACCTCCTCTGATTTGTGACTGAGGCACGCTCCCAGGGTCACGAGCAATTGTTGCCCTGGTGGGTGCCTTCTCTGAGGGGGTCTCTGAATTGAACTACTGTCTGGAATTTAGTGAGCAAATCCCTTCTCAGCAAGGAGGCGGGACACTCAGGCAGGAGTAGTAACTGTGTGCAAAGGTAAAACTTCCTAGCAAGCAGCTGGGGGTCGGGGATGAATTGCTTGGTTTTGGGCCATCCATCCATCCCCATTACTTTCAGGATGGGGAGGACAAGGGTCCAGGGAGATCAATCAGCACAGAGTAGGGGGGGCCCATATCTAGTGAAAAAAAACAAAAAAGAAGTAGCTTTTCTACCTGCCACATCAAGGGTTACCTGAGGCTCCTTCAAGGAAATGACCTGGTGTCCTTTGGGAGCCAAGGGGGTCCTGGGCCCCCTAATCTTCAGTCCTCTTGGTCATCATCGGCTTGGGGAGCCCCAAGCCCCTATCTGGACTGGGGCCCTCTTGCTTCCAGGAGTCCTCTAGTTTACATACCAGGCAGGATTTGGGTGGACATTTCCCATACAGAGGGCATTTGAGCTTCCAGTGGCCCTTCTGGCTGTGTTTAGAACAGGTTCCTTCTTGGTGGGAGAGTGGCTCTGATCCAGATTTTTCAGATCCTGCCCCTGCTGTTGGCTTTTACAAGGGGTTGGGTATAACCCTGGTGGTGCAGTGGCTAGGGCTGCCACCAATAATTGTGCCTTTTGTGGTTTTCCCTGAATCTTTCCCGCTTCCTCAACCCTCTCTCTATTGTTAAATGCTCCAGAGGCCAAGTCCATGAGCTGATTCATGGAGGTCTGGGGTCCCCTAGCTGCTTTCTGTAATTTTCTTCTAATGTCTGGGGCAGCTTGAGTGATAAAATGAGTGTTAACTAGAACTTGCCCTTTGTGGGTGTCAGGATTACTACTGGTATACTTTCTAAAGGCTGGCCCTGTAAGAGGGCCGGATCCTCATCTTTTCCATGTTACTTCTCTGATTTCATCATAATTAACAGGCTTAACAACACAACGGAGAAGGAAATGGCAACCCACTCCCATGTTCTTGCCTGGAGAATCCCAGGGACGGGGGAGCCTGGTGGGCTGCTGTCTATGGGGTTGCACAGAGTCAGACACGACTGAAGTGACTTAGCAGCAGCAGCAACAACACAACTTTTCATCCCTTCTGTGAGGCGAGTCGCCATGTGATTCTTGTGCGTAAGCCTCTGCCTCTTTGCTGGTAGCCCCAGTGGAGGTCTTGGTCAAGGACTGCATTCTCTCTTGTAAGGTAGATTGTATGTCCTTGATTTGGGGCTGCCAGTTTACTGGCATGTGCCCAGGCTGCAGCAAGGATCCAGCTTTTCTTTTCAAAGGTGAAGCAAGTAGAAAGGAGGATCTATCAGTCCCCCAGGTTAAGTTTTCAAGACATTGTCAGCTAGTGAATTCTTCCACGAACTGACTGGGGTCCTCAGCAAAATGTCCGAATTTCTCTTCGCAAGTAGTTAGGTCATCCATAGCAAAAGGGATGTGGAGTCATTGTTACTCCATCCCCCGCGGGCACCTTCCTTAAGGGACAGAATTTGGTAGGAGGAGGCTGGTAGGCAGCCCGGCTTCGTGTAGTATTGGCACTGGTACCGGAGGGTACAGGACAGGACTGGAGGAATAAGACACGGGGATTTCCAGCAGATCAGATGGGGCGCTAGGGGTAGATGATCCAAAAGACTGTCCTTCCTCAGAATTAGGGGGGCATAGGAGTTCCAGTGGCTTCCATAGGAGCCACTACTTACCTGGTGGCTCAGACGGTAAAGCGTCTGCCTACAATGTGGGAGACCTGGGTTTGATCCCTGGGTTGGGAAGATCCTCTGGAGAAGGCAGTGGCAACCCACTCCAGTACTCTTGCCTGGAAAATCCTATGGACGGAGGATCCTGGTAGGCTACACTTCATGGGGTCTCAAAGAGTTGGACACGACTGAGCAACTTCACTTTCAGGAGTTCCTAGTTGTGGACGTTGAGGAGGTGGACCTGTAAAGGACTATGGAAAACAGTGGGCGCCTATGGGAGAAGAAGTCACTTTGGAGGGTATGAGCCAGGCACACCCATCAGGAGTCTTTTAGATCTGGATCTTGAGACAGGGTCATGACCATCTGAGCATATGGGACTCCCCTTATTCTCCTTCCTTTTTACAAACACATCCAGCTGCAAGATGGCATTGCAGTTCAGTAATCCATTTTCTGGCCAGATCTCTTGATCCCCTATCCGGGGCCATGTAGTGCACCCCACTCCAGTACTCTTGCCTGGAAAATCCCATGGACGGGGGAGCCTGGTGGGCTGCAGTCCATGGGGTTGCTGAGAGTCGGACATGACTGAGCGACTTCACTTTCACTTTCCTGCCTTGGAGAAGGAAGTGGCAGCCCACTCCAGTGTTCTTGCCTGGAGAATCCCAGGAACAAGGGAGCCTGGTGGGCTGCTGTCTATGGGGTTGCACAGAGTCGGACACGACTGAAGCGAATTAGCAGTAGCAGTGTTCAAAATAAGATTAACTTATTTTTTCTTAAGCCATCCTGTCTGAATCTGCCACAGTTAGCTAACATGTGTCCTAACAGAGAGTCCTTCGTAGTGCTTATAATCACTCCCGTTTTGGGTTAGGATGTCATGACGAGAAAGGGGTCTGAATTGTGGGGATTCTGTAGGAAATGGGCCACTGCCCACTCTTTGGCGTTTTATGGTCCATTTCAGAGCCATCATGGCGTTAGGGGGAGTGACTTTTAATATGACCATAAAGGTATGATGGGCTAAAGGTCAGTGACTGAACTATTCTCGAAGCCAGCTTGGTTTCAGCTGGTTCCAGTCAGTCTTGATTATCTTCCAAATAGCCACGCCCCCTCTTCATTTATCTAGCTGTGTTCTGCCCCTTCCCCTCCTGTCTCAGAATCTCTGTAATATAATTATTGTCTAGTTTGTGGGTCACCCATCCGGGGTGAAGGGCGTGTATGGGATTTGGTTATATCTCAAGTCCACCCCTTCTGCCCATCTCATTGCAGTTCCCTCATTATGCCTTCAGCTGTAGATCTTTTCTGATAGGTACCGGTCTTTTCCACTGATGACTGTTCTGCAGCTTAGTTGAGATTTTGGTGTGCTTGTGAGAGGATGTGAGTGCGGTGTCTTTCTACTCCACCATCTTGGCCCCAAGAGACTTCACTTTTGAGTTCTGTATCAGATGGGTTCTCTTGGGTTGCCTCCAGGTCTGCGCATCAGTGAGTATAGTCATGCCAGAACTGGCCCATCATCAGAATCACTTCGTTACCATCCAGGCTTTGAGCATCAGAATCTAGGGTATGGAGCTGGAGAAGGTGCATTTTTAAGAGCCCCTTTCAGCATCGGCATTTGGGAGGGGCTGTTTTGAAACCCTCTGGGCTGCCATGTAGACTTACACAGCTCCTTCTAGGAACTCACAGAGTCGAGATGTCTTCTGTTAAATCGGATGAAACATCTTCTACCTTGTAGAATCAGTGGGCAAACAGATTGCTGGTGCTCAGGGTCTGGCATAGTTTATGTGCTCAAAAAATAGTAGCTGCTGTTCATCTCATTCCCAGGGGAAGCCTTTGCTCTATATCCAGACAGGCAGACACTCTGCTCCTATCCTCACCCCTGGGAAGGGCTTGCTGCCTTGGCCCCCAGCTCTCCACACATTTCTTTGCATAAATATAGAATTTATGCTCATCCTTTCAGAAACATGTCTATTGTACGGCAGACACTACATTTTAAAAAGTCAGAATACATTTCCAGGAGACGGAATATGTAATAATCAGGACTGTCCCCAAAAACAGAGGCTACAGGACCATAGATGAGAACCACAGATAATGATTTCTAAACACATGGATTGTGCATGCATGCTACGTCGCTTCAGTCATGTCTGACTCTTTGCAACCCCATGGACTGTAGCCCACAGGCTCCTCTGTCAACGGGATTCTCCAGGCAAGAATATTGGAGGGGTATTGCCATGGGGTTGCCATGCCCTCTGAGGTGTTCTTAGAACCCCTTTGCCACCCAGTCAAGGAGGTGGTAAGTTTGTCACTGGTTGCTCTTAAGTCCAGAAACAGAATAAACACAAATTTTTAGAGCCATTTGATAATGCCACAGTATTCAAATGTGTGATCATCTTTTTTTCTAGTATTTCAAATTTGTTGTGTCTTACAAAAGCACTGGTCTGTGACTGATTAGATAGTTTCAAAATTAGTCCTTTACAGAAAACTTCAGAAGCTATGGTCTAAAGACTGATAGATGCCACCTTACTTAATCCTCACGGTCTGGGGTTCCTTGCTCTTTCCCTTGTCCCCCCCTCCCAGGAAGCCAGCACCCCCATGTTTGCCTGCTAAGGTTCAGCCAGAGGAGGGCGGCTCAATCCCTCAGTCTCCTCTCTCACTCCAACCACAAGGCAGGAGCCAACATTCCCCAGGAAGACCCCAGGGAGAGTCTAGGGGCTCCTGATTTGCCCTCAGTATGGGGGTGTGAGGCCCTCAGGGCAGATTAACCTGGGGACTGCCATGTTCCTGAGGCCTCAAAGGAGGGAAATTCCCGAGCCAACCTCTGCCCTTCGTTTGAAATCACGGGTCCACGTCACAGAGCTTTCACTCGCACCCGACCCCAGGACTCAGTGCTGCAGCAGTCGCTAATTGTCACGTTGTACACTGCTGAACACTGAGCCTGTGCTAGCTGCTCTGGGGTGCACCAGATGAAGGTGTTTTTGGTAAGCCTGTACTCTGATTAACTCATTCAGTGTTCACTATGACCTTATGAGATAGGTCCTATTTTTACCTTCATTGCACAAGAGACTATCAAGGAGGTTAAGGGACAGGCTTAAAATCATGCAGCTAATAAGTGTGAGGCCTGGAGGCCTTCCCTGCACCCGCCCCCAAGCCGCTGCTCTATGCCGGGTCCTGAGCTCTTCACACATGTGAGGCTGTGCACATGCCACTGAGGGGCTTGCAGTCTAGCTGGGTCTGTGAGACCCTTGAGAATCCTAGAAGGGCCACCCAGACCTGACTTATGGAACCTGGAGGAGAGAGGGAGGCTGGGATGGAGGTGTGGGGTGGGGGTGGATGGGGAGAGGGGAAGACTTTCAGGGAGAGAGGCGGCTGGCTCCCCTGGGTGCTCGCTCACATCCTGTGTCCCTGCCCCTGCCTCCCCAGACGTGATCTCACTCCTCAGCCTCATGCCCGGGGCTTCAGAGGAGAGGCTGTCATTTCCTCCCACACACCAGAACTTGGGGCCTGAAAGACCCCTCTCCCCCGTCAGGGCAGCTTAGGCTCCCACAGTGACAAGGATGGCTGGCTGTCACCACCCCATGCTCCCCAGCCCCTCACACAGCAACCCCCACCCCGCCCCCGACACACACTTCTCACATTATCTCAGCACTTTCTGTGCTTTTTCTTTCTTTGGGAAGGATACAGATTAGGAATCCCAGAGGGAAGAACCCTGCTGGAAATCTTCCCATCTTCCCACTCCCCTGGTTTCCTCTCTCCCATCTCTGATGTTCTCTGCTCTGCAAGTGGGGCAGAGTACACCAGGCAACTGGCATCAGAAACTCCAAGCCATATCTGGCTGCCTGAATCTCTCGGGGGCCTGTTATTTAAACTGGGCGTGATCATGAAGATTAAATGAGAAACGGCCATGGAGGTTGTTCACCAGCTCTCAGCAGCTCTACCTAGTTTAGCCTCCCTGCCACACTCGGCTTTTTCCAGTCTTGTCCAAGCTTCAGAACTTGGCTCAAGCCCACTTCCTCCCAGAAGACCTCCTTGACTACACCAGTCTGGACCGAGTCCTCAGCCCAAAGGGGTCATCATGTGCACTAGGTGATTCGTTGTTTCTGTAGCCCCAGAGTGCCTTATGAACACCAAGTGTCACTCTTCTGACCACGTATTGGGATCACCATGCTGTCCTCATAGCACCAGACCTAATGCAAGATCATGTTTGCCAAGAGGGTCAGATGTCAGGGATCTCTTAGCCACTCAGGGAGATGGACTGGGAGAGATTTTTTAAATTCCCATTATACTGATGAGGACGGTGATGCTGAGAAAGCCCATGAGACCTGGCCAAGGTCACAGGACTGGGTAGTCAATTGCCAAGTCTGGGTTCAAATCCAGGTTCCCACATTCTCATCACTCCCTGGGGGCGGGGGCACATTTGTTCAGGGCCCAAATAAAACCAACAAAGGACCAAAAGTGTGTACCCTTGGGGTTCCTATGACCTCTTAAGTGGGCTCCTGCCTTTCTTTGCTACCCCTGCTCCCTCCCCCTGGCATCTCCAACCCCTCCCAGAAGCACCCCTATGCCTTGGCACACAGCTAGTCCAGGCCTCTGGGCTGGCAGAGATAGTCCCAGCAGAAGGCTATGGGGCACATGGCCGCAGGGGCCCCGGTGGCTGGAACAGGCCCTAGCCACTGCATGCGTCCAGATCTGGGTCTGGGTGCAGATCCAGAAGGAGACAGGCAGAGTTTGTTCTTGGCAGGACAGAGAGTCCCAGTTCTGAAGGTCCCCAGGGGCCCGGAGAGGGTTTTAAATAGCCAGGGACAGGCCAATTGTGAGGCCTGCTTTAAATTGATTGAATCATCTTTAATTGTTGGTTGGTGCTGAAATGAAGAATGAGGTATGGCTTTAAATAGGAACCATAAGTGTTTCAGTCACACCCTTAGTGGGAACTGCAAGCTCAGATCTGCTCTCCTATTCAGAGCCGGGAGGCAGTAGAGACGGTGGCCCGCAGCTCTCAGAAAGTGAGGTCTCACTGATTCAATCAACCGAATCTGTCAACCCATCCATCCATCCATCCCTTTGCCGAGCTTACTTATTCCCATCTGTGCCTTCGTGGCTGTGCCCAGACCCATCCTCCTGGAGTTGACAGATGAAAAGGAGCCCAGAGTCCTGCATTCGGGGCTGTGTGGCCTTGGAAAGCCATCTGAGTTCCCTGGGCCTCCATTGCCACATCTGTAAACCAAAATGAAGCTTGCCCTGCCTGCCTCCTTCAACGAGCTCTGAAAGCTATCATCCGGGCCATTATTGCTGGTGCATCAGCACCTCCCCTACCTGGCCCTGGGTCAAGCTGGGGTGTGTGGGGTGTGGGGAGCATGTGCCCTCTAGGGCCCAAGGGCTCTCCTCCCGCCATAGATCACAGTCCACTCAGTGGTGGGTCCTTGGTGTTCTCTGGGCCTGGGCTGGAGTCCCCATCCATCCCTTTTACCTGGGGCCTGCCTGGCAGGCTCACCTGGTTGCACCTTGAACCTCCAGATTTCCCTAACTCCCACCCGGAGCCACGCGGAGCAGTCAGAGAGCCTGAGAAGGCCCACAGAGACAGGGTTCTGAATGGTGGTGCAGACACTACCCCCCACCCCCAGCCGGTCCTAGGACAGAATCAGGGACCATCTGGGGCCATTTCCCCATCTCTGAAGAACAGATATGGCCAAGGGCAGATTCCTGGATTTCCCTTTTTGCTTGAGGTTAGATTTAGGACTTTGAGGGCCTGAGAGAGAAAGTGACAGGGAGGCAGATTTTAGCTCACCTGGGAAACCTTTGAAATGAGGCTTTCTCAGGGAACACCAGAGGAGCTCAGACCAAGCCTGGATGAAGCTTCCACGGAGAGCATTGCAGAAGGCCGCCTCTCAGGCTGGGACAGATGGGGCTGGTGTCAGTGCTGGAAGACCACATCCTGGTCTATCTCTGACCTATTGTCTCCACAGTCTTATGTCAGCTGCTTCATCTCCCTGAACCACGGGCTCCATTTTTGTGAAAATGTGGAAATAAGGCTTTTCTGAAAAAGAGTAGTATGAGGATTCTGAAATATGAACTAACATGCAAAAGTACTCTTGGCTTGGCCCAGGATCAGGAGTGGATAAATGCTGGTTGAGTGTGAATAGAAGCCAGGTGGCGGCTTGTACCAGGTGATCCCCTGCAACTCTGAGGGTCCATGACTTTAATCAGCCTCGGTAACCAAAGGCCCAGGTGAGGACACTGCCAGACCAAGTGCCCACAGGGTTTATAGGGGCTGGGATAAGAGTGGGTAGTTAAATGTTGCACCGTGCCTTCAGCGTGACTTCTTTTTGGAGAGGGAGCCCGGAAAGGATGGACGAATCTTAGGATCTATAGGAAGTTGAAAGAAAGCTCTTATCCCATTTCCTTCTCCAAGCTGCATGGGATGGCTACTTGCAGAGTAATGGGAACTGAGGGGGTCTGGGCCACATTCTCTGGGTCCTCTTCCCACATAGCCATCCAGAGTGGGAGAGTTGGGCTCTCTTTGTGGTGCCAAAATAAACTTGCATTGTTTCCAGCAACACAAGAGGCCTTGAGTGAAGCTGCTTTTGCCAGACCCTATAAGGAAGCAGGGTAGGGGGATTGGGGGGAGAGGGGAGGGGAGCCTGGAATGAGAGATTCCCCAAGTCTGTGTAGGCAAGCCCAAAAGCAGGTCCCAGAGGGCACTGTGGAAATCTGGGCTTTTAGGGGAAAAAAGAAGGGACAGAAATTCCCGTTTAAGTGTCTTCTTTGTGCTCGGTACTTTGCTTACAGTCATGCTAGTGGGCTGGGGATGCACACAAACCTCGGTGCAAGTGCTGATCCTATCACTTGCTAACTCTGTGGTCTGGGCAAGCATTACTGCCTTCTCTGTGCTTCCGTTTCCTCATAGGAGCTAACAATAATACACTTCAGAGGGTTGTATCAAAGGTTAACTCAGGTAATGTAGTAAAATGCTCAGCCTAGCATAGAGCACAAAAAATGCCCTCAATGCATATTAGTTGTCATTACTATCCAATAGTTGCTGTTAATAATAACTTGTATTATTTTCAGCTCAATACCCAGAGGTAGGTATTGTTACATACTTATTACAGGTATGGGAACTTCAGCTCTGGAGGGCTGAGGCACTTTTTCAGGGTCTGACAGTTAATGAGTGGCAGGCTTAGGATTCAGACTCGGGTCTGACTGGCTCCAAGGTTCATACTTTTACCTGCATCTGAGATGGGGCCCTGGCTGGGTTTCTTGATGCAGATGCCAAGCTGCTCCGAGAATGAGGATTTGCAAAGTGGTGAAGTCAGAGCCTCTCGGGCAACAACTTCATGGCCCCACTGTCCCCGAGACTTCAGGGACTCAGTCACTGTCCAGCTGGGCCTGGCTGAACACGAAAGCCCATGGGTCCCCTTGCCAAGACTCAGGGCCCCTTTATCTCTGGAGCATCCATCCGGAGTGAGTGGCTGCAGCTCAGGCCCTGCTCTGAGCAACATCTACACAATTAGACCCCAGGCCTCCCATTCCTACACGGAGAGCTTGTTGAAGCCAAGCCAAAGCTTCATCTTGGGATGTAAATTCTAGTTGTCACTTCCTAGCTGGGTGACTTAGGGCTTGTTACTTGCTCTCTCTGAGCCTCACTTTTCTCCTAAGACTGGAGTGATATTCCCTAGTTTTCTGTGTCTCTATGAGTGTTACAAGAGATAATGAATCTGACAGTCAGTGTTTGTGTTTTGAGACAAGTGGTCCAGGGAACCATGGGATGGTGGGGCTCCAGGCGGGGACCTACTTTTCATCTTTAGATATGGACTCTCTGCATGTCATCCTTAATGAAAAATGAATAACTCATGTGTTCATTTCATTAAATGCTCCCCCCACAAAAAGTGTGGACTTATGCAATTCTCCAGACTGTCAACTGGAAGATATCTCAGAATTCCTCGTAAATCAAAAGGTTTCATTTTGCTGCCAAGAGAGTCAACTTCCTTTGCTTTGAGTCAGGCAGGGGAGCGGGGGTGCTGCTGCTGGGCTGGGATTAGAGTTGGGAGACCCGCCTGCTAGTCTGGACTCTGCCAATTATTGATGCGGGACAGGATGGAAGCAGACGGCTTCTGGTCCCTGAGGCCTCAGTTTCCTCCTCTGCAGAATGGGTGGTGTGTGTGTGTTGGGACCACCCTCCTAGATGACCATCCTTCTCCTCCCCCGGTTTTAAAATTCTGGAATTTGATCTTTCTTTCTCCTACTTCTCTGTACTCTCTCCGACCTCCTCCTTACCTTCCTCCTCCCCCTCATCCCATGATCTCTGTCTCTCCTGTCAATCAGGCCAAATCAGCCCAGGGCAGAGACTGTGGAGAAAAAACATCTCTGCGTTCCTGGCAGATGACAATTTTCTAATGCCCCTTATTGCAAAAGCAGCCCTTCTTTAGGGTTAAGAGAAGGGCAGCCAAGATCTGTGTTTCTATTATGGGGTCTAGAAAGGAGGGGCATTTGCTCATAGAGCTGAGGATGGAGACATTTAGAAGTAACAAATGGCCCTTTCTCTGGCTGTGGGTTGGGAAGGGGTCCCAGGCAAGCCCAAGGGGGGCTTTGTGGTCACTTGGCGGAGCAGGTTCCAGGCCACCCAGAGGAGTCCAGGGACTGTGTGGGTGGATGGAAAGTGCTTGGGGTGAAGGACCCGGAGGGAATTCAGTCTCCTAAAAACCACAGGCAGAGCTGTCTCTTGGGGAGCGAAGGGAAGGATAGTTAAAATGTTTGGGTTTCTTTATATTGGGCCCAGCTGACTGATGATGGGAGATATAAATAGGGGACTGGGGAGAGCACAGGGGTGGGGAAGGAAAGGGGGAGTGAGAGAGAGGGTCAAGGACAAGGAGGGGAGAGGCAGAGGGACAAGGAGGATCAAGGAAGCGAAAGCGGAGGGGAGAGAGGGAGGAAGAGAGAAGGACAGGAGCGGGCAGGAGGGAGGCAAGCCGGCAGCAAGGAAAGGAGAAGGAAGGGGAGATGTGAGGAAGGAACCTGTCTCCCTGCACACTGCCTCCAAGACTGAGGCACACCGAGGAACCAGTCTGCACGTGGGGAACTTTCCAACAACCTCCTTCCTGGGGCGTCCCTGAGCCCCTTGCTCCATGGTCCTCCCAACAAAGGCGGGTTTCAACCCTTCTTGTTGCACAACTCAGGGAGTGCTATTTACGTAAATATGAAGTGAGTAGTTGCCCCGCAGCTGTGCGAGGAAGTAGCGGGCCCTACGTGGCTGCAGGTCCTAGCAGCATAATTAGACGGGACGTCACTGAATATTCAAAGCACAGCGTGCGTTGTCCCAGGTACTAAATCATTAAGTATGGTTTATACCATACTCCATTTATACTATACTGTACTAGCACTTTTACACGTATAAAGCCACTCTATTCATCATGTTTGGCTGTAAAACTCTTCGCTAGTTCTCAAAATAAAATCCCCTATTCAGTAAAGACCTGCGGCCAGTAAGCGCTCTGTCCGTCCATCTATCTGTCCAACCAGACATTCCTCTGGAGTGTATCCTTTCAGTTATTCAAGGATCTACAGTGTGTCAGGCACTCAGCTTCACTGGGTCAACCATGGAAAATTCTCAGTCCTTGCCCTCAAGGGGCTTACCCTTCATTGGGGAAAGACACATAACTAATCTAGTATAATATATCATTATAAGTGGGGTAATAAAAGTATCACCAGTTGTTATCTGGGAGAAACAAAACAAGGCAAACCAATGGTGCCAGGGCAACTGTTATAAGTAATCTGCAATGAGGGCCCCTGGCATCCAACAGGAGGTGCCCTGCTCTCTATGCCACTCAAGGGTAGAAGACTTGTTTGGCTAGGGTGCCCTGAGTTCAGAACTGGCATCTACATTTTTCTTATTCCCTTTAAAAAAAATGCATTAAATTATTTATAGTTTAAAGAACTGTAAAGCAAATATCTTTGTAACCACTCATGAGGGCAAGAAACAGACTAGAACATCTCCAGTACCTGTGAAGTCCCCTTCCACCTCCTCCTCTTTCAATCACATCCCTTCCCTCCTCCCCAGAGGGGTAACACAATCCTGACCTTTCAGTTCATGATCAGCTTGCTTACTTTTACCATCTGTGTATGCATCCTAAAAATACTGGGGATTTCGATGGCCATGTTGGAATGATCCATAAAGACCCCACAAAGGACTTACTCTCCCTCCTTACAACACATTTCCCCATAACTTTTTTCAGCATCACTTCTAATAGTTCTTTCCCACTGCTTTACTCTATCTAGGGTAAACTGTAGGAAATTGCCATTTTGCCTCACAAAAATGGTTAAATAACAGCAATTTCACATACAGTCATCCCTTGGTATTGACAGGGGATTGGTGCCAGGACCTCCACAGATACCAAAATCCTAAGATGCTCTCTTATATAAAATAGTGCGGTATTTGCAAATAATCTATGCAATCCTTCTATATATTTCAAATCATCTCTAGATTATGTATAATACCTAATACAATGTAAATACTACGTAAATAGTTGTAAATACAAGGTAAGCACTATAAGTAGTTGCTGAAGGATGGCCAATTCAAGTTTTGCTTTTTAGAACTCTCTGGAATTTTTTCCCCTGAATAGTTTTAATACCCAATTGGTTGAATCCACTGATGTACACCATGCAAGTACCTACGGCAAACTGTAGTTTAAGCTAGTAGTTGAGTCTGTTTTTAGGCTTGGTAAATAAGTAACATACTGTATGCATAATTTTTTTAAAATTGAGATATAAATGACCCTGTGTAGCCTGCCATGCCTTTCTCCTCTTGGACCCGTGAGTATAATAAATCCTTTCATTTCATATGCCTCTCTGAGTGTAATTGCTATGGCCATGCTGGAGTGATCCTTAAAGACCCCACAAAGGAATTAATCCCCACTTAGAATGCATTTCTCCATAACTCTTTTCAGCATCATTTTTTTAATAGTTTGTTCTTTCCAGGGCTCTGAAATGCTACCTCTATCATATATCAAGCATCCCTATGTGTGGTCTGTTCATGGGCCCCTTATTCTGCTTCATTGATCTATTTCTCTATGTCTGTGCCAATGTCACACTGTCTTAATTACTATGGCTTTGTATTTAGTCATAATACCTGGTAGGACAATCCCTTCACCTTGTTTTTCTTCTCATTGTTGCACTTTCAAATGAGTTTTATAATAAACTTGCCAGGTTCTACATGTAAATATGTATTGGGATTTTAATTGAGATGCATCGAGTCTATATATAAACTTGTGAAAATGACCTCTTCATAACACCACCTCACCCATCTATGAATGCAGAATACCTGCATTTCTTAGCACACCCTTTAAAATATCTCCTGCTGATGCTGCTAAGTCGCTTCAGTCGTGTCCGACTCTGTGCGACCCCATAGACGGCAGCCCACCAGGCTCCCCAGTCCCTGGGATTCTCCAGGCAAGAACACTGGAGTGGGTTGCCATTTCCTTCTGCAATGCATGAAACTGAAAAGTGAAAGTGAAGTCGCTTAGTCATGTCCAATTCTTTGTGAACCCCTGGACTGCAGCCTACCAGGCTCCTCTGTCCATGGGATTTTCAAGGCAAGAGTACTGGAGTGGATTGCCATTGCCTTTTCCGAAAATCTCTCTTAATAAAGCTTAATTGAAGTCCAGCACAAACTCTCAAACTATTTCTGGCCCAAATTTTGAATCACAATGAATCTTAAAACAAAAACAAAAACAACCTATCATTATTTTCTTACATTCTCCCTGATCTTCAAGGTGGGAGGGGAGGACAGTGACTTTCTTCCCCCATCTAAACATTGCTTGAAACACCTAGGTGGACAGTGGTGTGCTATCTTCTTTGGGGTGTCTAACCTGTATTCAGCTGTTAGGAACACCAGGTGTAGCGTAACTGAACTCACCTGATGTTCCCCTTTCATACAGAAATACCTAATATTCTAGTCTACTTTTGTTGAGGCGTTGCTTAGTCACTCAGTTGTGTCCAACTCTTTGGGACCCTTTGGACAGTAGCCCACTAGGCTCCTCTGCCCATGGGATTTCCCAGACAAGAGTACTGGAGTGGGTTGCCATTTCCTCCTCTAGGGGATCTTCCCAACCCAGGGATCCAGCCTGTGTCTCCTGCACAGCAGGCAGGTGTTTTAGCCGCTGAGCCATCAGGGAAGCCCATGTAGCAACAGGTATTGGAAGAAGTTTTGCAAAGTAAGCCCTGAAGTTCCCACTCCTGTCCTCTGTGGAGGAGAAAGGCTAGATGTTGAATCAGTTGCTTATGACCAGTGATTTAATTGATCATGTCTAAGTGATGAAGCCTCCATTAAAAACTCAAAAGGCCAGGGTTCAGAGAACTTCTGGTTGAGTGAGCACATGCAAGGGGGGGTTGGGGGTCGGGTGGTGTGTCTGGAAAGGGCATGGAAGCTCTGTGTCCTTTCCCCAGACCTTACCCTACGCATATCTCTTCCACCCAGCTGTTCCCGAGTTGTATTCTTTTATAATAAACCTGTGATCCAGTAGGTTCAAGAAAGCATTGAAAATGGTTTTCATCATGTTGTTCAATATTCTTTGTAAAAGGACCCACAGAATACATTTTTGGGGGGATTTAACACACCATAGTTGGTTTCTCCTGTTGAACTAACTTGTTTCTGCAACAGTGTTGACACTCCGAAATTATTTTTCGATGAATTTTCACATCCTATAAATCTTGTTCTGGGGTTACTTGCCCACTGAAGCAATGTTTGGTGTAGGAGGTAAGAGAAAGAATACTAGCTCAGTATATTCCAATTAGATTTTTGTCTGAGTCATAGCAAAATTCTTGGATGGAATGCAGTCATTGTTCAAAGAAAAGGTTTTCTGAATTCCTTCATCTCTCATTTAACATATAAAGAATTAGGCCTGCCTGACTAGTGTTTAGAAAATGAAGAGAGGAAATCTTGTTTCTCCTCTTTTGATAGATTGTGGGAAGGAGGATGGGGGAGATAACAGTTCAGGCCCCAGGGTTTTTCTCTGCCACTTGGCTCATTGCCTCCTCCATGGTCCCTACAATGTGTCAGGGTACAATCTGTTGGAGTTTTTAAGGCGTGCAGAAAAGTGTGAAGGAGACAGCGAGTGTCTGGGCTAGTATTCTATCTGCCTCCAGGTGCGTGGGGGCCATGACAAGTCCAGAGGTACCCACACGATGCCGTGAATGTGTGGCAGGAGGGGTCAGTGGGAAAGCCTGAGGCAGCACACAAGGAGATACTGGGAGAGCCAGCAGGATGGCGGAGGACAGGCCTGGCCACAGGTCCAAGTGGTCACTTCGGCAGCTGGTGGGGACCACAGGCTTCGCTGATGCATCCTGGCACAGCACCCTGTAAAGCAAGATGCAGCCCATCCTACCTCAGTGGTCCATCAGCTGGTCCCTGGCAGCAGAGAGCAGTGAGGATCCAGGCATGCTCCAGGGACCTTCTCCCGGGATGCCACAATGATCTCGTCAGAACCGTTTGCCACACTGGATTCAGGAGACAGACAAAACAGTCTCCCAAAGGTTGAGATTCCATGGAGTCATCCGTTACATAGACAATTTTAGTTACTGAATCAGACTGGAAATGTATCAAATTGGACAACTTTTAGCCATCCCCCTAGCCAAGTAGGGGTTGGCTCCCTGGTGGAACTGATAAGAAAGGGTTGACTAGTTACAAAGGAAATAAGAAAACTACAATCACATTGTAAAGTAAGTACATGTGCCCCACCACACATCCTTTTTATGAAACTGAAAATTATTTATCTCATGATACTCAATAACAACAAATACTCTCACAGGTTTGGAGTTAGACATGCTGAGGTTTGGGGCTGCAGGATGACTTTTGGGGCACTTTTCCGTTTGTGAGTCCCCTCCTCCATGAAAAATAGTAAAAATTATATTTTATGATTGTATAGAAAGTATAGAGGTATAAAGAAGAACATATTAAGATTGTATATTAAAACATTTTCTTCAGCCTAAATTTTTCTTCTGACTCTGATTTTAAAAGAATGTTTTAAACATTTTCACAGGCTCCTAAATATCCCAAGCCCAACTGTGCTTGCACCTGCGTTGGGTCTGGGCCTGCCTCTTTGCTCTTGCCTTTCTGATCTGTAAAATGGGGTTGTTGGATTAAACGATGATGGCACTCAAGAACTCGACGCATGGTGATCGTCAAGTTGGTTTCTTTTCTTCATTTCCATGGATTTGATTTTCTGTTTTACTGATCATGCTGCGTATGTGGTTTTCATTTTGAGTCACCTTCAAATTCTCTCGGGAAGTAGGTGGAGTATAACTTATAAATAAACATTCCTTTTCATTGCCTCAGCACTTAGCACAATGCCTGGCTTTATGGTCTCGATCCTTATTTGTTGACTGTGCCGGTAAACAGCTCGCTCCCTTCCCAGCCTCCACCCACCACCCTGTCCCACCCCAGGCCTGACAGACACTAAAATCATCCTTCCTTCCTTCCCCCTCGAAATTCTTCTCTCCTTAGTAGCCTGTACTTGGTGGGCTGTTAAGAGTGAGGAAGCCACCCACTAAACGGCTGACCTTTGAACTGGGTCATCTTCCCATGGCCGCTCAGGGTAGCCCACACCCTCGCTCCATCACTGAGGAAACTGTGGCTCAGAGGACATCAGGAATTTGCTCAAAAAATAACAGGAGAGGATGTGAACCCAAGCCTATCTGACCGTGACTTGGTGTGATGTGTTACGCCGTCATGATTTGCAGTTTCCAGACAGCTACTTGGAAAAGTAACTAGAATGTCTTACCAGTGCTGAGGGAGAGGTTTTAGATGGTGTGATGCTGCTCAAGTCACGCCCTGTAGGGAGAGGTTTTAGATGGTGTGATGCTGCTCAAGTCACGCCCTGTAGGGAAGCACCTAAGTGGCTTTAGGTGTGCGCTCACTTTTGTCATTGTCACCTGGGCCGTTCATCACGTTGACAGTTTGCACTGAAACCCCCTTCCTAAATATTAGAGAGGGGTGAGGCCAGAAGTAAGAGGGGATGGTCATGAGTCACCAAGACCGAGATGGGGGTTTTAAATGGTGCAGAGGGTACAGACTGGACACCATTCCTTGTTAGCGAGACATGGGAGTGCTTACTATCTGCTGAGCGTGGGGACATTAAGATGCTATCAGAGCATCAGTGAGTGAGTGTGTGAGGCCCTGAGAGCAAACAGCACCTGGCATAAACATTGGCTCTCACAGAACCAAGCACGTGGCACACTGGGCGCCTCCTGCACTGCGTGCTGGGGAGATGGGCATGAATAAAACATCCTCCCACTGATTCCAGAGAAGACAAAGCAAAGATTGCCCTGTGATGGGATAAAAATCTGCAAGTAAAAACCAAGAAGCATGTGCAAATTTATTTATGTCCTATTACACAAGCTCCTCCATTCTCCACCCCCACCCCACCCCCTCAATCTGTCACAGTCAGGGATCTGGGGCTCCGAGCATTAGAATGAATTAAACAGATTCAATGGCAAGTTGGGAGTGGAAGGAGGAGAAAAGGAGAAGGTGGAAGAATGAGCTGGAGGGAGATTTTAAAAGGACAGTGGATACGGGAGGTCATTTCATGGACCCCATGGAGAAGGGACTGTAGATCAGACAAGGACTTGGAAGTTTCCACTGGAACACTCATGTTATCCAGAATAGGGACAAGGCTCATTATTTGTTGAGTGTGTCTGGTACCAGGCAGGGTTCTAAGCCTGTTACACATATTAGCACATTTTCCCTCCGATCACCCTGTGAGATGGCTTTTCTTGCAAACCCTGTATTATTGTACTAATGAGAAACTACTCAGGGAGAGGCAAGGACTTGACCAGGGGCACTAGCAGCGGAGGCTGCACAGTCCTGCAGCCTGTGTACAGGTGCCAGTGACTGAGGGACGGCGCAGTCAGGGAGGCTGTGTGGCACGGCCGCGGCTTCCCTGAGGTTTGGAGCACACACTGTGGGGCAGGGCTGCGGGGGCCGCATCCTGCTTACTGTGACCGCAGACCAGTTCCGGGCCCTCTCGGCATCTCAGGCTCCTCTTCTGTTAAATGCAGATGACAATGATGGGGGTGATGCTGGCGCATCTCGTAGGGTGTTGTAAGGATTTAAAGCGATTCTGCACCTAAAGCTTTCAACACAGTGGCCGGCCCAACAAGTGCTTCATGATGGCAGGTGACCCTGAGGTGAGATGAGGGTTTGCTTCCTAGGATAGCTCCCTGCTGGTCCCTCAAGGGACACCCTGTGAACCCAGTGCTGACTCAGCATCAGCATCCAACCTTCATTGCTAACACACCCAGGGGCTGGAGGATGTGGGGAGGAGGCCTGCCCATGACCCTCAGTGGTGGCTGCAGGAAGGAGTCTGACCCCAAACTGATGGCTCTGCTGGGAAATGAAGGTGGCTGTGCCTGAGCCCTTTGGACACTAGGCCTGTGACTGGCCTTGGGAATACTGGAGGACAAGGGCTGGTCTCCACCTCCTAGTGGGCCACAGTCTAGCTCGGGGCCCATGACTCTCCTCCGTGAACCAGTTAGAGGGCCAGGTGGGGTCTTTTAAAGGGCCCCACAGTCCTGGCTGTCAGAGAGCAGGTGTGGGCAGAGCAGATGTGAAGAGGCCCAAGGACTGCAAGAGGCAGCACGTGTGTGTGTGTGAGTGAGACGCTGACTCAGACACCCCAAGGGCTAGTGTCGAGTCTTTCCTCCCCACCTCTGGTTGGATGGTGCCTTTGCCTAGACTTGCAGGATTTTCTCTCTCCTTGGCCCCCTTTTGGTGAGGGGGCCTCCGTCTAGTCAAGGCTATGGTTTTTCCTGTGGTCATGTATGGATGTGAGAGTTGGACTGTGAAGAAGGCTGAGTGCCTAAGAATTGATGCTTTTGAACTGTGGTATTGGAGGGGACTCTCGAGAGTCCCCTGGACTGCAAGGAGATCCAACCAGTCCATTCTGAAGGAGATCAGCCCTGGGATTTCTTTGGAAGGAATGATGCTGAAGCTGAAACTCCAGTACTTTGGGCACCTCATTCGAAGAATTGACTCATTGGAAAAGACTCTGATGCTAGGAGGGATTGGGGGCAGGAGAAGGGGACGACAGAGGATGAGATGGCTGGATGGCATCACTGACTCGATGGACGTGAGTCTGAGTGAACTCTGGGAGTTGGTGATGGACAGGGAGGCCTGGCGTGCTGCGATTCATGGGGTCACAAAGAGTTGGACATGACTGAGCGACTGAACTGAACTCTGTGGCCACAGGTGAGGCCCAGCCAAGGCCAAGGTCCTCTCCAGAGCTGCTCTGGGCCAGGCTGAATGTGCAGGGTTCATTCTGTGGGATGCCAATAAACACCCACTAAGAGAGAAGACCTTTCGGGATGTGTTGGTGTAGATGATCTGTCCCACCTGTCAGAGAGGGAGGCCTGGCAACCATCTGCTAAAGTCTTTATTCCCGTCCCTCCTCTTTCATTTTTAACCATAGATTTTCACAGTTTGCATTACTTATTTAAATCTGTTATTTAAAAAGACACGTGTGTTGCCAAGTAAGGCAATGGCAGCTTTTGCCCACTGAAGCCCGTTCTTTCCATTCTCTGTAGCTGGCCCAGGCCCTACTGGAGACCTTCCTGTGCCAGCTGGGTTTCCTTGACCAGGCTGGATTTAGGACTGTGTCCACCTTGAGCTTCCCACTCTGGCTGGATTTGGGATTCAGGATTTAGGACATGATGCTCGGGGAGTGAGGAGAGGCAGGTGCAGAGCCAGATTTCAGCCTTGGGGCTTTGTGGTCAATTCTCTTTGTCACCTACTATGAAATTTAATGTGATTCTTATTTAAGACCAAGAAGGGGATCCCGATTTCTTGGTTTCTACTATGGGGGATGCTGATCCCCACCATAACCCATGGATGATGCTGCAGGTTTAAGCGCAGCACCTTTCACGTCATGCTTTACAGCCAGGCCATTGATTCAGCTATTGATTCAGCTATTGATTCAGCTATTGATTCAGCTATTCAGCACCTACTGTGTGCCAGCAACAAGTCGGGATGAGAGACAAAGCCCCCAGCCTCACAGAACTGACACGTTAGAGGGGAGACACAGGAAAGACAAGAACCACTTGTGTTACGAGGTGTTAAAGGAACGATGGGGGCGCCATGGGCCAAGGAGGCCCCCGGGGTGGGGAGTGACATGGAAGCAGGGACTTGGAGGGTGAGGGCCATTAATAATGGTCCATGCAGAGAGAGAGCTGTGCAGAGGCACAGAGGCGAGAGTCTTACACGTTTGAGTAGCAGGCGAGTAATCTGACCTGGCTGCCCTTGGAGCTCTTAAGAGAAGGAAGGACCAGGTGAAGGAGGAAACAGACAGAACAGGCTCTGTCTGGAAAGCAGGACTCCATCTTGGGCTGGACTGTGGACATTGAGCTATATGCCCAGTACCTATGGAAACGACATACCAACTGGAAAACCAGGCCCTGGAAGGAAGAGCCCCAGGGCTCATACCTAGACTCTCCGTTGCCTAAAAGAATACCCTAATTATCTGTGTAACGGAACAGAATCATACATTCTATTATGCTTATTAGGGTATGACCACAGGCCTATTGATAATTATCCACTGTTAAATACCTAGGCGTAAGGCACAGGAATCAGGAGTTAACTTTGACTGTATCTTTCTTTTCCTTTGTTCAGACTAGTTTCATGGAATCTGGGGAGGTGGGTTTGGCGTACACTTAGGGTATATAAGGTTTTCACAAAAACTGGTCGGGGTCCTTGGCTCAGAGGAGACTCTGCCTTGGGCCTGCTGGTGTAATAAACTGCACTCCACTATCTGCATTGTCCTTCAAGTGAGTCTGTTTCCCAGAATGCATGGCTACAACATAGGCAGTATGCTTCTGCCCATCTGTGCTGAGCAACCTGGAGGGCCTGGCCTCCCTGCTCACCCAGTAACTCCAGGCCCTGCCTGTGGCTGCACCAGCTGGAGTCCCAGAAGCATTCTGACACTTCCTCCCCTGGCACTCCCACCCCACCCTGGCCTACCCCACCAGGGTGGCAGAGCTCCCCAGCTCAGCTACCTACCTTCCTAGCATCTGTGCTGAGCTCCCTGGCAGCCTGGCCACCCTGCTTTTCTCCACTGGAGCCACGAGGCACCATTCACAGCTCCCCTCCACGCCTTCAGCCTTCCCTTCTGTCAGGCTCCTGCCTCTCCACACTCCTTCTTGGAGACATCTGATGATTCCCAAAGGTCTCTTCAAACGTACTCCAGTCTGCCCTCCAGACATTTTCCTCCCCCATTCCTACAATCCCATTGTTAGTATTTGAGTCTCTCTCCCCAGCTTCCCAGGGGCAAGGTTTGAGGCACCTTTGTATTTGTATTCCTAGTATCTGAAGCAGAGTAATCACTAAGGATGTTTTGAATGAATTCCTCATGAACCCCTGAGAATAATAATCTCCTTCATTTATTCAGCATTACCAAACTGCTTTCAAAACTGCCCCATTTTCTGCTCTCAATACTTTATACAAGTGGGTGGTGACCCACTGAACAGGTAAGGACATGGAGAAATATTACATGACTTATTCTCCATCACACATAAATTGGTGGCAGGGCTGCGACATTTGCTTAATGCCCTTAGCCCTGGTCCCCCCATCCTCACCAGCCTCAGAGGACTCACAGCTGGAGCCCTAGAAACCCCAAGTTCCTCAGTAATAATCCTTAAGGTATGAGTTGGAGTGTATACACCTGTTATGACCCAAGCTTTTAATTTATTTTTTATTTTTAAATTTTTTGGCTGCACTGGGTCTTCACTGCTACTCAAAGGCTTTCTCTGTGGCAAGTGGGGGCTTCTCTTCATTTATGGCGTGTAGGCTGTCACTGCAGTGGCTTCTCTCGTTGCAGAGCATGAGCTCTAGCTGCACGGGCTTCAGGAGTTGTGGCACATGGGCTTAATGGCCCTGAGGCATGTGGGATCTTCCACCACCAGGGATTAAACCCACGTCCTCAGTATTGGCAGGTGGATTCCTAACCATTAGACCACCTAGAGAAGTCCTCGGAGAAGGCGATGGCACCCCACTCCAGTGTTCTTGCCTGGAGAATCCCATGGACAGAGGAGCCTGGTAGGCTGCAGTCCATGGGGTTGCGAAGAGTCGGACACGACTGAGCGACTTCACTTTCACTTTTCCGTTTCATGCATTGGAGAAGGAAATGGCAACCCACTCCGGTGTTCTTGCCTGGAGAATCCCAGGGATGGGGGCACCTGTTGGGCTGCCGTCCATGGGGTTGCACAGAGTCGGACATGACTGAAGTGACTTAGCAGCAGCAGCAGCAGCAGACAAGTCCTAGAATTGCATTTTAAGATCTGAGGTAATACAGCCTTTCAGTGATTCATTCAGGAAGCATTTATTCTATTCCGAGTTCTGTATTCTAGGAGACACCAAAGAATTACGTGTCTCGCCTCTACAGCAGTCAGTTATTCAGGGGAAGGGACCCAGAGAAAACAAATGGAGAATGGGGATCAGGATATGGTAAAAGGCAGCCAGATAAGTGCGGAAGTCCGGAAGGCCCTTGGGGAAGAATGCATGAAGTCATTCCCCTGGGGGAAGAGGAGTGAGGGCAGGGGAAGAGTGGGAATGAGGAACAGGGAAGAGCAGGGGCGGTGGAAGTGGAGGCAGCCCAGGAGGTTTGTGAGGGCACCTTCAGGAAACTCGCTTCTGGGGACTTGAGATGGTCTCCCTGGGTGTCTTGTCCATAAGTCAAGCATTTCTCTTCTTCAGTTGCCAGAGACAATTTTAGGAAAACAAACTCAATCTCTGCCTAGAACCGATGCCTCGGCCCAAGGGATTATAAGAGAGCAGGATCTGTCTTTCAACTCCACTTAGCTCAGCTCAGCCCAGTATAACCTGCTCTTCACACTACCTACCTGTCCTAGGTCAGCCCTCCCTATCTTCAGCTGACTAAGCTAGTGAAGTAGTAGAGAAACAAGCAGAATTTTTCTCTCTCTTCTCTGCACCACTCACAACTCACAACATCCCTTCCCCTTTACTTCACCTACCCCCATGCCCGTCCCTCCTAACAGGAACCAAAGGCCCAGCTCCTTTAGTGACCTGGCCCTGGGGGTGGTTGGCAGTCCCCAGCACTGGTGGGAGAGCCTCTGGAGGACACAGCTGAGCCTAGAATGTGACTCTTCTCCCCTCACAAACAACCCACAGTGAAATGGGCAGAAGGACAGAAGGAGTCATTGTAGGTACATGCACCCACCAGACTGGCCACTGGGGCTGTGCTGGCATGCCAGTGAGGCTGTCAAGTGCCCTAGGTTGGCTTTAAAGGTGCCAGGAGGTTCTACAAGACCCAGTGCATGAAAGCCTCATGAGAGAGCAGGTCTAGCAGGCCCGTTCCCTATTACCTGTTTCAGACTCAGGCCTCAGGGCTGGCTGGGTTACCAGGCAGGGATCTACTTCTTTCATTGTATCCTTGGGTAGCACTAATGCATCTCAGCAGCTCTGTAACTTCAAAGACCCGTGGGTCTCTGTGGAGCAGATCACACATAGAGCATCTCTGACTGAGCCCACTGGCCTCATCACAGTTTCCTTGAGCTATTCATGGCCGGTCGAGGCCATTAAGTAAAAGCTCGTATGGACCCATATGGGTCACCACAGGAGCCAGTCACTGATGAAAACATCTATATATTCCAACAGATTTCCTGGGGAAAGTTCACCATCTCTTTTCATAACTTCTTTCTTTGTTCAGCTTGAACTCAAATCTAATCTACTACAACACAAGCCTGTTCTTTTGGTTTGATCTTTAGAAACAGCCCATTGAGTGAGAAAATCCATACACTGCCGTTATACTGGGAGAGAGAGTGGGGAAAAAAGAGACGAGAGGAAATTCCTACAGCCATTCCAAAACACCAACAAGCAGAATTGGGGTAGATATAACAATAACCATGGTCACTGTCAGTTAGTGAGTAATCTCTCTGTATTAGGTACCCTTTATGGAGTTAACAGACATCTCCTTTAACCATTTCTACCTTAAAAATAAGACAGCCAGTTATTTTTACTAGCAAAATTGGTTTATTTGGGAATAGCAGAAGAATTGCAATGCAGGACATGCAAGCTATGGCAAACCAGGCACAAGTCTGGAGAAAAAAGGAGAGGAGTGTAACTTTTTAGAGATAAAGGAGGAAGTTGAGGGGGGCTTCTTTGAATGAAAGTCCATCCAAGGAAAGTGAGGGTCAGGATGGTGACAGTTTCTCGTTGGCTGAGTTACCGGACTTTTTCATTGGCTGGGCTGTTACTAGGTGAAGAGAAAACCTTACTTCCTTCTAATGGAGTGGTAAGGTAAGCTTCTTCCTGCCCAGAATTGTAAAATAAAATGCAGCTGGTGGTTTGCATGCGAAAGATCCCCCTTCAGGACTTCTCAAGTCCATTTCAAATGAGGGTTTCCTGTTTTAATTTTCACAGTCATCATGTGTAGACCTCATTATCTGTTCTACAAATGAGGAAACTGGAGCCCAGAGATGAAGTTGCTTGATGTCACAGTAATTGAGGGCAAAGTGCATATCTAAATAGAAGCTTACAATTTCAACCTTATGGCATTCATCTGTTTAAAAAACATGTGCGAAGTGTCTGCTACATGCCAAGCACATAATTGGCACTGAGAACATGGACAGATACAAACACATAGACAAATACCTCTGTCTCATTTCAGAGACATTCACAAAATCACAGCTGCAGGGGAGACATAAGTGATTATGCACAGATGGGTAGCAGAGACCCACAGACACTGAGCGACATGCTCTTGGTCATTCGGGAAATCTAAAGGCAGAACCAGGTGTCCTGTCTCTTGACTTCTCCTTGCTACTCCTCCCATCTTTGGAAGTAAACCTTTACTAGATGGTCAAAAGAACTTCTTGTTTTCTGGATTCCTTGCCCTAGAAGTCCTCCTCACTGCTTTGGAGGGGTTTTCCTAGCTGAAGATGACTAGATTGGAGAAGGAAATGGCAATCCACTCCGGTATTCTGTCTGTAGAAACCCATGGACAGAGGAGCTCAGTGGGCTACAGTCCATGTGGTCGCAGTCGGATACGACTGAGTGACTACCACCACCACCACCAGCAAGACCACTAGATTCAAGTCCCAGGGATGCTGGTGTGTCAGCCCCTGGTGTGCAGAGCTGTCCATGTGCCTGCTGCTTAAAGAGGGCTATGCTTCTTGTCCTAGACCTTCCTTTTTTGGAAGGATGTAAATGCATGGCATTAATTTTTCTAATGCATGGTATTTACGAGTTTTTCCCCCTTGGGGCTGCACCATGTTCAGAAATGTGAACATGGCAAGAAGGATGGATACATTTTTAGATCAGTAAGTGCAACCAGATGTGTGGATGGGACTAAAGAAACACAATAAGCTTTTGTGAGGGATGCAGAGCTCTTAGACGCAGCCTGGGGAAATGAGTTCATGACATAGCCTGGGGAAATGAGTTCATGACACAGGCTGGGGAAATGAGTTCATAGCTGGCACAAAAATTCACAAGTCTAGGTGTTCTCTGAATGCCTACCAGCTCCATGTACCCCATGAAAGACTGGAACCCTGTGCTACATTCATGAATCCAGCTCTCATGACAGCAGGTAATAGCCAGGGGCTTGACACAAGTCTCTGTTTTACTCCATCGCATCCATGAAACTGATAAGGAAACTGGGACTCAGTCTGGCTAAGTAACTTGGCCACCGTTATATAGAAGGAAGCAAGCAGGGCTGAGATTTCCAGGATGGTTGGTCTCCAGAGTCCTTTTTCCTTCAGAACACCACAGTGTCACTTGGGAGCAATTTCTTTCCTGAGGGAGCTGGCTGGCCAGGGGCAGGAGGTCTTTGGTGCTCCTGGATGCTTGGGAGGCTCTGTCCCAAGTGATTCACAATGAGAAACACCGCTTGGCACTGTTGGAGCAGGCAGTGATGATGTTGCAGGAGGAAAAAGTATTATAGTACTCATTCCTGAGGAATTCAAAATCAAAGGTGAGGCAAGACACAGAAGCACCCTTGCACTGTGAAAGACGCGTGTCAATATACAATAATGCTTAATTCTGGGGAGGCAGAGGTGAATGCTTAGACCTGAACTGTGGCCTAAAGTAACCTGGAAAATGTTTTCAGGGTGGAGGGATTCAAACTGTGCCTTGAAGGATGGGAGGAATTTGGAGAGTCAGAGGGGTGTGAGAAGCGAAAGAGGCAGAAGTGTGTAAACTGGATAAAAAGAGCAGGAGCACAGAGAGAAATTAAAGAGGTGAGGTTGGGGAGATGAAAAACAGTATTTATTAATCACCTATTGTGCGCCATGAATGGTGCTGGGTCTTGTATATA
Source organism: Ovis aries (assembly GCF_016772045.2). Lineage (NCBI taxonomy): Eukaryota > Metazoa > Chordata > Mammalia > Artiodactyla > Bovidae > Ovis > Ovis aries. The sequence goes on from NC_056056.1 coordinate 77,545,517, forward strand.
GTCTCATTGATTTAAATCAACTATATTTGGTTTTAATTTACATATAAGAAAATGCATACATTTAAAAAGTGCAGAGCACAGTTCTAATCACCTGTGCAATAATATCAAGCAGTCTGGTGTCCGTGGAATTGGACTTCCAGAAAGATGGAAAAGAGGAGTAAACAGAAAAAGTATTTGAAGAAATTATCGCCAAAAAATTTCCCCAGATTCGTTGAGAACTATAAATCTACAGCTAGAAATGTCTTACACCATGACACAATATGATCAAGTTTCTGGAAAACAGTGACAAAAGAACATCTTTAAAGCATCCAGAGAAAAAGACACATTTTGTACAGAGGAACAAAGATAAAACTTGTCACAGATTTATTATAAGAAACAATGCAACCCAGAAGACAGTGGAATGCATCTTAAAATGTTGGAAAAAAAAAAAAAAGTCAACTCAGAATTTTAAATCTAGCAAAGATGTAATTTAAAAATGAAGGTGAAATGATGACTTTTTCAGACAGACAAAAGATGCAAGCATTTGTTGCCAATAGGCCTGAACTTAAAAAATATTAAAGTTCTTCAGGCAGTAGGAAAATAATGCCAGATGGAAAGTTGGATCAACACAAAGGCCTGGAGAGATTGGGAAATGGTAAATAATGTGGGTAAAAATAAGAGACCTTTTTTACCCTTACTAAAAAAATTTAAAAGACTAATGACTTAAAGCAAAAGAATGTATTGTGGTATTAATAGCATATACAGCAGTGAAATATATGACAGCAGCAGCACAAAGTACAGGAGGGGGGCACAGGAGCGTACTGTCGGAAAGCTCTATATGGGAAGGGGTATAATATTTGAAGATACCCTGTGATACATTAATTATGCATATTTTAAATCCCAGAGCAACTATTGAAAAAATAAGACCAGGTGATATAGTTAGCAAACCAATAGTGGAGGTAAATGGACTACTAAAAAATGCAAAATTAATGCAAAACAAGACTAAAAGATTAAAAAGAGAACACAATCAAAGGAGCAAGTAGAAAATAAGCAGCAAGATAGTATAGAAACCTGACTCTAGCAATAATTACATTAAGTGTAAATGATCTAAACACTTTTTCTGGTTTCAGAGAGAGACCCCCCCCACCCACCTTGAGCTGGCTCAGGGAAGAGGAATTTAGTGCAAGGATCTGTGAGGAAGGGATGGTGACCCCTGGAAAAGAAGCCTTGACCCAGCTGGCTCCCACGGAGCAGGAACTGAGATGGGAAAGCTGTCCCAAGCTAAGGCCGCACTCCCTGTCTTTCCAGGAACCCAGGGCCTCTAGTTGCTGCTGTGGTCTGCTCCAGTCTCCCGCCTCTGCCCCTGGCTCCTCTTTGCCCTCCTCTGGTGTGTGACCATCTCGGAGATCACCTCCTTCTCTCCCCTTTCTGCACCACAACCGTCTGCTTTGGTTTCCATTTCCAAAATGTCAGCAGCCTCTCTGTCTCCCCTACTTACGACCTGAAGAAGCCATCTTAGCGGATCTTTTTTTTTTTTTTTTTTTTAACCAGGCCACAAGTCAGTGGCCTTGGGAAAGGTAACCTGAGGTCAAAGGCCCCGCCTGGTCTAGGCAGCTGTACCTGAGATGGGCAGAAGGGCAGGTTCTCATAGGTTGGGGGTGAAGGGTGAAACAAGATTGGCCTCCCAGCTTACATCTTTTTCCTTAGTGGAAACACAAGAGATGAAAGCTATTCTTTTGAGCATTCAGGGTTGCCCTTCTCATAGTATTCTCCAAAGAGAAGAAGAATGTCATCTCTAAACTCCAGATTAGTCCCATGGCAATTGGGATGTTAAAAAATTCACAGAGAAAAAAATTTCTGTGTGTTAATATGATGAGAGCAATCATAATAACGTGTGGTCAGTTAGCTACACTCAGATCTTGAAGGTTTGAAAAGCACCTGAGAGAACAAGACGGGGAGCTGACTGTGGCTCAGATCATGAGCTCCTTATTGCCAAATTCAGACTTAAATTGAAGAAAGCAGGGAAAACCACTAGACCATTCAGGTATGACCTGAATAAAATCCCTTACAATTGTACAGTGGAAGTGACAAGTAGAATTAAGGGACTAGATCTGATAGACAGAGTGCCTGAGGAACTATGGATGGAGGTTCGTAACATTGTACAGGAGGCAGTGATCAAGACCATCCCCAAGAAAAAGAAATGCAAAAAGGCAAAATGGTTGCCTGAGGAGGCCTTACAAATAGCTGAGAAAAGAAGGGAAGCTAAAGGCAAAGGAGAAAAGGAAAGATATATCCATTTGAATGCGGAGTTCCAAAGAATAGCAAGGAGAGATAAGAAAGCCTTCCTCAGTGATCAATGGAAAGAAATAGAGGCAAACAATAAATGGGAAAGACTAGAGATCTCTTCAAGAAAATTAAAGATAATAAGGGAACATTTCATGCAAAAATGGGCACAATAAAGGACAGAAATGGTATGGACCTAACAGAAGCAGAAGATATTAAGAGGTGGCAAGAATACACAGAAGTGAAGTGAAGTGAAGTGAAGTGAAGTCGCTCAGTCGTGTCCGACTCTTTGCGACACCATAGACTGTAGCCCACCAGGTTCCTCCTTCCATGGGATTCTCCAGGCAAGAATACTGGAGTAGGTTGCCATTTCCTTCTCCAGGGGATCTTCCCGACCCAGGGATCGAACCCTGGTCTCTCGCCTTGCAGGCAGACGCTTTAACCTCTGAGCCACGAGGGAAGCCCCAGAATACACAGAAGACCTATATAAAAAAGATCTTCATAACTCAGATAACCATGATGGTGTGATCACTCACCTAGAGCCAGACATCCTGGAATGCATAGTCAAGTGGGCCTTAGGAAGCATCACAATGAACAAAGCTGGAGGAGGTGATGGAATTCCAGTTGAGCTATTTCAAATCCTGAAAGATGATGCTGTGAAAGTGCTGCACTCAATATGCCAGCAAATTTGGGAAACTCAGGAGTGGCCACAGGACTGGAAAAGGTCAGTTTTCATTCCAATCCCAAAGAAGGGCAATGCCAAAGAATGTTCAGACTACTGCACAATTGTACTCATCTCACAGGCTGGCAAAGTAATGCTCAAAATTCTCCAAGCCAGGCTTCAACAGTACGGGAACTGTGAACTTCCAGATGTTCAAGCTGGACTTAGAAAAGGCAGAGGAACCAAAGATCCAATTGCCAACATCTGCTGGATTATCGAAAAAGCAAGAGAGTTCCAGAAAAACATCTATTTCTGCTTTATTGACTATGCCAAAGCCTTTGACTGTGTGGATCACAATAAACTGTGGAAAATTCTGAAAGAGATGGGAATACAGACCACCTGACCTGCCTTCTGAGAAATCTGTATGCAGGTCAAGAAGCAACAGTTCGAACTAGACATTAGAACAACAGACTGGTTCCAAACTAGGAAAAGAGTGTGTCAAGGCTGTATATTGTCACCCTGCTTATTTAACTTCTATGCAGAGTACATCATGAGAAATGCTGGGCTGCAGGAAGCACAAGCTGGAATCAAGATTGCTGGGAGAAATATCAATAACCTCAGATATGCAGATGACACCACCCTTTTGGCAGAAAGTGAAAAAGAACTAGAGAGCCTCTTGATGAAAGTGAAAGAGGAGAGAGTGAAAAAGGTGGCTTAAAGCTCAGCATTCAGAAAACTAAGGTTATGGCATCCACTGGTCCCATCACTTCATGACAAATAGATGGGGAAACAATGGAAAGAGTGACAGATTTTATTTTCTTGTGCTCCAAAATCACTGCAGATGGTGACTGCAGCCATGAAATTAGAAGATGCTTGCTTCTTGGAAGGTAAGCTATATCCAACCTAGACATCATATTAAAAAGCAGAGACATTACTTTGTCAACAAAGGTCCGTCTAGTCAAAGCTGTGGTTTTTCCAGTAGTCACCTATGGATGTGAGAGTTGGACTATAAAGAAAACTGAGCACTGAAGAATTGATGCTTTTGAACTGTGGTGTTGGAGAAGACTCGTGACAGTCCCTTGGACTGCAAGGAGATCCAACCAGTCCATCCTAAAGGAAATCAGTCCTGAGTGTTCATTGGAAGGACTGATGCTGAAGCTGAAACTCCGATACCTTGGCCATCTGATGTGAAGAACTGACTTACTGGAAAAGACCCTGATGCTGGGAAACATTGAAGGTGGGAGGAGAAGGGGATGACAGAGGATGAGATGGTTGGATGGCATCACTGACTCGATGGACATGAGTTTGAGCAAGCTCCAGGAGTTGGTGAAGGATAGGGAAACTTGGCGTGTTGCAGTCCACGGGGTCGCAAAGAGTCAGACACAACTGAGCGACTGAACTGAACTGAGAGAACAGTGGTTCTCATGTCATCTGTGCCCTGATGGAAAATTAGGCTTAATGGTATAACATCCATTATTGATTCTTTTATTAAAGATCTTCCTTCTTGTCTGATTCCAGCAAAGGAGTTTCATAGTTTCCTTTGTTAAATCCTCACTTTTCTAGAAAGAAATTGACAAGGTTACAGGAAAATATTGATCAAGACAGGTTGTAATTCCCTGAAGGTTTCAGCAGAAAGGATATCGATCAATTCCCACCCCTGGCCCTCAGTCCCCAAAGCAGGAGACCTCAGGCCACCTCTGGGGTTCTTAGTTCTCCTATCCAGGAGGCAGGCCCCATGCCACGTGGCCAGACCTGGAAGGATTTGGAGTCAGAAGGGATGGGGCAGGGTCCTTGCTTCTGGCTCCATCACCAGTCCTGCCAGGAAGGCTTGGAGCTGCTCCTTGATCTGGGACCACCCCTGGGAGGGGCACAGAATTCTGCCAGAGTTTTACATGGCCGCAGTGGAGACTATCTCACCGAGGTCAGGAGGGCAGGAAGCCCAGCCCTGTTCACAGAGCCTCCGGGAGACTGACCCTACTTTATTATTATTACTTTCATCATATTAACACAAAGAATAACAAGTGTTTTCAATATCCTAAACACATACTTGGAAGCTGCAATGCGCCATAAAAATGCAAAACCTACAAAGAGTTGGCTACTTGTCTGTGCTCTGGGAGGCTCAGATGGACTTGAGACTGGTCACCCTTGATCCTGAGCTGGCCACTGAGTCACCAGGTTGCCCACCCTTGGCAAGGACTGAAGTGGTCAGGTGCTAGCGTTCTAGACAAAGGTTGCCATCTGCAGAACCGCTTGCAAGAACTAGGACTTGGAAAGCTTGATAAAGAGAACTTTCTGTTAGAAAGTCTAGCCAGTTGCAGTGGGAGCCTGAAAGGACAGATGTTATATAAGCAGGGTGGCCAGCACTGTCCAGACCTCTGATGTCTGCATTCAGGCACTGGTTCTCCATCCCTGGGGGGACAGCCCTGCCCACGATTGTCATAGTGCTGACTAGGCCCAGTGGAGGGGCCACACTCACAGGGTCCTGCTGAGCTCCCCACTCCGTCTTGCAGGAGTGAAGCCAGGCTCTAGGAGCTCCCTCCCACTTTGGTAGGTGTTGCCACTTACAGCTGGGTCACACTGGGGACATTAGCCAGCATCTCAGAAATGGAAATTCTAGCCTCTGCCTTTCTGACCTCAAAGGGCTATTTTATCAGTGCAAAATGAAAGAGCTATGTAAATGGCCAGGCGCTGAAAAATGTGATGATGGCACTTGGTGAAATGACATTTAACTTAGAGGACATATTTTACTACCCACAAAAGTCTAGTCTCCTCTAAGGAGTAAGGACAATGGAAATTCCAGAGGAAAAAAATGTAAAACAAGAAATACTGGGCCAATAGCAAACCAGAAAATGGCATTTCCAATTCCAGCCCTTAAAAGCCTTGACTGAGTCAAGGGTGACTGCGGCCTCCCTGGCATCTTCTTGGAGGCCTGTGGGTTCAGTCCACTTTGCTGGAAGATTCAGGGTCTCATCCCTGATTTCCTTCCTGCCACCCCAAACTCCCATTGCCCATCCCCCCACCACCACCACATTACATGCCACATCCCCTCCAGAGTAGGCTCATGCCCAACCCCTTACCTGAAATGCCGTCTGCTGACCTCACAGTCCCTCCCCATCCCTCCTTGAGCCACCTGAAGGGGTCTCCCAACTCCTCTGGGCAGAGGGGTCCAGCACTTTTGGATGGGATTGCTGTCTGTCCCAGTGTGGGTGCCCCCCCAAAGCAGACTCTAGACAAGGATTTAGGTACAAGTTGTTTATTTGGCCTGGAGAATTCCATGGACTGTATAGGCCATGGGGTTGCAAATAGTCTGACAGGACCAAGCAACTTGTTTATTTGGAGATGATTCCCAGAAGCATGGAAAAGTCCAGAAGGAAAGAGACAGGGAAGGGAGGAGACCACTCAGGGTTACGTCAGTGAGTTCTGGGCCTTGAGCTTGGGCAACTGAGAGGCAATCCTGCTGAGGATCTGCTGAAGTTCAGTGTACAGTTCACCTTGAGTCACCCTATTGAGGGCGAGGATGCTGGAGCAGAGAGGAAGCTAGGGTATCTCTGCCCACTCTGGTTCTTTGTATTTTGAGTGGGTGCCCCTAAAAAAGCATTAACTCCCTCAAACTTTCAGTCTGACCTGTTCACAGGCAAAGAGTGCTCAGGGTTCCAGACAAAACCCTTGGGCAGAGTCTCAGGTGTTTGAGGCAAGAAGTCATCTGCACATACTGTTCTCTGAGCCTGCAAGGAACTTCCCCGTGGGCTGGGGGTCACAGACAGTGCAACCTTGAGTGACCAAGGCTCAGAGATGGGCTCTCGCTGCCTGTGCTGGCATCGTCGCTGTTGACTTGAAAGCTGGCCCTGCCCCCAGAGCCAACCCTGAGCAGCTACCCCCACCTCTAAGCCTCACACTCCTCTTCAGTTGTAATGGAGGTACTTGTAGTCCCCCTCAAGAATGTTGTAGAGTCTAAGAGGGAACGGATGGGGATACTGGAGGGGATTTTAGAAACATGAATGGTCATGGAGAATAAGCAAGTCCCCAACACCGGAAATAAACAGCAAGGTGTCTGCCACCCTCCAGGCTGTACTCTTCCCCCAGCTCTAAACTCCGCTGCCCAAACCAGACAAATATTTTGAAATGGCATTGTTGTGTGGTTTTGGAGATAAATGGCGCATGCTGAAATGTATATTGTTCATTTACCACAAGCTGCAGTTACTATTACACTCTTGTCAATCATTATGGAAGTTTTAGTAATAATAATAACTGGCATGGCAATACTAGCATATTCCTGCTGATTATCCCACCAACATCTTGCCTGGCCGATTCCAAACGTTTTCCTAGCCTCCAGCTCATCTTGTTCCTTGTCTTTGCCCCCTTTCCTACCAGCACATCCCGTACTCTCCCAATAGGAGGCTTTCCTAAGATGTAGTTTCACCTTAACATTTACTTGCTGGTAAATCAAGAGAGTTTTCTTCATTCTTCTCTTACTGTACAAGATACCAAATGAGCTGCCTTCCTGCTTACTTTGTAGAAACTGCCTCCCATCAACTCATTTGGTAAAAGCAATTGGTCCTGGTAGCTCTTTTATGCACTTATGCATGGTTATGGCTAATTGTTTCAAGGGTAGACAAATTGGGGGTAGCAGAAGATGAGATGGTTAGATGGACATGAGTTTGAGCAAACTCTGGGAGACAGTGAAGGACAGGGAAGCCTGGAGTGCTGTAGTCCAAGGGTTCGCAGAGTCAGACATGACTTAGCAACTGAACAGCTTAGAATATGGACTGAGCAGGAGAGAAGTCAGACTGTTTCTCGGTGGCTGGATGTGCAACCCCACTCGAGAGCCAGTCTGAGGCCCACGCTTTCCACCCTGCTCCCTGCTCTAAATTGGGGCAGAGGGGCTGGGACAGACGTGCTCCACCAGCACAGTCTCCTACTCGTTTTCGCTCTCTGCCCCCAGCAGTCTTGTAGGTTTCAGTTTTTCCTGAACAGTTTTTGTTAGATTTATTCCTAAGTATTTGATGTTTTTCATCCTACTACAAACGGTATTTAGTTTTCACAGAATGTTGTGGATTGTTTGGAAACCTGGAAGTCTTGTCTCTGACTTTTGGGCTACTGGAGGGGTTTGGGCCAAAAAAGAGTCACTTCTTCTGCTTCATTCCTTTCTGAGGATTCGAATTTCCTGCCGGTATCATTTACCTTGTTCTGAAAAACTTCCATTAGCATTTCTATGTGCAGGTCTGCTGGTGTCAAATTCTCTTAGTTTTATCTGAAAATTTCCTTATTTGACCTTCATTCTTGGAGGATATTTTTGCTAGATATAGAATTCAGGGCTGATAGATTTCCTTTCCTTTCAGCACTTCAGGAATATTGTTCTACTCTCTCTTGGACTTCATAATTTCTGAGAAGGAGTCAGCCATTTATTGAACTGTTCTTTGAATGTAGTATGTTATTCTTTTCTTGCTACCTCAGCAATGTTTACTCTTTGTATTTGGCTTTCAATATCTTGACTATAAAATGTGCCTTAGCATGCTTGATGTTCTTTGAATACTTTGAATCTATAAATTCAAGTTTTCAACACATTCATGAGATTTCCAGTGATTATTTCTTCAAATATTTTTTCTGCCTTATTTTCTTTCTTTTCCCCTTCAACTACATATATTTTTGACTGATATTATCTAAAAGGTGCCTGAGGCTTTTGTTTTTTCAGTTGTTAAACTCTATTCTTCATATTGGATTATTTCTACTGATCTATCTTCAAGTTCACTTACTTTTTTCTCTGTTTTCTCCATTCTGTTAAATTTATCCAGTAGATTTTGTAAAACTTCAGCCATTATACAGTTTTTATATATCATACACATATAATTTTAAAGAATATCTTAAAATTTTTTATTTGCTGAAATTTTCTGTCTTCATTGTGAACATTTTCTTTTACTTCATGGAGGATAGTTATGATAGCTGCTTTAAAATCGGTCTGCTAATTCCATATTTCATTCATCTCAGGCTTTTTCCTCAGTAGATATTCTTTTCTTTTGAAAATAGGTTCCATTTTCTTGGATCTTTTTATGTTGAGTAATTTTGGACTGTATCCTGGGCATTATGAGTTTTAATTTATGACTGCAAGGAGATCCAACCAGGCCATTCTGAAGGAGATCAGCCCTGGGATTTCTTTGGAAGGAATGATGCTAAAGCTGAAACTCCAGTACTTTGGCCACCTCATGTGAAGAGTTGACTCATTGGAAAAGGCTCTGATGCTAGGAGGGATTGGGGGCAGGAGGAGAAGGGGACGACAGAGATGAGATGGCTGGATGGCATCACGCACTCGATGGACGCGAGTCTGAGTGAACTCCGGGAGTTGGTGATGGACAGGGAGGCCTGGCGTGCTGCGATTCATGGGGTCGCAAAGAGTCGGATACGACAGAGCAACTGAACTGAACTGAACTGAGGATTATGTTATTTTACACTAATAAACATTCTTTCTTTTCTTTAAAAATTGTTTTCTTTCTCCTTTCTCTTTTCTTTTTGAAGCAGGCAATCATCTTTGTTGAACTCAAACTGCAACACATCCTTTTTTGGCCACTACCTCCAAATGAGATGGTCTGCCCTCAGCAGAGTGCTTTCAGTTTGTTCCGTGTATGTGTGATTCAAAGCCAATGGCGATGTGAACAGACAGAACTGGGGGATCTCTTCTCCAGCTCTCTCTCTTCCGGAGCCCCTTCTAGCAGCTGTGGCTCCCCCATATCTAGTCTTCTGGTTCCCCAGAAAGACAGCAGTTGTTCCATCAGCACTCCCCCTGCCCCATGTGCTGCAGTGACTGCCTGGCTCTAGTCTAAAATGGCAGCTCACTCCGTACAACTCCCCTCCTCCAAGCATGGACCCCTCACCAGAATCTGCCTGCTTTCGTTCACTCTCCAGTGCCTGCTGCTGCTGCTGCTAAGTCGCTTCAGTCGTGTCCGACTCTGTGCGACACCAGAGACGGCAGCCCACCAGGCTCCCCTGTCCCTGGGATTCTCCAGGCAAGAACACTGGAGTGGGTTGCCATTTCCTTCCCCAGTGCATGAAAGTGAAAAGTGAAAGTGAAGTCGCTCAGTCGTGTCCGACTCTTAGAGACCTCATGGACTGCAGCCCACCAGGCTCCTCCATCCATGTGATTTTCCAGGCCAGAGTACTGGGGTTGGGTGCCATTGCCTTCTCTGCTCCAGTGCCTGCAGATAGCTGTTTTACTTTAGTTATCACCTGCATTCTGTTGAGAGTTTATAGTTATTATAGAAGCTCATATCCTAGCTGAAACTCAGGACAGCGAGCAGCACAGGGTCTTAGGAAACACAGATACCAAGTACAGGGGAGGAGAGGAGGCAGGGGTCTACACCTCAGCACACATGTTCCTTCCAGAGGTGCGTAAGGCTCTCTTTTCTGCTTCAGCAGGCAATTTTACCATGATGTTTTAAGTAACAGTCTTGTGTGGTATAAATTTAACAATTTCACAGTTTGACAGCAAATATGTTTGTGCTGGATGAGCTTCTCAGACACATTTTCCCACACCTCCTTTTTTCTTAGTCTAGTCAAAGGCCCGTCTTGGAACCTTCCTGTAGCCCTCCTTGACAAGAGTCAAACATTAATCATACCCATGAAACATGTGGATGAGGGAGACCCTACCAACTTCAGCTTCACACAAGCATTCAACCCCAGTTCCCAGGGCTTGCTAACATATTTCACTTTAGTTTACTAAACTAATACCTCCAGAGCCCAGACCATACTATGTCCTGGAGAAGAGCTGAATTTCCTTTTTAAGCCTCCAGGAGCCATATTTAGCCAGGTGTATGAGCAGGTGGTCCCCTGCCTCAGTCCACTGAGGCTGTTTTAACAAAGTGCCAGAGACCGGATAGCTTATAAACAGCTGAAATGCATTGCTTGTTGTTCTGGAGGCTGGACGTCTGAGACCAGGGTGCCAGTGTAGTCAGGTAAGGGTCCCTTCTGGCTTGCAGACTTACAGCTGTATCCTCACTAGCACTCAACTCCAATTTCCAGGGTTCACGAACACATCTTACTTTAGTTAACTAAACTAATACTGATATCCTCAGAAGGTGCTAGGGCTCTCTCTGGTGTCTCTTTTATAAGGGCATGAATCTCATTCATGAGGATTCCACTGTCATCACTTACACACCGCCTAAAGGCCCCACCTCCTAATACCATCATCTTGCGGGTTAGATCTCAGCATAGGAACCTGAAGGGGACACAAGCGTTCAGACCACGGTAACCCCCACAGGCCATGACTTGAGGCCATTGAGAGGCCTGCTTCTCCCTCCACTGTATCCCTTCCTGCTAGCTTGCAACTGAATTACCAATGAGTTAGAAAAGAGAGGCATACGTTGCCTATCAATGGGGGCCTCCAGTCATTAATTTAGTGACATTTTAGTCCCTGTTTATTAGATGCTGGGCATTGTGGTTAGCGCATGGCTTGTCTGCAAGTCACTCTTCAGACTTCTCCCGTTTGTTGGAGATGCTTTGGCCAGAAGGAAAGAAAATAGGCAAACAACACAAGACCAAAACAATTCTTTCAACAGAGCTGGGTGGGGGATTCAGTGGCAGGAAGCCATTAATTCAACTTTCTACGTGAAACAGTGCCTGAGGCCCAGTGTATATCAGGCCCTGTGATAGCGCTGGTGATGCAAGGGTGAACTGGATTCTGCTTTTGCTCCTCAGGCATCACATTCAAGTGAGGTGTCTGGTGTGAAAAATAAATGGTTTCTAATGCAAAAAGCCTGGTTGTAGTGAAGTAATAAACAGAGTAGATGGGTATCCAGGAAGAGTCAGAGGAAATAACAGAGGGAGGCATGGGGCAGGGCTTTGCCAGGCAGATGAGGGTGGCAGGACAGAGGGCAGGGCCAAGTGAGGAGAAAGAGGAACATGTGCTGAGAGTGAGCAGTGTGTTCATGGACTGTGAGGATTCCAGAGCCACTAGAGACAGTGCATGGGTAGGAGGGGGGCTCCAGGGAAGTTAGAAAGGTGGCCACTGGTCAGACCACAGAGGGCGTGTATGCCAGCCTATGGGATCTGGCTTGTGTCTTAGGGCCTCGGGGAGTCAGTGGAGCAGCGACTGTAGAAGTGATAACTGGGGAGCTGTGGTGAGAGGAGCAGGCTGGCAGGAGTCACCAGGCAGGGCAGAGAAGAGACTGGGAAGAAAGATGCTTCTGCTGGGCTTCCAGTCCAGCCCAGGGCTGCCCTCCCACCTGGGCTTCATGAAAGAAAGGCTTATTTCTCATGACAAATTTTAGGGCTGCCACAAATGCTTGTTGTTGCTTTATATAAAAAGTCTTGCCTAAAATAAAAATTTAAAATCCTAGTTTAATCTGCTTCTCAGGACTCCAAATAACCTATGTGACAACACAGCACAGAACTTGGGGCCTGGGATGTTAAGAAAAGAACCACCTTAGGGGTCCTCTAGCCCATCACCTTCGGTGGAAGGTTTTCAGAAAGGGCATGACTTTGCTTGACTTTCCTGCAAACAGATTGAGTGCAATCAGACCTTGGTCCTCCGCCCTGCACACGAGGCTGAAGGACCTCAGAGTGTGCTACTAAATAGAGGTGTCAAGACTAAGGCTTACACCCCACACTGCTTAGAAAGTGACTTTCAACCTTCCACATGTCATATTTTTGAAGTTACAGCTGGAATATTTTTCCTTCTTACTGAGAATTACTCTCAGTTGTTGCCTGTGCTCGTGCTCAGCCATGTCTGATTCTTTTGTGACCCCGTGAGCTGTAGCTCACCAGGCTCCTCTGTCCATTGGATTTTCCAGGCAAGAATACTGGAGTGGGTTGCTATTTCCTTCTCCAGGGGATCTTCTTCCCAACCCAAGAGTAAACAGATAAAATGCCCACTGTTCTGAACAAATTATGTATATTTAGTATCTTAATATCTCCAAAATGGGCCAAAATTACACAGGGATTAGTGGGAAAATAAATAATTTTGCCATTATAAAAATTTTTTGGCAACAAACATTTTCATTAGAGGGAAATAATGGCTATATTTAGAATAAATAAGCCAACAGGTTGAAAACACAGTTTGCTGATCATTTGTGGGTAGTATACTGTATGAATGGAGAAAGTAATTTAAAAATAATATGTATACATAGACATATGTATATATACTTAAACATGTACATGTGTAGGAGATGTGGGTTTGATCCCTGAGTCAGGAAGATCCCCTGGAGGAGGAAATAGCAATCCATTCCAGTATTCTTGCTGGAAAATGCCATGGACAGAGGAGCCAGGCAGGCTACAGTCCATGAGGCCACAAAAAGTCAGACACGACTGAGCGACAGAGCGCACACACACGTATACATAAACATATGCATGTATATACATATATATGTACTGATCAGCAAGAGAGAACGTCACAGGTTAGATTTTCCAGAATCAGGTACCGAGGCAGAATTTGGAGTGCAAGAATTCTCACAGGGGATCCCACCTGTGAGAAGAAGGAGAAGGAAGGATGGATCAGAAGGAGTTGATTTGCATTAAGCCCTCAGCCAAGGTAGCAGGGAGCTTTGGAGGGAATACCGTCTGCAGAGTTGTCTAGAATGGCTATGCTTTTACATCCCTGCCCCTGTCTGTTAATGGATATTAACTGTCCTGGGAAGGGTATGACCTTGAGCATGGTAGCTTTTTTGCAGAGAAGTGGCTTTTTGCACCTGAGGCCGACCCTAAAGGGACTGATAGTTGGAAGTTGATTGCCAACACTTCCTATAGATGGATAGCTGGTTCTTTCTAGGATGGCGATCTAAGCAGTGCATCTGGTCTACAACAGACAATGGTGCCCTGATAATCTGGGTCATTAAAAAAATTTTTGTTCTTAGTCTTTATTGAATTTGTTACGATCGTGTTTCCATTCTGTGTTTTGCTTTTTGGCCCCGAGGTGTGCAGGACCTTAGCTCCCCAACCAGGACTGAGCCTGTGGTGCCTGCACTGGAAGTCTTAATCACTGGACCACCAGGGAAGTCTCACTCTGTCACTTTGACAACCCCTTTTGGCTGTGACTCACTCTAGAGTTGCCTCCCCCATGTCTTGGTTTACTTAATAGTCTCCTTGCTCAACTAAAGGCAATTGGAGGGTAGGAGGGTGAAGAAGAAAGAGCTATTCCAGCCCTTTCTCCTTCACCTCTCCAGCTCTGGATGTGGCTGTGTACAAATATTTACAGTCCTGATTACCTCCAACCCCTCAGGACTGGCTCCAGTTTCCAGCTTCAGTGTGTGTGTGTGTGTGTTTGTGTTTGCGTGTATGTGTGTGTTTGTGTGTGTGTGTGTTAGTCACTCAGTCATGTCCAACTCTTTGCAACACCATGGATTGTAGCCCACCAGGTTCTTCTGTCCATGGAATTGTCCAGGCAAGAATACTGGAGTAGGTTGCCATTCCTTTCTCCAGGGGATCTTCCTGACCCAGGGATTGAACCCAGGTCTCCTGCATTGCAGGCAGATTTTTTACTGTCTGAGCCACCAGAGAAGCCCCAGCTTCAGTACCTTTGTCCAAACCATGGATTCCTTGGAGTAGCTCCTCTATCCATCAGCTTCTCTTTGAAATCCCTAAATCTCTATTTTTTTATTACTTATAACCTACATCTGAGGCAACATCTAACCATACAGCCTTTGTTTCATGCAGTAAGCCTTTGCAAAAATTAATAACTGAGGAGTAGGAATGTGCACTTGTTTTATTCCCTAAAGTGCCTAGTTAGTACTGAGTGCATGATAGGTACTCATGTATTTTGTATTGAATTAGAGGAAATTTCTTTTTAAAGGAATGTTCCAAATGTAAAGTGATTAAGTTTTAACTGTATACAAATGGTTTTAGCTGTTGCAGTTTCTTATTTGAAAGAAAATTAATGATTATGAAGGGGTCTGGAGGAATAGCATGTGGGAAGTTAAATTCATTAATTTATCAAATAGCAAAAAGTTATTTCTAGCTTCTTTACCAGAACTGACTAGGCTTCCAGAGTCATACTGCAAAGGTGGAAGGAGTTGCTGGATCCAAGTTTGAATCCATGGCTCTTGGACTGTTAACCTTGGGAGCCACTGATTATTTCATTTGAGGCATCAGTAAATCCTTGACCTAATTTTAGGATTTTAAAGGTATTTTTCAAATCTCATGGTTTATTCTATACAACTGTGTCAAAATTTGCTTTGATGGTGCAAAAGCTATGGTGGGCAAAAATGGTGCCCTTGCGTGAATCAAGGCGTTGATACCAAACTGTACTAGAAATGATTGTGTTCTGTACTGCTATGCACTGGCAAAACAAAAAGAGCCAGCTCCACCTAAGAAAGTCCTTGATAAAGCAGTAGAAAGGATGTTTTATTCAATTTCAACTCTTAAGTACACATCTTTTTAAAATTATGCGTGCCAACAGAGGAAGTGAAAAAAAAAAAAACATTCTGTTGCCTCTCGAAGTAAATGGTTGTTTCCATGAAAAGCACTTGTGTGACTGAGTTTCAAGTTGAACTAGCCACTTCTTAATGAAACACCATTTTTATTTGAAAGAATGGCAGACAAACTGTGGTGACTCCGATTTCTATCTGGCTGACATTTTCTTGCAAGTGTTACTTCAAGGTAAATAATTGAAACGATTTGTTGCTAATGATAAAATTTGTTTTCAATCAAAATTTTGAATATCAAATATAAGTTTCCTAGTTATTTATCAATGAGATTAGGGGTGCTGTTATCAAATGTGATTTCATAATATTGTATATTAAAATGCATAAATATTTGGAAGAACTGCATAATTCAGTGAATTAAGACTTTCCAAATGACCAATGCATGATGCTGCGAAACTCATTCAAAGTGGAAGACAGACCATTAGTTCACTGATACAGTTGCAGACTCTGCTTTGTAACCCGCCTTTAAGAAACTATCATCTGCTGAGTTTTACTCTAGTATTATTGAGGAATATCCACAATTATTTGAAAAGGCTGTTAAAATACTCCTATTCCAACTACATACCTATGTAAGGCCAGAGTTTCTTCAAATTCTTTAACCAAAGCAACATATTGCAATAAATTGAGTGGAGATAAGAATATTCAGCTGTCTTCTATTAAGCCGGAAATTTAGGAGACGTTCAAAATTAAAACAATTTGGCTCTTCTCACCAATTTCTCCAAAATATGTTATTTTTCAAAAAATGTTATGTATTTAATGTATAATGAATTTTTAAAAAGAAACAAACATTTTACGTTTCAATTTGTAAAATGGTAACTATTGATAGATAAATCAGTAAACAAAACTTTTGGGTGGGTCATCAATAATTTGATAGAGTGTAACAAAGTCTTGAGACCAAAAGTTTGAGAACTGCTGCCGTAAACTGATGGGAACTTAGGATTTCAGGGAAACGGGCTCAAATGACGTGAGGGAGCTGACTGTGGCTCAGATCATGAACTTCTTATTGCCAAATTCAGACTTAAATTGAAGAAAGTAGGGAAAACCACTAAACCATTCAGGTATGACCTAAATCAAATCCCTTATGATTATACAGTGGAAGTGAGAAATAGAGTGCCTGATGAACTATGGACGGAGGTTCGTGACATTGTACAGGAGACAGGGATCAAGACCATCCCCGTGGAAAAGAAATTCAAAAAAGCAAAATGGCTGTCTGAGGAGGCCTTACATATAGCTGTGAAAAGAAGAGAAGCGAAAAGCAAAGGAGAAAAGGAAAGATATAAGCATCTGAATGCAGAGTTCCAAAGAAGAGCGAGGAAAGATAAGAAAGCCTTCCTCAGCAATCAATGCAAAGAAATAGAGGAAAACAACAGAATGGGAAAGACTAGATTGCCGGGAGAAATATCAATAACCTCAGATATGCAGATGACACCACCCTTATGGCAGAAAGTGAAGAGGAACTAAAAAGCCTCTTGATGAAAGTGAAAGAGGAGAGTGAAAAAGTTGGCTTAAAGCTGAACATTCAGAAAACTAAGATCATGGCATCTGGTCCTATCACTTCATGGGAAATAGATGGGGAAACAGTGTCAGACTTTATTTTGGGGGGCTCCAAAATCACTGCAGATGGTGATTGCAGCTTTGAAATTAAAAGACACTCCTTGGAAGGAAAGTTATGACCAACCTAGACAGCATATTCAAAAGCAGAGATATTACTTTGCCAACAAAGGTCCGTCTAATCAGGGCTATGGTTTTTCCAGTGCTCATGTATGGATGTGAGTTGGACTGTGAAGAAAGCTGAGCGCCAAAGAATTGATGGTTTTGAACTGTGGTGTTGGAGAAGACTCTTGAGAGTCCCTTGGACTGCAAGGAAATCCAACCAGTCCATTCTAAAGGAGACCAGTCCTGGGTGTTCATTGGAAGGACTGATACTAAAGCTGAAACTCCAGTACTTTGGCCACCTGATGCAAAGAGTTGACTCATTGGAAAAGACTTTGATGCTGGGAGGGATTGGGGGCAGGAGGAGAAGGGGACGACAGAGGATGAGATGGCTGGATGGCATCACCGACTCGATGGATGTGGGTTTGAGTGAACTCCAGGAGTTGGTGATGGACAGGGAGGCCTGGCGTGCTGTGATTCATGGGATCGCAGAGTTGGACACGACTGAGCGACTGAACTGAACTGAACGCATCAGTTAGAGGAAGAAAGCGGTTCTGATTTCAGAAAGAGACAACAGAACAGAGACACAAGTAAAAGTCCAAACAACTGCCACTCCCAAATGTCTGGTGGAGACTGGAGCTGAGCTTCTGTGAGGGTGGGGGCTGTATCATTTCTTGAAGGAGTCACTTATTGGACACAGAGACTTCTGGTAAACATGGAGATATTCTTTTTCCAAGATGTGAGGTTGAGAGATCCAGGCAATTATTATTTTTAAACACTTAAATTTAACCCAAACTTACAAATTAACATATATTTTGAATCATTCAGTGTTATTCTTTCATTCAATAACAGAATAAAAATAATCATAGGATCAAACAATATAAAGTTTTTAAACTGAAAGTACTAGAATCACTCAAAGAGATTGGAAATATTCTCTCCTGAAAAATGTTTCTGGTTTGATTATGTATTATTAGCTTTCCTGAACTCAACTGACTTAAGGTAGAATTTAGAATCAATGGACTTAAGGTAGAATTTAGCTTGAATTTAAGGATATGGTCAAAGTGGTTTGTTTCACCTGTCTTCACCTTGACTTTCCTTCCCAAGCTGACAGACATAGAGAAACAAATGCCTCTGCAGTGAAGCCTACACACAATGTCAGAGCAGCCAGGACCCAAGGACAGGACACACAGTAGAAGTCACAAACCATTAAAATCAAAACAGTGCTTTCTTTGGCTTGGTCTGCATAATGGCTTTCAGACATTCCTTAAAGTGTCATAGAGTTTTCAAAATGTTCCGTTAGAAACTGCTCCAGCGTAGGTCCCAAGATTCTAAACATTTTGCCTTAGAGAATGAAAGCACCCCTGTGATAGCCATGTGTAAACAGACACGTTCAGGAGGGGCAGCTCTATGGCTGTATCTATGTCCCCGCCTCGTCTCTCTTTCAGGAAATACTTGATGTTAATTAGGTGGGAGCGCTTTCTGCCTTTTACTGATGCATTGCAGGGCCTCTGAGTCTCACTTCTCAACAGATGGTAGGCACTGCAACCTCAAAGCAAAACTGGCTTCTAAACCTCCAGCTGTTCGAGAATCAAAAGATGTGACTTTACAGTTTCAAAGAGTTACCTCACCTGAGTTACTCTTTATGGTTTCAAAGAGTTACCCAAGCAGCAGAAAGATGCAATAAAGCCTAAAAAGGTGAAGTCTCAATTTCAAAATTAAGAGACTTTTAACTATAAGACAGTAAACTAATTAAGTCATTAGGTTAGAATAAAGTACAATGACTTACTGTTTTGACATAAGTTAAAACTAGCAATTACACGATGCTAGCTTGCTTTTTAATTCCTTCATGTTTTATGTTTTATAAATGCATCCACAATAGATATTAAACTACTTAATTTTGGGGAATCCACTCTTTGAACAAATATCTCCTGAGCCACGAGGAGAGCTGGGTTCTAGGGATCTAGCTAGGAACTTGTTGGTATGGTCTCTACTTCCACAAACCCAAAGGGATACACTGCAGTGACTCTGTGTAAGGGTTTCCCTGGTAGCTCAGCTGGTAAGGAATCCACCTGCAATGCAGAAGACCCCAGTTTGATTCCTGGGTCGGGAAGATCCCTGGAGAAGGGGTAGGCTACCCACTCCAGTATTCCTGGGCCTCCCCGATGGCTCAGTGGGTAAAGAATCTGCCTGCAGTGCGGGAGACCTGGGTTCAATCCCTGGGCTGGCAAGATCCCCTGGCGGAGGGCATGGCAACCCACTCTAGTATTCTTGCCTGGAGACTCCCCATGGCCAGAGGAGCCTGGTGGGCTACAGTCCATGGGGTCACAAGAGTTGGACACGACTGAGCATCTAAGCACAGCACCGTGTGTCAAGTGGGGAGGCAACAAACTGGGTGAGAAAGGACAGGGAGATTTCCCCAGAAGCCTCAGTCATGAAGCAGCCGCACTGGCTTTCAAAGTCTCAGGCAACAATCAACAACAGTACAGGTTTCTCAGAGGATGATACTGCGATAATCTATATTGGTGGTATGCGATGGCTACAACAGGCTTTAAGGCATCCTGTAGCCATGCCTATGCTGCGTGCGTGTGTGTGTGTGTGTGTGTGTGTGTGTGTGTTTCCTAAGCCTAACAGTCATAGCCAGGTTAGAAAATAAACTGGTGCATTTGGAGAAAAATAATTCCTGAAACTTTTCTAAGTGTACTGCCACATTTCTACTGGGATATAAAAACATGAACCAGATGCTTAATAACTATACATCTATCAGTCCCAAAGATAAATTCTTTTGCTTTATGGAAAACTAAAACATCTTATGAGCACTGAAATAAAAATTTGAATAGAATTATGGTTCTCTTTATCCTATCTGCTCCCCAATAATTTTCTGAGATTTATAAATAACGTTTCAACATTTGGATTATGTCCATCAGCAAAACTCCACATTAAGCCAACAGTATATAACAGAACTACTGGTTGAATTTACATTTCAGTCAAGCCTTTAACAGAGAAAAAGAAAGACTGGTTTTGATCAGAAGCTCCAGATTCCAGTTCTGCACATCTGCTAATGTAATCAACGATGGATGGAAGGATAGGAAAACAGTATTTACTGAAAACTTACTATGTGCCAGGCACTGTGCTTTGTGTTTCTCAAGGATTAGTAAATGTATTTCCACACCACAATGGGGGTAGAGATGAGCCTGAAATGAGGAAACGGAGCCTGAGAGGCAGCTTACCAGCTAGTAGGCAGCTGAACTGAAGCACAACCCAGGCAGTCTGACAACAGCTACACAGCTAAAGTAAACTTGAGTTCTTCCAAAGAAAAACATTCGATAAAGGACGTCTTTCTTAATCATTTTAGGTACATCTCTGTCTTTATATTAAGTCACATATTACAAATTTTTTTCAACTGCCAGAGTTCTGAAAATTAATGGTTAGTGCTTTTCCCATCATTTCTTATCTGAGATTCCAAAATGTGATTCTGTGAAATGGGCAGATAACTCCTTTACAATGAGAAGAAGCAAAAGCCAAGAGAAACTGTAATTTGACTGAGGTGACATGAGGGGTCATCTCTGAGCCTGAACCCAAGTCTTCTAACTCCATCACATCCCACCTCTCTGGTTGGTGGTTTAGTCGTGTCCGAATCTTACGACTCCATGGACTGCAGCCCGCCAGGCTCCTCTATCTCTGGGATTCTCCAGGCAAGAATACTGGAGGGGGAAGCCATTTCCTTCTCGAGGGGATCTTCCTGACCCAGGAATCGAACCTGGGTCTCCTGCATTGCAGGCAGATTCTTAACCGACTGAGCTGTGAGGGAAGCCCAATCACATCAGACCTCTCTAGGATCTCATAAACTGTCGTACAGTTTTTCTTCAAGGACACCGTTTTCTAGTTTTTAAAAAGATGACTTTCAATGCCATAAAACTTAGGGTGGGTGGTTTCACAGAGAGAGTTACCTCCAACCATGTGAAACAACTGCCTTAGTTTTCCTAGCATTCATTAGTTCTGTGTATTACCTGTGGGTTTTCCCATTCACCACAGGAGGGTCATCATATTAGTTACCTCATCTTTTTTTTTGGTATTTTTTAAATTGAAAGTATTAGTTGATTTACAATGATTTACATGATTTACAATGTATGACTTACATAGTTGATTTACAATGTTTCAGGTATATTTTAATAAAGTGTTTAGTTAAACATCTGTAACTATTCTTTTTCAGATTCTTTTCCATTATGGGTTATTAGAAGATACTGAATATAGTTCCCTGTGGTATACAGTAGATCTTTCTTGTTTATTTATTTTATATTTAGTAGTGTGTATCTGTTGATCCCAAGCTCCTAAATTATCCCTTCTCTTGCTTTTGGCAGCCATAAGTTTGTATTCTATGTCTGAGTCTATCTCTGTTTTGTAAATAGGTTCATTTGTATCATTATTTTTAATTCTGCATATAAGTGATATCATAATATTTGTCTTTATCCATCTGACTGACTTAGTATGATAACCTCTAGGTCCATCCATGTGCTGCAAATGGTATTATTTCATTCTTGCTATGGCTGAGTAATATTCCATTACACACACACACCCCACATATTCTCTGTCCCTTCATCTGTTGATGGACATTTAGGTTGCTCCCATGTCTTGGATATTATAAATAGTGGTGCTGTGAACAGTGGGATGCATCCATCTTTTCAATAAGAACAGCTTTGTCTTTTCTGGATATATGCCCAGACTGGATCATATGGTAACTCTACTTATAGATTTTTTTTTTTTTTTAAGGAACCTCTATACTATTCACGGAGAAGGCAATGGCAACCCACTCCAGTACTCTTGCCTGGAAAATCCTATGGACAGAGGAGCCTAGTAGGCTGCAGTCCATGGGGTCACTAAGAGTCGGGCACGACTGAGCGACTTTACTTTCACTTTTCACTTTCATGCATTGGAGAAGGAAATGGCAACCCACTCCAGTGTTCTTGCCTGGAGAATCCCAGGGACGGTGGAGCCTGGTGGGCTGCCGTCTATGGGGTCGCACAGAGTCGGAAACGACTGAAGCGACTTAGCAGCAGTAGCAGCAGCTATACTATTCAATGGCTATATTGAATAGCCATTCAGTGGCTATATCAATTTACATTTCCACTAACAGAGCAAGAGGATTCCCTTTTCTCCACATTCTTTCTGACATTTATTATTTGTAGATTTTTTGATGATAGCCGTTCTGATCAATATGAGGTGATACACTTCATTAGAGTTTTGATTTGCATTTCTCTAATAATTAGCAACATTGAGCATCTTTCCATGTGCTTTCTGGCCATTTTTATGTCTTCAGAGAAATGTGTATTTGATCTTCTGTGCATTTTTTTTTTAATTGGGTTGTTTGCTTTTTTTGATATTGAACTGCAAGTGCTGTTTGTATATTTTGGAGATCAATCTCATGTTGGTCTTATCATTTGCAAATATTTTCTCCCATTCTGTGAGCTGTCTTTTTGCTTTATGGTTTCCTTTGCTGTGCAAAAGTTTTTAATTATGTGCAATTTGTTTATTTTTGTTATTTTCATTACTCTAGGAGGTGTATCCAAAATTGCTGTGATCCATGTTGAAAAATGTTTTGCCTATGTTTCCCTCTAAAAGTTTTATAATATCCAGTCTTACATTTAGGTAGTCTGTTTTATTTTTGGTTATGGTGTTAGAGAATGCTCTAACTTTATTCTTTTACATGTAGCTGTCCAGGCTTCCCAGCACTACTCACAGAGGCTGTCTTTTCTTCACTGTATCTTTGCGCTTCCTTTGTAGTAGACTGGGTGACTGTAAGTGTGAGCGTCATTTCTGGACTTGCTATCCTGCGGCACTGCTCTGTATTTCTGCTTTGTGTGTGCCAGTACCACACTGTTTTGATTACTGCATCTTTGTAGTTTAGTCTGAGGTCAGGGAGAATGATTCCTCCATCTGTTTTTCCTTCTCAAGATTGTTGTGGTTATGTTTTCACACAAATTCAGAAGATTTTTGTTCTGGTTCTGTGAAAAATGTCACTGCTAACTTGGTAGGTATTGCACTGAATCGATAGATTGCCCTGGGCAGTATAGTGACTCTGACAGTATTGAGTCTTCCAACCCAGAACACAGTGTGCCCTTTCACCTGTTTGCGTTATCTTTGATTTCTGTCACCAGCATCTTACAGGTTTCAGAGTACAGGTGCTTTGTTTCCTGTGCCTTGCTCTCTGCCTTTACCAGTGAGCTTTCCCATTCATAATTTACCAGTGAGTTTTCCCATTCATAATTTACCAGTGAGCTCTCCCATTCATAATTTTCCTGTTTCCAGTCGTGGCCTTCTCTTTTCCATCTGGAGGAGTTCCTGCAGCATTTCTTGTAAAGCTGGTTTGGTGGTGCTGAATTCCCTCTTTTGCTTGTCTATAAACATTTGATTTCTCCATCGAATCTGAACAAGAGACTTGCTGGGAAGAGTATTCTTGGTTGTAGGGTTTTCCCTTTCATCACTCTAAATACATGATGCCCCTCCCTTCTGGCCTGCAGAGTTTCAGCTGAAGATCAGCTGATAACCTCATGGGGATTCCCTTGTATCTTTTCTCTTGTTGCTTCTTTAAGATTCGTTCTCTTTAATTTTTGTCCATTTAATATGTCTCAGCATGTTCCTCCTTGGATTTATCCTGTATGGGACTCTCCACACTTCCTGGACTTGAGTGTTTCCTTTCCCATATTAGGGAAATTTTCAGCTATTCTCTCTTCAAATATTTTCTTGGGTCCTTTTTCTCTTTTCCTTCTTAGAACCCTAGAATGCAAATGTTGGTACATTTAATGTTTTCCATAGGTCTTAGATTGTCCTCATTTCTTTCCATTTTTAAAAAATTCTCTTCTGTAGCAGTGATTTCTACCAATCTGTCTTCAAGCTCACTTATTTTTCTGCCTCATTTATTCTGCTCTTGACTCCTTTTCATTTCAGATATTGTATTATTCAGCTCTGACGATGATGCTAACTTCATAAAGTTCAGTAGTTTTCCTTCCTCTGCAATTTTTTGGAGTAGTTTCAGAAGGACAGGCATTTAACTCTTCTCTAAATGGTAGAATTCACCTGCAAAGCCATCTGGTCCTGGACTTTTGTTTGTTGGGAGTTTTTAAATTACTGATTCAATTTCAGTAATGGTAACTGGTCTGTTCATATTTTCTGTTTCTTCCTGGTTCAGTCTTGGGGAGATTGTAACCTAAGAATTTGTCCATGACTTCCAGGTTGTCCATTTTATTGGTGTATAGTTATTTGTAGGTAGTCTCTTATAATTCTTTGTATTTCTGTGACAGCAGTTGTACTTTCTTCATTTTCCCTTCTGATTTTACGGATTTGGGCCCTCTCCTTTTTTTCTTGATGAATCTGGCTAAAGACTTATCAGTTTTATCTGTTCAATGAACTAGCTTTTGGTTTCACTGGGTTTTGTTTTTTGTCTCTGGGTGTGATCTCCTTTAAATGACATAATCAGGTCTCTCTGAGGAGGTGACATTTAAGCTTAAGAGATAAAGAATGAAAAGAACCTATCTTGCTATGTGGAAGACAGTGAAGGTGAGAATTTCAGGAGGGAGGAACCAGTGCAAAAGTCCTGAGGTTGGAAAGATGTTGGAGTGTTGAGGCCACTATCAGAAGCCAGCATGACAGCAGAGGAGGGAGCAAGGGGGGCAGCAGTGCTAGAAACAGTTGGAGAAACAGAAGACTCCCTAGATAATGAACTGAAGTAGGAATTAAGGGATTCTTAAAAGACGCTTACTCCTTGGAAGAAAAGTTATGACCAACCTAGATAGCATATTTAAAAGCAGAGACATTACTTTGCCAACAAAGGTGTGTCTAGTCAAGGCTATGGTTTTTCCTGTGGTCATGTATGGATGTGAGAGTTGGACTGTGAAGAAAGCTGAGCGCCAAAGAATTGATGCTTTTGAACTGTGGTGTTGGAGAAGACTCTTGAGAGTGCCTTGGACTGCAAGGAGATCCAACCAGTCCATTCTGAAGGAGATCAGCCCTGGGATTTCTTTGGAGGGAATGATGCTGAAGCTGAAACTCCAATACTTTGGCCACCTCATGCGAAGAGTTGACTCACAGGCAAAGACTTTGATGCTGGGAGGGACTGGGGGCAGGAGAAGGGGACGACAGAGGACGAGATGGCTGGATGGCATCACTGACTCAATGGACGTGAGTCTGAGTGAACTCCGGGAGTTGGTGATGGACAGGGAGGCCTGGCGTGCTGTGATTCATGGGGTCACAAAGAGTCGGACACGACTGAGTGAACTGAACTGAGGGGCCTGCAGCCTGGATAATCCCATGGGCGGAGGAGCCTGGTGGGCTGCAGTCCATGGGGTCGCTGAGGGTCGGACATGACTGAGCGACTTCACTTTCACTTTCATGCATTGGAGAAGGACACAGCAACCCACTTCAGTGTTCTTGCCTGGAGAATCCCAGGGACAGGGAAGCCTGGTGGGCTGCCGTCTGTGGGGTCGCACAGAGTCAGACACGACTGAAGTGACTTAGCAGCAGCAGCAGCAGCAGGGGCCTATTACCTCAACACTTTTATGAATGGTTTAGAATCTATTTTTATCAGTTGTTGAAAATCTATTGTCCCCTTGACATGAAAATAAGGGACAAAGTACTGAAACTTGGTTCACAAAATTAGGATCCAGAAAATTAAGGTATCACTGATAAGCGCTTAGGTTCTGGCCTCAACCCAGGTTTGACACCTAGCTCCAACATTCACTCTCTCTGTGACTCTGGACAAGTACTTAACCCCTCTAAGTCAAATATCAAGACAAGCAGAGGATTAGACACAGCAGCTCAAGTAAATCTTATGTATTACACAATAATTCATCTGCTGCATCAGGTTATATATGGCTTCTTGGACCAAGAGGCTGTTCTGATGGCTTCCCCTCTAGGATTATTTTAGGTACATCACCCAGCCTCTGACAGAATTCACAGATTACATGTAGACCCTTAACATTTATTTTGTTCATGTCACCAATATAATGCCTCTCAGATTACCTACTTGAAGGATGGAAATTTAGGATAGCCAAATTTTAGAAATTAATTTTAGTTTTCTAATCCTATTATTACTGATAGAAATTGCTAAAAGATATTTTAAAATACAGTTTGCAAATTTTATCAGTCTTGTAACTACTACTATATACTGAAATTTTTTTCTATTCCTATATAATGTCATTAAAATTTAACACTTCCTCTATTACACTCAAGGGCATCTTAAAATATTTATAAAATTAGATAAATTATTCCAGTTCAATTTAAAAAATATATTCAAGTGTTTATAAAAAACTATACAGTAATTCATCTTTAACAGAAGCCAATAAAAAGTAGGATTAAGTGCATAATTGTATGTATTTTAAGACAGATGAGAACATATTAGACTGTTCAGTGTAATGCTAAGTTGTAGCATTTAAAAAATACCCTAAACTCTCGGGTTCTAGTTAAAAATAAGAAATACTTTCTTAGAGAAAAAAGTATCAGAAAGTAAGTACTATACATTTATAAACATAACCCTGAGTACTAAAATAAGAACTTGATGCAGTCTTCACTTACTAAAATTAAAAATGAGAAAAATTCCATCAATTAGAATAGCTTTGGGGGGGTTTAAATTCAGTAACTCCCTCTTAAATCTTATTTTGACGCCTGTTCTCAGCATTTTTGTCAGGCTGAAAAAAGTTTTTGATGTTTAGATTTTACATAATTTTCCTATTCTCTATATAAAGCTGAGTGATGACCTTTCCCCTAAATATTACTTCTTTGCATTAAAAATGTGCCTTTCAAAAATACACTATCCGTATTTTAAAACAGGATACATATTCATATTAAATGGGAGATACTAGCTTGGCTTTCCTATAATTTGCTTACATTTGGAGAAATTATGACATCCCTAACAATGTCCTAGGCAAGCAAAACTGGTGGGGTTCCGTGCCCCTTTGCCAGTTTCTTTCAGATGTGCTCAGCTTAATTCCAGTGGTATTAAGGGACCCAGGCAAATTTCACAGGGCATCCTTTCTCCAGTCTCTCTAGGTTATAATCCATTTTACGGCTGCTGGCATCATCTCTTAATCTTTAATTCTACCTTGCTATGAACCTAGATAAATTCAGACTCTTCAGTCTAGCATATTCAGAAGTTACACTCACCCTGCTTTCATCCGTTGCTACTTACCACTACACTGTCACCCCTCACTTCTCCACTATCTGCTGGTCAATTTCTTAGACATTCTTGTGATGAAATAAACCTAAGACACCAAATCACCCTGCCTTCCAGTGGGTCACTTTTCTATTTTTCCTTATCAAGCATGCAACGTTTCTGCTGAATTACTTTTCCATTAGTCTATTTTCATATATTTTCATCACTCCATATTTATATACTTGCCTCTGTCCCCATTAGTTTATAAGTTCTATGAGATGAAGATTCTCATCTTCTACTGACATTTTATTTCAAGAAACCATCAGTGACTTGAATTTAATTCACACCATTGAATGACCTGTCTCAAAAATCTGAAGAAAGTTAGGTCCACACTGAATCAGGTAGAGAGTAAAATTTGGACCATATCTGAGTATGCCCTAAAAGTGATTCAAGGTCCACAGCTCTCTTCCTCTCTTGGTATGTTACCATCTATCTTTATCCATATTTCAAAAACTTTCATCTTTTGTTAGAAATGCATGGATAATATTGGAAGAGAAAAATAATAAATGTTAATAGCAGTTACCTCTACAAAATGGGAGTTGGGAGGGTCAAGGTCAGGGTTGATGCTGGTAGGGGAAATGGTAATACGGGTTTTGCTGGGGTCCTGATTATTTTTAAAAGTTTTTAGACTACACTGTGCAGCATGTGGGATCTTAGTTCCCCAACCAGGGATTAAACCTGTGCCCACCCTGCATTGGGAACATGGAGTCTTAACCATTGAACTGCCAGGGAGGTCCCATCTGAGGTACCAATTCTTTATAATCTTAGTATTTTCGAAGTATTCCATAATGAACTTGTTTTTTCATATAAACACTTGTACTAAAAAAAGACATATTAACTTGACATGGAAAACATGACAACTAATTTGACATGGATGAAGTTTTAAAACTGGATACAAGGCTTATGATTCCAGTATTTGAAAAGTTTTTGAAGCACAAGTCCTCTATTGAAAGTAGATGGCTTAAAAAACAAAAGTTAATGATACAGAATCTTGAACTGACAAATTAAGGTAAGTACTGCCATCATTACTTCTCCCAAAGAAACTCTTGCTTCCCTGGTGGCTCAGATGGTAAAGAATCAGCCTGTAATGCAGGAGACCTGGGTTCGATCCCTGGGTTGGGAAGATCCCTGGAGAAGGGGAAGGCTACCCACTCCAGTATTCTTGCCTTGAGAATTCCATATTCCTGATGGGCTATAGTCCATAGGGTCTCAAAGAGTCGGCCATGACTGAGCAACTAACACTTTCACTTTTTCCAAAGAAACACTTAACCCCTAGTGTTAATTCCTAGCCCTTGCCATCCTGTCCTGTAGTTTTAAGTATTATTCATATAGCAATGCCCCATATTTTCTTTTCCCCCTTAACTCCACATTCAGACATCCCAATGTCTCCACTGAGATAACTAATAGTAATTCATACATCCCAATGTCTCCCCTAATAGTAATTTCAAAATCAACATACCCAAGGTCAAGATTTGACTTATACTCTCCAATTTGCTCCTCCAATGTTATTCTAAAATCATAGCATCACCATCCTTTGCTCAAAATCAGTCATCTTTGATTTCTTCTTTCTTCACATCCAACCTATCACCAAATCCTGTTACCTTTTTCCAGCAAGACTCCTCCCTATGACACCACTCCAATCTAGGCTCTCACCATCTCTCACCTAGATGACTACAATTCTGCCCCACTGCAGCTTGTTCTCCATCTATTAAAGGAATATAAGGCAGAACATGTCACCTCCTTATTACCATCAGACTCAATAAAATTTAGATTCCTTAGTTTGGACCCATAGCCCTAAGTGGTCAGGCCCCTGTCAATCTCTGCAACGTTATCACCTATCATTTCCCACCATACTCACTGGGCTTGGCTTACTAGCATTCTTTTTCAGTATACAAGCTCATTCCTGCTTTCAGATCTTTAGTTTTATTGTTCATCAAAATACTCTTCTTTGATATTGTTGATTTTCTTCTCATCGCTCAAGGTCACCATTCCCCAATGACCCTATAACTTTGTCTGATAACCCAGCGTGTACCCATCACTAAAATGGTGATGGGCGCACATGGGTCTTCAATGAGTATTTGTTGAATGAATAGCTGAAATGAGTCTTAATAGTTAATCAAGCTTCCTGGGTATGGAAAGTTGTTCCAACTGATCCTTACTTTGTAAGGACAATTCATCCACACCCCGCCCTCCCTGCCCCAAACCACCAACCACCTCCCACAAACACTCCATTCCAAACCTTCTTAGAAATATACCACAATGTGAAAGTCTATGTTCTGTATTTGGCTGTTGCAAAATTATGAAATAAAACATGAGCCTAGATATGCAGTTTTTATGCACCAAGCAGTATTGCTTCCTTTGGAAATAATATTTCTCACCTTAAAGTCAGCCTTTAGTGTGCTTGTTTATCTAATTTCATCTAGGTTACACTGTACGTGTTGTGGTATGGAATATGAAGGAACTCATGTGATCTGCCCTGTGTTAACTCTTAACACACTCCCGGAGATGAACATAGGCTCTGCATCTTTCCAAGGAGAGTTTTGACTCATCCAGACTCTTTGCCACTACCAAAAGGCAACTTTATAGCTTTCTTTGTTATAAAAGTAAGGGATCTAAGGCCAATCTCAATAAAACTTACCAAACTAATATTTAGTGATATGGAGCAAGAGAAAACTTAGGATGAAAATGAACAGCAACAAGGTCAAAGTGTCAAATTAAAATGTTCATAAACTCTGAATTTTGTCAAAATGAGTCTTAGAATTCAAGTATCAATTTTTATGGCTCAAGCCACTATAAATCTTATATAAATCTTCTCATGGACCATAAGCACACACATCAGTTTGTGAAGTGTGATTATGTGGGCTCAACTTTTGTCTAAAAAATGTAAATTTAATTATGACTCTTAATAACTATATTTAAACCAAGCTGTTTCTTCAAAGAATCTTTACTGTGTTTAGCCAGTAGAGAAAATTCTAATGAATGCTTTCTCTTTACAAGGTATTACAAATAAGATTATGGTTATAAGTCTAAACTTCAGGTGCAGATAATCAAATCTGAATGGTACAAGGGTAGAGTGTGTGTATGTATATGTATAAAGCCTTTAAATGATTTTGAATCAGATGTCAATATTAATGTTTAAAGTAATATTAACATCATAAACACATATGTATGTATGTGTATATGTATACAGAGAATATGAATGAATGGATAATGAACTTAATGAGAATGTATATGAACCAGAGCAATCTTTCTTTGGGTTAATTATAATTACTTCTATATGAAGTCTCTAAACTTCTAAAGAATTTCCCAGTTTGTATTAAAATGCACTTGAAAAAAACCATGAAAACACAAATTTAGTTGACAGACTACAGTGGGATTCAGAGAAAGACACAGTGAATATAGACTTAGGTGCAGTTTCATGCTGGTGATTTTTCTTTTTTTAAAATGTAAGCCACTAATTTTTTTAAGAAAAAAATTTAAACCCAAAGTTGCATATGAATATACACACAAACTGAAACATAAGTGACTTTTAGCACAGTGTATACATGCTTACATAAACTCAAATATTTACACATTTAAAACAATTTCCATTTAACATAAGACATTTCTGAAATACATAAAAGCATTAATACTTTCTATAAAACTACAATTAAAACATCAATTTCCTACAAGCATATAAAACATCAAGTGCTTTCTTGGAGTTTCAAGCTACCTCTTTAAAACAAGATCTTGCTTGCATATATAGTCTTTCTCCAATTATCAGTATGAACTCTTTATTTCCCCAAGAGGTTTATTTTTCAGGTACATTATAAGTTCAAGAAAACGGACCCAACAATTATGCAATGTAATTATGTCATAACAACTTAATTGCACATAATCTTTAAAGTAGGTTTGGATGACGTTCTCAAACACTTTGGTATTTGTTCTTCAGGGACTTCCATTAGAAATGACAGGAATTATAAGTCCCTTCAATCCCCATTTTGCTTTAAAATGGACAAGTCTTTGGTTAAAGTTTCTACATTTTGGGCATTTATCATTAATTAAAATGGTCCCCAAACCAATAAATGGTGCTACTGTTATTAATTCACAAGACTTCATTTAACTTGCTTCTGATGCAGGAGGCTACAGATATTCATTTACTATAACATGTCATTGATAGTTTCAATCTTTCACTTATAAGCAGAGAAATCAATAGGCTTAGTCAGTATTTCTCTGTTCATTTTCTGTTATAACCTAAACTATACAGTAATTTTTAGTAACTAGAGAGATACTGTTCCACAGTGTATGTGAGTATGATTGGAAAGATGTACAGAATTAAATTTAGAATTAGCTTACTTGGAATAAGTCAATATTAGACTGTTCAGTAATTCTGCATTAACTATAGTAGGTTGCCAGGTAATGCTTATTTAAAAACCCCAAACCATTCCATTTACAAGAGAAATTGTTGCAAATGTATAAAACAGCAGATATACAAGGAGAACACCAAACATACTTTATTAGCACAAAAAAGCAGCCGTAACAAGGCACAGCAAGCAGAAACATACATTAGCAGTCAAAGGGTTAGTGTTGCATACAAATATAGCTTTCCTTTTTTGTGGCCTTGGCAGCAGCCATTGGGATGTAAAATAACTTTCTGTAGCAGCAGGTAAGGAAACTAGGGAGCACTCACCAGTGGTACAGAGCACGTTAACAGAAAGACACAAGAACGGATTTGACTACTTTAGTGCAAAATGTCTAAGACGACTGTAAATTCGGTTCAATACTAAGAAGCAAACACTAGAACTTGGTATTACGTCCAAAATAGCTCACTCAAGTAGTACTGCATACTATTCTAAGTGACAAAAAGGTGCTAAGTAAAGTTATTTACAGATACAATGGTTGTACAGTACCTTTTAAATCAGCAATTTAGTTTTCAGATTTTCCATTGAAAATTAAGTGCACTGAAATTCTATAACTTGTACTTAAGCAATTCAGCTATGAGAGTTTACAACAAAGAGATAAATACTGCCATCCAAATTATGAGTTACAGTTTAACAATAATTTCAAAGACCAGCAACCACTGTAGTTAGTATCAATACACCTGACTTGTCTAGGTATCTTCTCGTCTCACTTTCTTCATGGTTCACAAACTCATCATGGGCATAGAAAAAGATCCAACTTTAACGATCCAGCAAATCGACTGCACATGTCAACTTAAAAAAATCACACGCAGGCCTACCTTGCAGCAGCTATTTCCAAGGCGTTTTAAGTTAAAGCACTCATTAAAAAATGAATACCTAAGACCTTAAATAAAATTCTACTACCAACTTTTTATAAGTCTGAAATTTTAAGAACGACTACTTAGAAAACCTGGTTTACTTAACAGTACCTTTTGCAGAAGAGAAAAGGAGACTGACTATAAACTATATCAACACTTACGTGAACTGCACTATGCCCTTGTGGCCAGAAAATTGCATTTTTTTTTTCCCCCTAAAAGGAAGGCAGTCTTTATTTTTTTGGACTTCCAAACTTGACTTACAGTAACTATAAACATCACTACTTTTGGAAGGTTATAGAAAAATTCTTAGAAAAAATAATAATTTCAAACATTAGTCATACTGTTCAAATACTCATTCGATATTAACAATTTGTTCTTCAGTAAGAAATAGAATTCTTCATAGCAAATGCCCCAGAGTTGCTTCACTCAGTTACTACTACAGCCATTAAAAACCAGACTGTCAGCTAAATCGGCAGAGTGCTTTTGCAGCCTTACTGAATACCGGTAGCTCTATCCCCTGTTGTCTCAATAGGCACCACATTTACTGAGTAAAAGTAACAGCAGATTGCGCCTGACAGATACTAACACTAAGCTTACATACTGTACTGGAAAAACCTAACACTGATATGTGTGCTTGCCATAGGTATACTGCCCGATGCACATAAAAGCAGATCTAGTTAATGCCCTTTGGGGACAGGAGGGTTTACTTTGCTTTGACTGGTTCTCGTTCTAGCCAGCGAACTCTAACTTTCTGTTTATAATGATACTCTTTTAAAAAATCCTGTAACATCGATGGTAAAGGGAGCCCATCAATTCCGTCATACGTCGTGCATCTGCAGATGACTGCACGGCAGATGTACTGCAGGCTGAAAGGGAAAGTCCTGTTGAGTGATATTGTAAGCAATGGTTCAAAAAACATGCAAGAGCTGGGGTCTTTGTAATGTTCCAAAAGTCCTGTTACAGTGGAGGAGTGAAACACACATGGGTCATGGGCATCGAAACTAAAGTTGTGATTCCACTGTTCAATTCGGGCATGCAGGGACCTGTTGTAGCGACGGAAGCTCACAGAGAAGAGGTAGTCCTCTTGTGCAGAGTCCCTGAGCAAAAATGTCCCTTCAGGTTTCCCTTCCAGAAGGGCTTCTGCTTCGTAGCGGTCCATCACTCCCCAGTAACAGGGATTACCTGTGATCTGGAGCAAGTCCGGCACGAGGCAGTGTATGTAATCGATCTGCGTGTGGACTTTCCAGGCTCCCTGTCTGCTAACGTGGGCATGGCTGTCTCCAGATACCTGACGTTGCTTCTGCCTCCGTGACTGCAAACACAGCGTGGTTGTGTCCTCTTCTGAGTCACAATTAGCCTGTGGAATTGCAGAACTGTCCCCATTTACTTCAGTCATTCCAGGAGCTAACTTTGGTCCCAGTTTATATAACGGGTTAACCTGTGCAGTGGCTTCGAATGTATGTATTTGTGCGTTGGGAGGGGGGTCTACCCCTTCTTCAATACTAAGCCGCCTTCTCTCTCGAAGCCGATCTTCTTCATCTTCTGTAGAAACCAAAGATGGGTCAAATGTATCAAAAAATGTTGAATGTGGGCTCACAGGGGCCGTATGCTGCTTAATCAAATGCCATTTTTGGGCCAAATCTGAGCCAGCAGGAAAAGGGCATTTCTCAAGCATTAATTCAGAAAGATGTATTTTTCTTTTATTAGAAAATAGGGGCTTTGACTGCTTGCTGTAAGTTCTCATGGGAAAACACAAGCCCACAGTATCCTGCAACCTCTGTCTCAGAGAGCGACTTCCTACAGTCCTGCTGGACACGCTGTCCATGTCGTGCACGGAGCTGACGCCGTACCGCCGCTCTCTCCTTTGAAGTCCATTTCGAGTTCTACCAAACTTTTTATCCGTATCCAGGGAACTCTGTGTCTTTGTAGAACAGGAATGTTTCTTCTTCCCACCCCAAGGAGCATGTCGAGAGTAGGAATCTCTTCTTGCAAGTCTTGTGCCTGGGGTGACACATGCGTCATTATCCTTTTCAATGCTTATTTCAACAATCTGAGGAATTTCAGCGGCACAGTTCTGGTTTCTCCTTGAAGAATTCTTTGAAGGGCTTAACCCTAGTTGTAAGGCAACGTTTTCTCTTAAGGGACTGCTTTGCTGCTGAGGAGCTGAGTCTCCTAAACTGATGGTTTTCTCTTTGACAGACAAACATCTGTTGGAGTTCATGTCCACATTTTCACTACGGTTTCCGCCTTCGTGACTGAAGAGATTCTGACATCTGTACTTGAAGTTATTCCACATTTTCCCCACTTTATCCATTGATTATAAGACCTAAAGACAAAAAAATAGAAGAAAATAAGTTAATCAAAGGAGTGTGTGAAAACAAAAAAGGCAGTGAGTACCCACCCCTCTTTTTCTCATGGGAAACATCAGTGGTTCTGGTCAGAAATTTACATCACATCACCCCATTACTGTGGTAAGGGCTATGAGATCCTACTGTGGTACCATTATTCAAGCAAGTCCTCACCTTCTACTTCCCTTCAAATAGAATACAGAACTCAGAGGAAAGGAAACAAACCCTTTTCATTAAACTCTGGTGGCTTTTCCACATGTATTGTTGGTAATCACTAAGCTGTGTCCGACACTTTGCAACCCTATGGACTGTAGGCCACCAGGCTCCTCTGTCCATGGGATTTCCCAGGAAAGAATACTGGAGTGGGTTGCCATTTCCTTTTCCAGGGGATCTTCCTGATCCGTGGGATCTCCAGAAATCAAACATATATCTCCTGCATTACAGGTGGATTCTTTGCCACTGAGTCATCAGGCCATTTTGACATTGGTTTCTGTCTCCTTACTCTGAATAATTTAGGTACTGCCTCAAGTATTATAAAGGGAAAATATGTTTTGCATTGTTGAAACACATCTTCATTCAACTTCTTAAAAGTGATAATCAGGACCACATTTGTGTAATACATCAAAAGTAATTAAAAAAACCTCTAAGCAGTAATCTAATTTCACTTACCAACTAACTCTACTCCACTCATTAACAATCTAAGCCTTACAGGTCAATCACTTGTAAAAATCCCTAATCTGCCCTCCTCACCCTATGACATAACTTTTTTCTGTGATTTTAAAGTAGTTTGAGTGTAAGAGAAAACAGGAAAAAAGAAAGATAATACAGTGTTTAAATAGAAGTTAAGTGTCTCGATTCTTAATCCTGGAAAAACTTGAAAATAACAGAGTAATAGAAAAAAAGTTATGATACTATAGTAATTTAAAAACAAAAACTATGCAGTTTGGGTTTTTTATTCTTGCTCCTTTAAAAAAAAATCTAAAGCAGATCATGGCGCTTTACAAGTAAATTACTGTAAGACTGTGACATTTATAGGCACACTGTCTCATTTAGTAACCTAAAAATCAACATTAGATGAAGTAGAAAAGCCTAAACTTAAACCTGAACCAGTTTTATCACAATATGACAGCAGAATCTTTTTCTTCTTCTATTTTGACATTTAATATTTATGGTACTTTTTCCCCAGAATTTTTTGTTCATGTTTATTTACTATCTCATTGTGTACTATTCTGTACAGTTCAGAATCAATATTGGAAAACTGAGTTTTAACAGTGGTAAGAGTCATTAGAGCTGATCTTTCCATAAATGACTAAATCTCTTTGTCAGAAATACTTCCATTTTCAAGAAGCTGACTAGGAGCAAGAGAAATAAACTTTCTTAAGAAGAATTATGTATCTTCCCTTTAGTTTCCTACAGAAAGGGTCTTGAACCAACAGTGCTCTTGGAATAATGGCAATGCCAACATAGATAATTAATGTCTCTGAAATCGTAAAATGTATGGTGAGAGTCCTCTTTATTAAAAGCATACTGTTAAGTACATAGAAATTTGCATGATAGGTGGTATATGTTCTAATAAAATGTTAGATGGGACTGTTAAATCTATCAAACTCTGTCAGAACATTTTGCTTCCTCCTCCTTGCAAAGAAAATCTTTTGTAAGCATTTTTTGAGTCTTATACCATTTGAACATGTTTTGTTTTTATTATTTATTCTTTATATATTAAGATTTCACTTTTGACCTATTATTTTTAGGACTAATTCCTGCTCCATTTTTGTTGACTCTAGAATTTGTAGATATACTCTTCCAAAATCCTAGCCCCTTTTAGCCTGGCTTCTGTCTCATTCCTTAAAGTTGCTTTTTATTTTTACCTAATTCATATATTTACAGTTTCAAAGGTCAAACACTACTACAAGGCTTATATCAAAAAGGAGTACTGCCTGATACACTCCATTCTTGATTTCCACTCCCAGGGGTCACGGAGAGTTACTCTGAATTTTGTTAAGCTGTTTCTGCTGCTATTTTCCTCACTGTTTCTAGATAATGTATTCATATCAGTTGATAACATTCTAGGATGGAAATAATTCACCCTCAGAATTTTGAGGGCCTTATTCTACTATTCTAATGGCTTCAATTTGGCTGCTGAAAAGTCTAATGTTATACCAGTTCCCAGTCTTCTGCATGTGACCTGTTTTTATTTCGTGAAACATTGCAGCTTCTTTATCCACACTTTATCCATAGTGTGGGACCTT
Organism: Ovis aries; assembly: GCF_016772045.2. Lineage (NCBI taxonomy): Eukaryota > Metazoa > Chordata > Mammalia > Artiodactyla > Bovidae > Ovis > Ovis aries. The sequence goes on from NC_056056.1 coordinate 77,582,552, forward strand.
TTTCACACTCATTGTGCCAGGCCCTTTCAATTTCTTTTTACTCTATCATCTTCCCTCCCTCCCTCCTTAAAGTTCATTAGACACTACACCACTTAGATTCATCTTCTGATTACCATATATCTCCTTTTTAAGACTGTCTTTCTTTTCATTTTCTACTGGTAGATTTCTTTGACATCACTATCCAACAGTTCTAGTGCGGCTACAGTTCTTTGTATTACAGTTTTAATTTTCAAGACAAATTTTCTTGTTCTCTGAATGTTCTTTTTAATAGCATCCTGTTCCAGCTTCCTGGATAGAATACCTCATTTCTCTAAGGATACAAAGTTTTAAAACATTGTTTTCCTTTTTTGTTCTTTTAACATTTTAAGTATTTGTATCTGTTTCTTCTAAGTATATTGTGTTTTCTCCTTAGATCTTTAGGCCTTTGTTTCTGCCTTCAGAGGCTTTCTGTAAGTGTCTGATGATGCATCAGCACTGACACTCGGGTCAGAAGCTCTGTTCGCTGGGCGGGTGGGGAGGAGGGGGCAGATAGGGGGCAGGGGGGTGGTGCTTGCTGACTGGTTGGCTTTATTACAAGGTGATGAGACAATGAGTTGGTTTTTTATTAGGGAATCCTCAAAAGTTACTATCTGTAAGCTTTGTCTCCTGGCTGCTCATCCCAGAAAGAAGGGCTCCACTCTCCTGTGTGGGGCATATGCGCCTGACTGCCATGTTCTGAGTACAGGGAAGGCAAGCTGCGAGGTCTTAACTTCAATATTCTCACTTTCACTTAGTCTCTGTTTTTCAAAAGTGGCGCTTATTTCCAAAAGATGTCCCAGCCTCAGTCACTGCTAAATTTCCTGAACTCCCCCCAGCTCTGGCCTCTAGTTTTGTCCAAGGTAAAAGAGCAGTCACTTCCAGGCTGCTCAGGCGAGAGGCATGGGAGGCTGACACACGGACTGCTCACTGTTCTGTTTCCAGCTCCATACTCTGCCCTTACCACTGCAGGTGACTGGCTCCTCAAGTTTTTGAGCCAGCAGCATAAACTGGGTGCAGAAGCACTGAAGGGGCCTCTTAAATTATCTCTAGTGAAAGCAGTTTCTTTTTAATTTCATAGACTGACTCTTTGGTAAAATATAATAAAATTGCTTTAAAAATGAAATGTAAAAAAGACATGAAATATAAGTGCCAAGTTTCTTACTAATTGGGCAGATATAAAGTAACTGTTAAATTACTATAAACTATTTTAAATGCTTGTTTTTAATTTCTATACTTAACCTGTCAAATACTGGTAACAAACTGTAGGCTGACACCAGTTCATGGTCCATACTTTGCACGGCTCTGGTGTGGAACCGTGCTGTCTGGCACATGTGGTTACTGAGTCTCTGAAATGTGGTTAGTGCCACATATTGAAATAACAAGTTTGGATATAACTGGTAAAATATTGTAGTAGAATTCATTTCATCTGCTTCTTTTTATTTTTTAAATGTGGCCACCAGAAAATTTTTAATTACATATATGGTTCAAATTATATTTCTACTGGACAGCGCTGATCTAGAGCCGGGGTCAGCAGGCTATAGCCCAAGGAGGACATCTGGCCTGTGGCCTGCTTCTGTATAGACTCAGGCTAAGAATGGTTTCTACATATTTAAAGGGATTAAAAAAAAAACAAAAACAAAAAGCCCAGAAAGAACATTCAACAAGATCACATGTAGCCTACAAAGTCTAAAGTATTTTCTATCTGGCTTTTTACAGAAAAAGTTTGTTGACCTTGGTCTAGTGTATGTAAGATAATAAGCCATACCACCGCAGAAACTAGAAGAGTAATATTCAGAAAGTACAGAAATCTCTCATCGCCATGTTTATAAGATACGTTTTGTAGCTATCTAAAGATACTTCTTTGACAAGCAAATTATACCTAAAAAAATAACCGTTCATTTTAGAAAGTGACCAACCTTAAAACCACTGATTCTCACATACAGCTCTTTGTAAGCTGTGTGGACAAGCTGCATGACAGGCCAGGCGGCAGCAGGCAGCTTCTAACACTAGACCTCTGGTTCAGTTTCACAGACAGGGCATGAAATCTAGTGATCTCTCTATTCTAATGTGGAAAGCTGCTGCTAGATGCCACTGTGACAGAACACCCTGACTTAAAAGACTAGTATGCTTCCACACTCCTTGGGGACAGAAAATGGATTTTTTCTTGATGTGGGGAATGCTATGTGGGTGGCTGTAACAGTGGGAAGAAAATCCCAATAGTGATTCACAGAACAGTCCATATAAGAATCAGGAAGACATATCAACTGTCTTAGTATTTACAATGTCAGTTTTGAGGCTCTTTCGTTTTTCTGGTTAAATTTTTGGAAATACAGCTGAAGCCATTTAAGAATTAAATTACAACTCTATTACTTTATGGCTTCATATAAAGTTACACAGGGCTTTTTTATGAAAAGTGTTAAATTTCAATTGTATTGATTCTAGATTGAAATCATCCTTTAACAATCTTTCACATTTCTATACCTGCAGAGTTATCTTTAAACCTATCCAAAGCAAAATTCTAAAAAGTCATTTCTTCCCTGAAGGACAATCATAATTTAAATTCGTTTTATAATACTGTAGTAAGTTAAACAGCTTTCTTGAAAAGTGATAATTAATAGGATAAGCTATAAATCAGAATTATGAAAAATGAGAGGTCAAATTCCATTACTAAAAAATTTATATATATTAACAAAGTAAAGACTGTAGTCAATGGCTCTCTTAATGCCAAGTAGTATCTATTACAAAATTTCCACAAAACAAAGTCATTGAAATAGTTCCCAGGAGTTCATTCCAGTGGAACTGAATCCATACTTTATCAGAAATAAATTAAATTCAACAAATTTTAAGACTACATGGCGTGCCATAGTGGGCAGACAGGAAACATGTGACCCAACTAAACCGCTCCTGTACTGTTTAATCTATCTAGGCTACTAATCATAATACCTTTCCAACAGAAACCTCTTCAGTTACAGTACAAAAACTGGGACGCAAGGACTGACTGAAGCATTTCTGTGCCAGAGTCAAGTACAAGAAGCACTTTTGGAGATTCCATTTTTGACTGATATTTTGGTGACATTTCAACAACTTGAAAAAAAATACAGTGTTTAATATTAAAGACTGATCCAAAAACCCAGGGATGCGTGGCTGTCACAGCTCTAGTCCCTTAAAAGAATCTGAGAACCACTGGGGTTTTTTAGAAAATTATTTTAAAATATTTTTTAACATACTTTACAGTCTGTGACATGATCTACGTTACCCAACTGTATGCCTACATATCTTTTACACTGTTATTTAATGTTATATTCAACCATATAAAACTGCTGTTTTGTGGGTAATAAATGGTCATATAATTCAGTTACAGTATTATACTATACATAGCATATTAATATAGCAGAGCATGTACATGTGGGATCCTCTGACCTAGTATACTCAGACTTCTTCCCATCAGCTGAGTTTTACTGAGTTCTAGATATGTTCATGTCATTTACACTTATTACTGTAATTAGGTGATTTAATTGTTAATTAACCTAACAAAATATGGGGGAATGTGAACACTGAGTTGAATAACTTTTGATATACTCAATAAAAGTGAGATACTTCTGTTGCTGAATTAGGTACAGACAAGAAAATAGTTTCAAAAATTAGAAAAAATGCTACAAATGCATCAGAAAAGTCAAAACTCTTATGCTACTTAAAAAACCCAAACTATAAATCTTAAATGATATATTAATATTATGAGTATAGTTTCTAAAAGATAAAGAATATGGAACTGGCAACTAATGGACCTATTCTCAAAGAAAAGCCCTTTGTCCCCTAATAAAAAGCCTGACAAATGAACACAGAGTCATGTTCTGAGAGTAAAATACTTAAGGCATGCACCCCTTTTAATGATTTCTTGCTTTAATAGACTTTGTAGACTACTGGTCCCTGACTGAATCAAAGGAAAGGTCTTCCTTAATAACCAGTTAATCAATTTTATAGTCATGCCAGGTGGGAGTGGTACAAAGTCCTAATGATAACAGGGAGTCATGAGCTAGATTCAGGGATGGTAAGGAAGACTTCTCTCTGAGGAGGTGATATTTCAAAATCCTGTCAGGAAGGATGAGTGAGAATGAACAGTGCTCCACGCTGTTGTAGAATACTAGGACAGTGTTCCACAGGCAGAGGAGCAGCATCTGCAAAGGTCGTGAAGCAGGAAGGAGCATGGCATGAACAACGGCTGAAGCTAACAGAGACTGGCAAGTGAAGGGAATGAGGGCCAGAAGCAGCAGAAGAGGCAGGGCGGTAATCCACAGAAAGAGAACAGGAAAGGATGCTGATGCTGCGCAAAGACCACCTCAAAGGTGCAGGCAGGGACTCTGCTAGGCTGGTAACAGTGGAGACACAGGTTTGCAATGATCAGGAGGCAAATCTGCAGGACTAATGACTGCCTTCACGAGGTGAAAGTGGAAGAGGAAGGTGTCAAAAACGAGTTTCCGGCTTGGGTAAATGGGTGGAAAGAAACGCGATTTCAGAAATAGAGAACACAGTCGATATAGCAGTTTTGGCACGTGGGAGGTTGAAGAGAGTTAATAAACTCAGTTTAGGAAACACTGCAGTTGAGGCTGTCACTGAGACATCCTAGTGAAACCTCATCAGTCCACGAGTGTATATCCATATGATGGATTACTAGACAGGCAGGAGTGATAACCCACTTGCATCTATACTATGAAACTCAAAGACAATGCTTAGAGAAAGATATCATACATAAGATATATACATTATGAATCAATTTATCTGTTAAAGTCCAAAATATGTTGTTGAGATAGGCATACATATCTAGTAAAAATATAAAAAGCAGGTAAATGGTTACGTTTGTGGCGAGGGATACAGAGTTAGTGAGAAGCACTTAGGGCGTTTCTAAAGCACTATTAATTTTCTATTTCTTTGGTTGGGTAATGGCTACAATGGTTTTTATTTATTAAATATTTTTTAGACTTCACTTACAATTTTACAGTCTTTCCTGTACACAATACACTGCATAATAAAAGTTTTAAAATTATACAGCCACAGTTTGACCACAATGGGAATTAATAAACACTATTTTAAAAGCCACTAGGAAAATAAAAGGCTCTCATAACTCTTTGGCAGATGAATTCAAAACTGAAAATTACAGATGATTTAGACAATAGCATATTAACATTTGGGAGATTTTTTTCTATATGCAATCTGGTGATTTATCAAAATGTTCCATTAAAGGATGGAACTGATATTAAAATGTGACAAAGCCAGCACTCAGAAGAAAACCACTAGCTTGTTCCATTTTAAGTGCAACGTGTGAAACAACACTGACCAAAGGAACCCAGAGCAAAAGGTGTATCCACAGGCCTACTGTGAGTGTTTGGTGTCTCTATTCTATGCCTACCTACTATGAAAGTCATGACTATCTGTAGGCTTGTATACCACTCAGAAATGTTCTGATATTATTATAACTAATGGATCTATCAATATATGACTAAATTTCACTTCTTTTCTAGAATACTATTTTCAAATATAAGATCAATTAAGAATATGTTTGGGTATACATTACCATATGTAAAACAGATGACCAGTGCAAGTTCGATGCATGAAGCAGGGCACCCAAAGCTGGTGCTCTGGGACAACCCAGAGGGATGGGGTGAGGAGGAGGTGGTAGGGGGGATGGGGATGGGGCGGGGGGGCCGGACACATGTATACCTATGGCCAATTCATGCTAATGTATGGCAAAAACCAGTAATTGTCCTCCAATTAAATAAATTTAAAAAATATACATTTGGAACCACATGCTTAATTTCAAGAGATGAAGCTTAGTAATTTCTTGTATTTCTTTCTGCATATTAAGGTAAATACAATAGCACATCTTAAAAAAGAAGAAAAAATGGACAGTAAATCAAATTAAAGAGTCACAGTGTTATATAGACTGCCTTAATAAATCCCCCAAAAGACAATTTAAGAGCTATTTCTTTTTCTGATTTTAAAAAAAAAGTATCTAAAATTTGCATGTTTCTTAAATTTTACTCACACAATTCTAATTTCCAGTGTCATACAGGAGGGTGCTCCAAACCATCAAAACCCCAGATTCTTAAACACAGAGTACTTGTAGTGATTCTGCCTGCACTTTGCTTAGGACAACATAGTGAAAAGGGCATAGGCGTGAGATAGTCAACTGAGGGGGTGAGTGGGGGAGGAGGTTGAGTAAGAATAGCCCTTCACATTTCTGAACCTAAATGTCCCTCTTGGTAAAATGAGGATAACAATATCTACCTCATGGGTTGGATGTGAGGATTAGAAACCGTATCTGTAAAGCCTCTGGTTCACGGGAGACACTCAAAAGACAGTGGCTTTTACCAGTACTATCTAGCATGAACCTTTGGCTTTCCTTTCTTCTTAAAAATAATTCTCCCTTTCAGTTCTTCTAGGTCATGCCACAAATGGCAGTATTTTCCTATGTACAAAATCTACCAGACTGAAAGTTTTATCATTAATCATTTAAGATTCTATATTATTTCCTAAGAAATATTACAGGGATTTCAGTATTCCTTAGCAGTTGAAGCCATAGCTCATCTACAACCTAAACTAAGCATAGCTAATCTGTACAGTACTAGGCAAGGCCCAGGAACATAGTCCTCATTCATTTTTTTTTGGTGACTCAAAATTTCTTTTTAGTTTATAACACTGCCATCATTTAAATTCTACCATAAATATACTGCATGTTAGGGAGGCATAAAATCCTAGTAAGTTATGCTACATTTTCTATGGAGAAAGTATCTTATGTAATATACTAACAAACATACTATTCATTGAAATGTTTCTTATCTGGCCAGCATTATTGGCAGACTGTGGTAGAACACAAAGAACATGTGCTTTCACTTCAGAAAGCCTGAAAAGCAAATTCAAGCACTCACCAGCTGTGAAATCTGTCTCAGCCTTTCCATCTAAAAATAGAAAGAACTACCCCTCTCTTACAAGGGTTTTTAAGAGGATAACAGGACATAAAGGTAAGTAGAGCTGAGTATATATAACAAGGGCCCAGAAAAGGTAGCTTCTGTTATACAAACTACAGGGCAGCAGAAAGTACGTGCTGGTGAGAGCAGCAAAAAGCAAAACTGTTTACTAAGCATCAAAGCAGGATGTGACTAGTTGCCGTTTAGTTGCTAAGTCATGTCCAACTCTTTTGCGACCTCATGGACTGTAACCCGCCAGGCTCATTCTGTCCATGAGATTTCCCAGGCAAGGATACTGGAGTGGGTTGTCATTTCCTTCTCCAGGGCATCTTCCCGACCCAGGGATTGAACCCGAGTCTCCTTCATTGGCAGGCAGGTATTTACCACTAAGCCACCACGGAAGTCCAATTTAGCACCTTCTCAGAAATGCCTGTAACATTTCCTAGAGCACAGGGCCAACCCCCTACCGCCAACACACATACACAAGTCTCCCTTCATACCAAAAAGTAAACTAGAAACAAATATCTGCAAAGGAAAATAGCTCTCGGTTGAGGAACTCAGTGGATCAAGCTACTACACTGGTTAGCCTTCATTGCTGATTGGGGCCTGTTTAACAATGAGCTCACTGCCGTCCTGCTAATAATTTACAAAGAATATTTAGTTACCAATGGTAAGTGAGCAATTGTAATCTGGAGCATTCCTTCTCTAGGAAGGATATCCATTTTGTAACTCCAGTAGTTCAGTGTCACAAGAAATACAAAGATTCCAAGGACTAAAATAAAATGATTTTTTAAATAACACTTTCATTCTATTATCACTATTACATAAACTAAAGGATACTACTTCCTTCTATGCCAAATTATAGGCCTGAAGATAATCCATGGTCTTCATATAATTTGACAGCTTGTAATGAATGAGTAAAAGAGAGGAAAAAGCCCCATAATCAGGACAACTTCTCTGGTTTTTTATCTAGATCCTTAAATTGGCCTAAGTAAAAGAAATTTTAAACATCTTGAAATGAGTTTATTCTTCAGAAAGATATTTGGGAGCAATACTGGGAGAAGTAAAGACAAATAGGATACCTTTTAACCCTTTACGAAAACTAATTTCAAGAGAAGCACTCTGACTAAAACCTCACCTATGAAAAGATTAAAAACAAGTAATCTGAAAAGACAATAAAAATATATATTCATTTTAATGTTTACTGATACTACATGCAGAAGTGCACAGCAGTTTGGAAACTGCAAATGAAAAAAGGGTGGCAGGGGCGGAGAGGTTTAAAGGGAAGTGCTGTGAGGAAGTAAGCTGGCCAGAGCAAGAGACTGAAGAACCTTAGAAAGCGTAACAGCCTGGGGTCAGAAACTACAGGCACACACACTGTAAGACAGTTAAAAGGAGCAAACAGATGTAAACCATGAGGAATTTTAAGCCAACAAATTAAAAAGGGTTTTAGAAAGGCTAGATTTTTAGAAAAACATACAATTTCAAAACTGACTCAAGAAAAAATAAAAAAAACAGCAAGCCCGTAACTCTGAAAGATTTTGAATCTGTAATGAAAAATCTCTGTATAAGGAAAGCACCAACCCAGGCAAGTGTTCCAGGCAGAAGTCAATCTAACAACTATGATTTCTAAATCACTGGTGGCCCGAGCAAGAGATTAGGGTTAAAAGAGAAGTGAAAGCCACCACAATAAAGCAAGAAAAAGAAATGTTAATTGATTGGGCAGGAAGAAATGAAACTGCCCATTTTCAGATGACATGATTCTCTACACAGAAAAACCTAACGAATCCTACAGCCATGAAATTAAAAGACGCTTACTCCTTGGAAGGAAAGTTATGACCGACCTAGATAGCATATTCAAAAGCAGAGACATTACTTTGCCAGCAAAGGTCCGTCTAGTCAAGGCTATGGTTTTTCCTGTGGTCATGTATGGATGTGAGAGTTGGACTGTGAAGAAGGCTGAGTGCCGAAGAATTGATGCTTTTGTACTGTAGTGTTGGAGACTCTTGAGAGTTCCTTGGACTGCAAGGAGATCCAACCAATCCATTCTAAAGGAGATCAGCCCTGGGTGTTCACTGGAAGGACTGATGCTGAGGCTGAAACTCCAATACTTTGGCCACCTCATGGGAAGAGTTGACTCATTGGAAAAGACTCTGATGCTGGGAGGGATTGGGGAGGAAAAGGACGACAGAGGATGAGATGGCTGGATGGCATCACTGACTTGATGGACGTGAGTTTGAGTGAACTCCGGGAGTTGGTGATGGACAGGGAGGCCTGGCGTGCTGCGATTCATGGGGTCGCTAAGAGTCGGACACGACTGAACTGAACTGAACTGGACGAATCCTAAAAATAAAGGAAAAGAAAACCCAGCAGGGTTGCAGGATACAAGATCTACTTGTTAAAACAAACACGTGGAAACTGAAGAGATGCAACAATGAACATGACCTTAAAGGGTTGGTAGGTCATTTCTTCACTCTTTAGGCCAAGCCCTAACTTTTGTATGCTTTGGAAGTATGAGATTCAAACTGCAAGGGAAGAAATATAGACATCCTACTTACCACTGCCTTTATGCTTCCTTCCGCTAGGGAAGGGTGAGCTGGAAAATGCGTCTGCAGTCCACCCGAGAGCCCCATAGGTCATGCCTCCCTGCTGTTTTCCACTGCCCTCTCCCAGGTTCAATCTTCATCATTATTTGCATACACTCCTTGAAACAGCTACAAAAGTAAGGCATCTTCCTTCACTCTCACTCCCCTCTAGAACACCTGCCTTAAGACTGATCCCAGGATTTCAAGCAGCGAAGAAAAGTCAAGGGACTCTATGTCTGGCTCTTCCTCTACATTTTAAGATCTCAGCACAAAAGGAGCAACAAATCAACAGTTATCAGTATTATAACTTAGGAACAGAAAGATACAGCTGAAACCATATCACGTGGAGAAATAAGGTAACCAGATGGTTGTTGTACGGATATAAAGAGTCTTTCTCCAGGAAGAATTCTGAGCGGTCACTTTTTAATCCTTAGGAAGACAAAAACAAAGAAACTCTTAGAAAAAAATTAGTATTTCAAATAGTTAAAAATGTAAATAAACAACCAGAAGAAGGTTGTAAGGAGTCTTTCATGGGAGATGTTAAAGAGGATAAGCAACCCTCTGTCTCCAGCCAGCCCAGGGACTCCTCTCTCTACAAGCAACTACATTAACTAACCTCAACGATCTGTGATTTTTTAAAATATCAGAACTTAAAATATAAGTATGGCATTCCACAAATGGAGTCACGTTATTTAAGATCTACCGGTAGCAAGCACATCAGATACAATTCTGAGTCCTAATCATACTACGGTGTGATTAAGGTATAGTTCCCGAATGGCCAACATACTGAGCTATTCTAACAGTCTTGTACTCTATGTAACTAGTCAGGTTTCAGTCAGGTGCTGATTTAATGTTCAGTTTAGACACTAAAGGTTCAGGGTCAGCTGAAAAGCAACAACAAAAATCCTCATAATAGCAGTACTATTCTGTCACAAACTTTCTCCTTCCTGTCTTCCCTTACAAAAACCTTTCCAGCACAGTTTAAGAGATATTTACTTGCCCTACATACAGCTGAAATATGAGGGTTATTTTTACAGATAAAGTAAGTTTAAATTGTGTCAAAGATAAACTAAGCAATTTGAAGTACAGTTAATTCTCAATATTCTTTGATAATAAAGAAAGCAGTACTTTATTAAAATTATTAGATATTCTGTCAGATCTGAAATGAATTAAGATTTACTATTTACTTAAACTGTTCACACTTTAACTGTCTGAAGTAAAAATAGCAAGTAAAAATAGCTTCTTATTGCTTGCAGGTAATTTTGGAAACCTACTTATATGAGATAATTCTTGACCCTGTCAAATAATTAATTGGCTAATTTTCACAATGAAATGTCACACTTTCCAGTTAAACACTTGCATCTAATGTGTATGAACCATTCTACAATTGCTATTTCTAACTGGAATCACAAATACACACAAATCAAAATCTAATTTTTAAAAATCTCAATTATTATGCTGAAAGAGTTAGAGAAATATCTAACCAACCACAGACATTTTCTAAACTCTCCCCCTTATCAAATAACTTAACCAGAATCACACCTATGTGGTTTGTGTTATTGACTCCTGCAGATATAGTATTTTACCAGAATTAAAACTTAATATTATGCCCTTAACTTTTACTAAGAGTTTATAAAATAAATGGCCTTCTATTATTCCATGTCCTATAAAAATGGCATCAAAGACATCATTCCTTATGTAAAGATCCACACAAAAAATTCCTCTGACTTTACTGCCAAGATTTCTCTCTTAGGAACATTGCTCTGCTTCCTTTGGGCAGACAATAAGAACATGTAACTCTTGTCCCTCCTCTTTTCGCTGTTACCAACAGGAAACCTGAATGGAAGGCCCACTCCCTTGCGTAAGTATAAGTCAATCATCACCATACTAAATGTCCAAGTGTAGATTGATTGTTAAATCATTTTTTTCCCTTAAGGAGATGGGAGTAAAAATAAAGCTAACAGATTTTCTTAAACTAGAAAACTCTATAATTCTGAATCTAAAGTTTTGTAATCTTTCCAACGTAAAAGGAATGGATGAGCATTTCAATGGGCTGTAAAAACAGACTCACCATAAATAAAAAAATAAACATAAGAGACTGTCTAACCTATCAAAGAAGAGATGGGAAAGTCTATTTAAACAAAGTGCTTAAGAAAGAAACCAAAAGGAAATTATCAAAATACTTAATGGCTGAATATTTTAAACTTTTACATGTCAAAAAATGCCATAAACAAAGGACAAATGGTATGCTACATAAGAAACTTTCAACATATGACAAAGTATTAATACATTTATAAGAAAAAGATAAAGCACAACACCACAAATAGAAAACAGCAAAGGATATGTCCAGAAAAAAAAAAAATCACCAAATCAGATAAAACACTTGACCAATAAATGTATGAAAAAGGTCAATCTTAGAATTCACTAGACATCCAAAGCAAAGTGTAATATAAGATTTTTTACTTATCAACTCAGCAAAGTTTGTTTTCTTTATTTTACATTTTAATGGTACTATCTAAACATGGTATTGAGGAGCCTGTATTCTTACAAACCTGAGGACATAAACCCACATGGCATTTCAAGAGGGAAATTTTATGTTATCAAAACTTTAAAATAGACGTGTATACTTTTTGACAAGACTTCACAATTAGAAATATATTCCAAGAAAATAATCAGATAAAGACACAAAGGTTTATATACAAAGAGATATTCATCATAGCCTAAGTAATATTAGCAAAAATTGGGGGAAAACTGTATTGTTAAGTTAACAGAGGACTACTTAAATAAATTGTGGTGCTTTCATTGACTGGAATAATAGACATTAAAACCATGTTTCTGGAGCATTTAGTGTTTTGGAAATGCTCATGATATAAAATATGGTAATAAAATATCATTAGTATGTAAACTAACCTCAATACATAAACACAAACATTTTAATAAAAAAGATTATGGATAGGAAATACCACTGTAGTTATTTTGGGTGGTTTTCAATTATTATAATTTCATTTTTTTCCCTTTCTTTTCTGTATTCCTGTTTTCTTTTCTGTCTTTTCCAAGATATTACTTTCAAATGTAATGTATTAATTACCTAGTTGGAAAAGTGCTATTTCAAAAGGCAGCAGATCTTGAAAAACACCAATCTGATTTCATATTATAAAACCCAAATTATGTGTAAAATGCAGAAGAAATAAAGTATTTTTAAAAGCTTCTTAAAGAAAAGGTGGGGGAACAGGGAGTTAGAAAAGATACAAAGAAATGGGGGTAGAAGGGGCTGCTAAACACAATCAGTAGAGAAAGGAATAACAAATACAGAGCTCTCCATTAAAGCCAACCTGATCATCAAGCAGTATTTGGGATCAGCAGTAAATAACACCTGACTGGGAAGCAGGAAATACCCTCTGCCAAAGAGTACCGATAATAAGTAATAGGCATGCTTTTGCGTACGGTAATACTATTTATAGGATAACCAGCAGAAATAGATTATGTGATGCAATACAACTTTAACACTTCTAGTACAGCTGAGCTTAGAAGATGAGTTTCCAACATGTAATAAAAAGAAGACAAAAAGCAGTGGTTGGGATTGTGGGAATTCTATTGCTATAAAAATATTAATCAAAAAAGTAGCACTCTGATGTGAATTTAGCCCTATCACCTTAGTATCTTCAGTGAAACTCCAGTCATCTCTATACTAGTAGACTATTTCTCCAATTATATTACCTTTATCATTACTGTAACATATTGGATCTTAAGGCAATTTCTAATTATAAGAGAAACACTTTATTGCCAAGGTTTTTTTCTAAACTCCATATGGTTATAAATGTTTTGCTATATACACAAAGAGCCATTCTGAGACAAAAAGCCTACAAACATTTGGCATAGCAGCTTCAACTAAATGTTCCACTAAAGGAAAACATGAAACATTCAATTATACACTAGTAGATTACTTCAATGTTATAAATCAAACAAATTAAATAGTTAATTCAGTAGCTTATAAAATTTAAGAATATAATGCTCCTTGGCAAGACATTATTGTGCCACAATATTTATTCTAAGATGTTTTCCTTTGTGAAAGTTTTTGTCCCTGTTCTTCATCCTTCTATGTAAGGCATAGATTCTGCTTTCTTATTTAATAGTATGGGAGAAGAAATCCAGTGTCCTGGATGTGATTTATGAATTACATCTATTTAACTAGTCTCATCAGTTGAAATGAAGCTAATTGGGGGCAAAAAAAACCTTATTTAAGGGGTGGGAGGTGGGAGGGAGGTTCAAGAGGGAGAGGACATATGTATACCTACGGCTGGTTCATGTTGATGTAAGGCAGAAACCATCACAATATTGTAAAGCAATTATCCTCCAATAAAAAATAAATAAATTTAAAACACATTTAAGAGTTTCTCAGGTATGTAGAAATTAGGAGAAAATGTGCTCTCGCTGTTGCTGTTGTAATCAGTGATCCTACTTTCCAGGACCAGCTCTCACCTCCTTGAGCACAGCTGGATTTGTACCACACATTCCACCCACTTTTCAGTCCGCTACGAGCCTAAAAAAAACATCTGTCTCACTTGGCTATTCTCCTTCGCGACTCAAATGCACCATATCTAAAGTTAATTCAAAAACTTTCCCCAAAATGGGATATCAGTCACATTTCTATGGAATTTCTCAGAAAAATTTTTATTTTTGCTCTTCCACATGACACAATTATGCTTATTGTTATTCAGTTCAATAGATTCCCGCCCCCCCCCAGAATGGCTCTCAAATTTACCTTTTTTCCTGCACTTTCACTGCCAGTAACCCTGTCCAAATTCCGATTGCCACTTTCCTAGATTTCTGCAACACCTTAGTCTCTCTTCTTTTCTTGCCAGACTCATTTCCTTTCAGGAACATTCAACAGTCACACACACCTCGTACTTCACTTTCACTCACTGCCATCCATAATCAGGCCCCATTTTATTCGAACTTATTTCTTACTCTAAAACACCTCCACTATTTTGACCTTTATTGTTCACTTCGATTTTTAATGTCTATATCAATTTCTGATTTCCCTAAAAAAATTCAGAGCTAACACCCCAATGTGTTCTTTTCTCCTCAGATCCTTTCGGGCGTGTCAATTTTATCTCTGTAACTGTACTAAAAGATTTAAATGACAAGGAAGTCTGAGATTGCCTCTTCTAACTCAAAACACCCTAGGGGCAGGATGGAAACTTACATTCAGACTTTCAGGAAAAAGACAAAATGTTAAAACAGAGCCAAGGTTCTCTATTCTATTCTGGTGCTTTGGTCTTGGTTCACATAACTGAATAAATCAACAGCTGGTCTGTGGTTGGCTGGAGAAGTATGACTCACCAGTTTGCCAAACTGACCAAACAGTCAGCTGCAATGGGAAGGTACCTGTGAGATTCGGTTTAAACCCCTGGACATGTACTTTGATATTTATGTAACTTTGAAAGTTTAATCAGAATTTTAGTAAAATTATTTAATTGCTAATTTGGACGTTGTATCTCGAGGGATAGAGGTCGATATCCAGAATTTTCTAGGCATCAGACATGCTGTAGTTCCAGTGAGGGATGGTGGTGATGACTCCATAACGTGCATGTACTTACTGCCACAGAACAATAGTCTTAAAAATGGTTACAACGGGAACTCTTAGGTAAATTTTACCACAATTTTTAGAAATGGCATAATACAGAGAATACACAACCTTTTATTTTTCATTGTTCCTGACACTAGTCATTTTTATTTATTTTCTTTGTCAGAAACATACGAATTCTATTACTCATGGCACATCAAGAAGCATATTCTATATGGAATGGACAAAGTTCTACTGTACAGCAGAGAAATATATTCAGTATGCTGATAAGCCATATCAGAAAAGAATATATATATAAATGTATATATATCTGTGTATAACTGAGTCATTTTGCTGTTCAGCAGGAATTAACACAACATTGTAAATCAACTATACTTCAGTAAAAATTTTTTAAACAAAGCATGATTCCTGTTTATATACAACATTTTAAATAACTCTGTGTTCTAATTTTGAGGCATTCCTGAAAAGAAGCCATGCCCTCTACTATTGGCAGTGTCCACTTCCTTCTACAAAATGGCAAAAAAAGAAAAAAAAAAACAACTTAGGTCTAAGAAATCAGTGTCTATATAAGCAATTTCCCTTGTTGACATGGATATTTAAGTATCATTGCCTGCTTTTGTCTCTGATAATTTTGCTGTAATTTTCCTGAATGCCTTTAGAAGTCCACAATCTGGTGGAGAAGATACATGAATTCTAATACAACCTAAATGCTAATTTGAGTGCTGCTCAGAACACAAAGCACAATGCAACCAGCTCTAGCTGGGCAACTGTGGCACCCTGCGAGCTGTATTCCATACATGTTCTCCCTTTCTTCCATAATAATACGATTAGCTGATACAGAGCCACCAAGAATACAGACTATATTTCCAGATCTTCCCTGGGGCCAGTGAGATGCAAGCAGATACGTCATCTGGCAGCTTTAGGGAAATTTTATGAGACGGCTCACAAATATCCTTAGTCCCTTTTTGTGTTCCTTTCCTCTGTACATGACAGTACATAAAATAGACTACCTCCATTTTGGATGGTGAGCACAAGGGTTAAATCTGAGAGATTCTGCCACCCTGAGGGAGACATCACCTCTCGAATGACATCCTGAAGCAGAGCTGTCATTTCAGTCCTATGCTGCATAGTCCACTGTTAGAGAAGAGAAATAAATCCTTTCTTTAGACCGTTGTTATTTGTAGGTTCTGTTGCTTGCCACTGTACCTAATCCTAACCAACACAGGGGGTCAAGGAAGACTTCACAGAAAAGGTGATATGGAGCTAGGTTTTGAAAAATGAACAGCTGCCTGCTGACTGAGTGGAGAAAGGTATTTAAGGCAGAGACAGAGGACAGGATCTGGCCTCCTAAAGGAGAGGTGTGTTCAGGTGGCTGAAGGACAGGGTAGGTGGCATGAAATGAAAAGAAAACGCAACCTGAAAAGCTGGAAATAAAGACTCTAAACATGATATGCTTAAAAAGGGCGCTTCTCTTCCTGTACTTGGTTGTCCTGAATGACTATGACTTCACTGAAGATTCTCTGCATATTCTAGAAGAGCCAAATGGCTCAGTGAGAAAACAAAGCATTATTTCTATTAGAAAAAGGACACATTGTTATTTCAGTAAATCCTGAGGACTAGAAGAAGTAATATTTGGCACCAAGATTACGAGTTCTGAGAGCGTGAAGGGAAAACATGGACAGTACAAAAAAAGCATACATACAACATGGCAACGTCTGAGTGACGCAGAGATTACAATCTACCTTTTAAAGCAGACGGAGGCCCGTGAACTACAGCATAAATACAGCCATCTGATTGTAACACACTTTATTTTTATTGTATACCTATACCAATGGGTTCTTTTCAAAGTGGCTCTCAGAGACTACATATAAGTAATAACTGAACAGCATCTAGTCCACAGTGAGAACTTGGTATTTGATGGTCAAACTCCTTTCACCATCAAAGAAGAGTTATAAAAATGAGAAGGGAGCAAAAACAAACAAACAAAATAGCATTAAGGTTATTACGAGTTTCAACTTTTATTCATGCAAGTAGTATTATTTTCTGCAATAATCATATTATTTTTGAAAAATTTTAGTTTTATAATTAAAGGAAACAAGCAACCACCAATGCCTCATCAAAAAAATAAAATAAAAAAGCAGCAGCAACTATCTAAAGTATTACAGACAGAACACTGAGAGAGTATACGGCCTCCATTAATCCATAATCTAATAATTATAGTCTCCGAAGTCTCAAAGATCCCAAAATTCTTTTAAGAAGTCTCTCAATGTTTCCATTATTTTTGCCTCTAGTTCTCCCTAAACTTAAACATAGCATTTTAGCCTCCTAATAAATGTTTATTACTTGCTGACCAGACCCTAAATACTGTATGGAATACTGGAATTTATTAACTGGAAAACTGCAGGACTTTTTTTTTTTTTAAATATATATTTTATCCTGATATTCTTGTTTTCAATTAGTTTTAGAGTATCTTTGGTATCTTCAACCAGATTGTGAGGTTTATCAGTATCATCCTCTGGTAACTGGCATCAAAATATGCTATGGAATCCTGTGAGGAAAGACACACTTTCTTAAGGGGTGGGCTAGATGGCTTCCTTTATTTAGACTTGTAATTAAAATCGTTTGAATCTAACTTTTGCTGGGAAGACACTAGATATATCTAGTTATATCTTAACCCCTGAATTTCATCTGATAATTACTTATCCCTTACAATAGTTATCCTTTATTATAAAATAATTTGGGCAAAAACAGGAATTCCAATGGGCAAAGAGACTTTTGGCCCAGGTAATTATTTCTCAATGAATGCATGACGATACAACTTCTGCAGGAGTGATTAGCCACATCATTTTTAAACGGTATATAAATAAAGCTAACAGTGAAACTAGCTACTGTGGAAGCTGGTTATATTAATAAATTCACTGGACTCCTCACCATACAGAAAGGTCCTAGCCCTTAAAACCAAGAAACAGGGTTACAGTAGTAATGACTTCTGGGAACACAGAAAGGACACAGTTGCTAGTAAGCATCTACAGCTTTGATAATACTCTCAAAGGGGTCAAGGCTATCAAAGAGCCATACTAGTTCCTCCCTGTCCCACGAGATTCCCAGATTCCAGCTGAGTCTCCTTCAGTCTACCTGCCTTTCTGTCACAGTGAGTGCTACATAAACCAGCGATAGAAAACTACAATTCACAGCTGAAAATTTTCCAGTGTTCTCTACCCGCTAAGGGATAAAATGTAAATTCTTTAAAGTGGTATTCAGGGCCATTGAGAATTTGGCCCCTGCCTAACTATTATGTTTTATTAACTATGTTTCCTGTCTTTCCCTCTCCTTCCTTCCAAGTTCTAACCTTCTTTAACGCTGAACTACACAGGAGTTTCTCAAGCATGCCAGGCTTCCATCTGCCTGTTTTTCAGGTGCTGCTGTTCCCCCTGGTCGCACTGGCGAAACACGCCTCAGCTCAGTGGCCTTCTCTGTGGAGGCTTCCAGGACTCCTCCAGGCGGACCAAAGAGCTCCACCTCCAGAGGTGTGGTGGTAACCAGGTCTCAGAAGGGGAAAAAAGCCCCATTACACTCAGTTCTGCGCTAACACTTGTTTAGAACACTTGAATTTGTTTCACTCCCCTTGTTTCACTACGGAACAACAAGAGCACCGCGGGAATCCCATTTGCGTATGCACGATTAAACGCTAGATGAACGCAGAAAACTGCACCCAGCTGCACTGAGCCCTGTACATACACACACCTCCAACATCTCCCAGCTACTTCAGCCCACCTCCTGCCGGGAGCCTCACCCATCCACATCAGGTGTTACCTCTGCCTCACGTATCAGACGCCTTCCCTCCACCATCCCACAACTCACAAGAGGCAATCTCCCCCACATCCACTTCACAAGCAAACAGGGTGCTTTTCAAGTTAAAGCACCCTATTTATAATAATGTTTATTTTTTCTTAGCCATTTCCATTTTAATATGCAAAACTGTTTTACTGTTTTAATTAGTTATCTTTTTTTTTTAAACAAAGAAGTGTGTGGCTGAGGAAGTTTTCGAGTAATGTGTCCCAATCCCATTTTTCCCTACACTTAGTGATTTTTAGGAATGCATTTGTACTGTTATAGCAGAACTGACTATATACACAACATTTCTGATTTCGGTGGTGTACATACCACCACAGTTCAGTCCCAGTTCAGTCCAGTTGCTCAGTCGTGTCCGACTCTTAGCTACCTCATGAATTGCAGCACGCCAGGCCTCCTTGTCCATCACCAACTCCTGGAGTTTACTCAAACTCATGTCCATTGAGTTAGTGATGCCATCCAGCCATCTCATCCTCTGTCGTCCCCTTCTCCTCCTGCCCCCAATTCCCCCCAGCATCAGGGTCTTTTCCAATGAGTCAACTATTCGCATGAGGTGGCCAAAGTACTGGAGTTTCAGCTCTAGCATCAGTCCTTCCAAAGAAATCCCAGGACTGATCTCCTTTAGAATGGACTGGTTGGATCTCCTTGCAGTCCAAGGGACTCTCAAGAGTCTTCTCTGACATCACAGTTCAAAAGTATCAATTCTTCAGCGCTCAGCTTTCTTCACAGTCCAACTCTCACATCCATACATGACCACTGGAAAAACCATAGCCTTGACTAGATGGACCTTTGTTGGCAAAGTAATGTCTCTGCTCTTCAATATGCTATCTAGGTTGGTCATAACTTACCTTCCAAGGAGTTAAGTGTCTTTTAATTTCATAGCTGCAGTCACCATCTCCAGTGATTTTGGAGCCCCCAAAAATGAAGTCTGCCACTGTTTCCACTGTTTCCCCATCTAGTTCCCATGAAGTGATGGGACCGGATGCCATGATCTTCGTTTTCTGAATGCTGTGCTGAGCTTTAAGCTAATCTTTTCACTCTCCTCTTTCACTTTCATCAAGAGGCTTTTTAGTTCCTCTTCACTTTTTGCCATAAGGATGGTGTCATCTGCATATCTGAGGTCATTGATATTTCTCCCGGCAATCTTGATTCCAGCTTCTGCTTCTTCCAGACCAGCGTTTCTCATGATGTACTCTGCATATAAATTAAATAAGCAGGGTGACAATATACAGCCTTGACGTACTCCTTTTCCTATTTGGAGCCAGTCTGTTGTTCCATGTCCAGTTCTAACTGTTGCTTCCTGACTTGCATACAGGTTTCTCAAGAGGCAGGTCAGGTGGTTTCTTTCAGAATCTTCCACAGTTTATTGTGATCCACACAGTCAAAGGCTTTGACATAGTCAATAAAGCAGAAATAGATGTTTTCTGGAACTCTCTTGCTTTTCCATGATCCAGCGGATGTTGGCAATTTGATATCTGGTTCCTCTGCCTTTTCTAAAAGCAGCTTGAACATCTGGAAGTTCACGGTTCACTTATTGCTGAAGCCTGGCTTGGAGAATTTTGAGCATTACTTTACTAGCCTGTGAGATGAGTGCAATCCTGCGGTAGTTTGAGCATTCTTTGGCATTGCCTTTCTTTGGGACTGGAATGAAAACTGACCTTTTCCAGTCCTGTGGCCACTGCCGAGTTTTCCAAATTTGCTGGCATATTGAGAGCAGCATTTTCACAGCATCATCTTTCAGGATTTGAAATAGCTCAACTGGAATTCCATCACCTCCACTAGCTTTGTTCGTAGCGATGCTTTCTAAAGCCCACTTGACTTCACATTCCAGGATGTCTGGCTCTAGGTGAGTGATGACACCATGCTGATTATCTGGGTCGTGAAGATCTTTTCTGTACACTTCTTCTTTGTATTCTTGGCACCTCTTCTTAATATCTTCTGCTTCTGTTAGGTCCATACCATTTCTGTCCTTTATCGAGCCCATCTTTGCATAAAATACTAACAGCTCAGTTCACAGGTCCAGCCTGTCTCCAACACACCACACTCACAATACTCTAGATATCTTTGTCAGAGTAACCATTTTTTTTTGGAATAGCAACTGTTTCTCTGTAAGCTTCTTGAGGGCAGGGCCATTTTCCCTTACAAGAGTACTCAGTGATTATTATGTGCCTTGCTAATGCAGATACCATGGGGTAACAGACTTAAAAATCTAATATAAATAGTAACTATAAGACCTAGTTCTACAACAGAGAATTTATATCTACTCTACCCCAATCCCCAGCTATTTTGCCAGTAAGAGGGATTATCACAAAAGAAAATGTTCTATAACTAACCTACTAATCTAATCAACTAATCCACATACCTCAAAAGCTTAGGTGGATTGTAGGCTAATTTAACAAATTCTGAAGATGTGGTCTAATAAGATTTTTTTCTGATTGGTAAATTTATATAAAATGTTTTCCCATATTGATGGCAATGGGTTCGCAGAGTTGGACATGACTGAGCAACACAGACAGCCAACAAGCATATTTAAAGATGCTCAACACTGCTAATTATTAGAGAAATGCAAATCAAAACTACTACAAGTTAGCACCTCACACTGGTCAGAAAGGCCATCGTTAAAAAGTCTACAAATAATAAATGCTGGGGAAGGTGTGGAGAAAAAGGAACCCTCTTACACTTGTTATTGTTTAGATCACTAAGTTGTGTCTAACTCTTTGCAACCCCCTGGACTGCAGCACACCAGGCTTCCCTGTCCTTACTATCTCCTGAAGTTTGCTTAAACTCATGTCCGTTGAGTCAGTGACACTATCCAACCATCTCATCCTCTGTCTCCCCCTTCTCCTCCTGCCCTCAGCCTCTTCCAGCACCAGGCTCTCTCCCAATGAGTTGGCTCTTCCCATCACGTGGCCAAAGTAATAGAGCTTCAGCATCAACATCAGTCCTTCTAACGAATATTCAGGGTTGATTTCCTTTAGGATTGACTGGTTTGATCTCTGTGTAGTCCAAGGGACTCTCAAGAGTCTCCTCCAGCACCACAATTCAAAAACATCAATTCTTCAGCGCTAAGTCTTTATGGTCCAATGGCGCTGTCTTTCATGTCACATCTGTACATGAAAAACCGTGGCTTTGACTATACAGACCTTTGTCAGCAAAGAGATGTCTCTGCTTTTTAATATGCTATCTAGGTTTGTTATAGCTTTTCTTCCAAGGAGCAAGCGCCTTCTAATTTCATGGCTGCAGTCACCATCCACAGTGATTTTGCAGCCCAAGAAAATGAAATCTGTCACTGTTTCCACTTTTTCCCCTTTTATTTTCCGTGAAGTGATGGGAATGGATGCCATGATCTTAGTTTTTTGAATGTTGAAGTTTTAAGCCAGTTTTTCACTAACCTCTTTCACTTTCATTAAGAGGCTTTTTAGTTCTCTTTGCTTTCTGCCATTAGGGTGGTATCATCTGCCTATCTCAGGTTGTTGATATTTCTCCCTGCAATCTTGATTCTGGCTTGTGATGTATCCAGCCCAGCATTTCACACGATGTACTCTGCATGTAAGTTAAATAAGCAGAGTGACAACAGATAGCCTTGACGTACTCCTTTCCCAATTTGGAACCAGTCTGTTGTTTCATGTAAGACTCTGACTGTTGCTGCTTGACTCCCAGGAGACAGATAAGACAGTCTGGTACTCCCATCTCTTTAAAGAGTTTTCCAGTTTGTTGTGACACACACAGTCAAAGGCTTTAGTGTAGTCAATGAAGCAGTTTTTCTGGAATCCTCTTGTTTTCTCTATGATCCAAGGAATGTTGGCAATTTGATCTCTGTTCCTCTGCCTTTTAAACTCAGCTTCTACATCTGGAAGTTCTTAGTTCACCTGGCTTGAAGAATTTTGAGTATTCCCTTGTGGCTCAGCAGGTAAAGAATCCGCCTGTAATGTGGGAGACCTGGGTCGATCCCTGGGTTGGGAAGATCCCCTGGAGAAGGGAAAGGCTACCCACTCCAGTATTCTGGTCTGGAGAATTCCATGGACTACAGTCCATGCGGTCTCAAAGACTTGGATAGGACTAAGCGACTTTCAGTTTCACTCACTTTGGTAGCACGTGAAATGAGCACAATTGTATGGTAGTTTGAACATTTTTTGGTATTGCCCTTCTTTGGGACTAGAATGAAAAGGGACATTTTCCAGTCCTGTGGCCACTGCTGAGTTTTCCAAATTTGTTGACATATAGAGTGCAACATTTTAACAGCATGATCTTTTAGGATTTTAAATAGCTCAGCTGGAATTTCATCACTTTCACTAGCTTTGTTTCTAGTAATGCTTCCTAAACCCCTCTTTACTTCACACTCTAAGATGTCTGGCTCTAGGTGAGGGACCGACCACATGGTTAGGCCAGTCATTAACATCTTTTTTGTATACTTCTCTGTATTTCTGCCACTTCTTAATTTTTCTGCTTGTTAGATCCTTACCATTTCTGTCCTTTGTCGTGCCCATCCTTGAATGAAATGTCCCCTTGCTATCTCTAATTTTCTTGACGAGATCTCTAGTCTTTCCCATTTTGTTTTCCTCTATTTTTCTGCATTGTTCACTTAGAAGGCATTCTTATCTCTCCTTGTTATTCTCTGGAACTCTACATTCAGTTGGGTGTATCTTTCCCTTTTCCCCTTGCTTTTCGCTTTTCTGTTCTCAGCTATTTGAAAAGCCTCCTCAGACAACCACTTCCCCTTCTCACATTTCTTCTTCTTTGGGATGGTTTTGGTCAGCACATCCTATACAATGTTATGAACCTCTGTCCATGGTTCTCCAGGCAGCTGGTCTGCC
The DNA here is from genome assembly GCF_016772045.2 of Ovis aries. Lineage (NCBI taxonomy): Eukaryota > Metazoa > Chordata > Mammalia > Artiodactyla > Bovidae > Ovis > Ovis aries. The sequence continues at coordinate 77,606,370 of NC_056056.1, forward strand.
AGCTCTAAGTCCTCCACTGTATAATCATAAGGGATTTGATTTGAGGTCATACCTAAATGGTTTAGTGGTTTCCCCTACTTTCTCCAATTTAAGTCTGAATTTTGCAATAAGGAGCTCATGATCTAAGCCATAGTTAACTCCAGGTCTAGTTTTTTGCTGACTGTATAGAGCTTCTCTATCTTTGGCTGCAGAGAATATAATCAATCTGATTTTGGTACAGACCATCTGGTGATGTTCTTGGGTTGTTGGGAGAGGGTGTTTGCTATGACCAGTGTGTTCTCTGGACAAAACTCTGTTAGCCTTTGCTCTGCTTCATTTTGTACTCCAAGGCCAAACTTGCCTGTTATTTCAGATATCCCCTGACCTCCTACTTTTGCATTCCAGTCCCCTATGATGAAAAGGACATCTTTTTTTGGTGTTAATTCTAGAAGGTCTTGTAGGTCTTCATAGCACCATTCAACTTTAGCTTCTTCGGCATTAGTGCCTGGGGCACGGACTTGAATTACTGTGATATTGAATGGTTTGCCATGGAAATGATTCTCACCTCTTACACTAGTTGGTGAGAATGTAAACTGGTGCAGTCACTATGGAAAACAGTATAGAGGTTCCTTAAAAACCTAAAAACAGAGGTGCCATATGATCCAGCAGGAGGGGCATATGTCAGGAGAAAACTACAACTGGAAAAGATCCATGCACCCCTGTGTTCATCGCAGCACTCTTCAGAGTAGCCAAGAGATGGAAGCATCCTAAATGTCCATCAGCAGATGACTGGATGAAGAAGATGTGGCATATAGATACAGTGGAATATTAGTCATAAAAAAGAATGAAATACTGCCATTTGCAGCAACATGGATGGCCCGAGAAATCATCATACTACGTGAAGTCAGGTAAAGAAAGACAAATACCATATGATACTACTGATACGTGGAATCTAAATTATGATGTAAAGGAACTTATTTACAAAACAGACACAAACTTACATACGTGGAAAAGAACTTACGGTTACCAAAGGGGAAAGAAGGTGGGGGAGGAATAAATCAGGAGTTTGGGATTAGCAGATACAAACTACTACACAGAAAATAGATAAACAACAAGGTCCTACTGTAAGCACAGGGAACTAGATACATTCAGTATCTTGTAACACACCGTAATAGAAAAGAATGTGAAAAGTAATAATGTGTGTGTATATTTATGTATGTATATATAAAAAACTGATCACTTTGCTGTATACCAGAAACACAACATTTTAAATCAACTACATACTTCAATTAAAAAATATAAAATGTTTTATAAGGACATGCAAACTAAACTTAGGTGTACATTTAATCTTTCGTGAGAAAAATAAAATTACACAAAATAGGACTATCTGCAAATTTGGGCCATTTTATCTAACCCAATCTTAGTCTAAACCTGTATAACAAGTTACCCTGAAATCTAGGGAAATAAGTGTTAATATCCTAAACTTTAAAATACAGATCATGGACTTCCCTGGTGGCTCAGATGGCAAAGAATCTGCCTGCAAAGTGGAAGACTCAGGTTCAGTCCCTGGGTTGGGAAGATCCCCTGGAGAAGGGAATGGCAACCCACTCCAGTATTCTCGCCTGGAGAATTCCATGGACAAAGGAGCCTGAGGACAGTCCACGGGGTCACAAAGAGCTGGATACGATTGAGAGACTAACCCTTTCACTTTCTCATATAATATAGTAACTATCAGAGACTAAGTGACTTACTGGCCAAAAAATCACCTCTAACTGGTATCTTGGCATACACACACATTTAAATTTTTTAATTTTTAGTATTAATATTTTAAGTACTGTAAACTTGAATAATAAAGTGTAATTTTAAAGCTGTATGTTATTAGTAAGAAAATTGGTTCTCATTCAGCATACTACCATATGTCTCAAACAATGGTGAAAAGCTACTTCTGTTTCTTAGCATTCAGAAAAGAAACTAAAACATACTTAGTATTGTGAAGTCCTATAGCGAAATGGTCCTCAACTTGAGCATCCTTCAGGTTAACAGAGGCTCATCAAAACCAATTACTGGGCCCCCTTCCTACAGTTCAGCTTTAGTCGACCCGAGGTGAGGCTAGATCATTTCTATCAAGTTCTCAAGTGGACCTGATGATGCTGGTCCTGGGAACACACCTAGGCTCCTCTGTTCAATTCCCAGCCTGTCACTTACTATCTCTGAACCTAGTTTAAGAGTTCACTCCTCAATTTCCTCATGTCCAGAGACAGACAGTTGTCAGAGAATTAAACAAATAATATATGTAAACTGCCAAGCACATGGTCCTCACTCAAATGATAAGGACATATACAGGTTGAATAAATAATAACCTACTTTAAAGTACACAACACAGGGTTCCAGTGGCAATTAAGATAAAGTAAAAACACACCACCCTGTCCCTTCTACTGAATATACCTATCAAATCTAAACAAAATGTCTGGAACAGTTATTTAAAGACTCTAAGAATTGAATGGTAGCAGGTAGCTTGGGCAAGACCAGAATTCAAAGTACCATGGAGCCAGAGGTGGGTTTCTTTTTTTCCCTCTTGTATCCTACCACTCACCTAGACTGGGAAAAACCTGGAAGTGGGCAGTAATGCAGGCTGTGTTTCACATGGCAGCCTTTAGCTCAAGGCTTGGGCAGGAAAAGGGAGGCAGTAACGGCAGGGGGCCACGGGTACTTTAAAGCATGAGCAAGAGAATCTTCCTCTCTTAATCCCAGAAGCTATGGTTTCAACAGGGTGGGGCAAACCCCTCTCCTAACCCTTCCTCCCCTGCAACTTGGTCCTGGCATGTGGGCACAATCACAGGAATAGGCATAGTAGACAGCATTCAGGAAGATTCCAGGGAAGCAGAAAGGGTAGGGGAAATAGACTGAATGAGAGGAATTCAGAAAAGCAACTCCATAGGTTGATTATGAACACCTGGGGTCACTCCAGAGCTGAACATAGCACTGAATTTATCCTAAATAACAAACCAAAAAGGTTGAGAATCGAACAAAGACACAAATTCACCTATCTCAAACTGGCCAATGGGCAGGTACACACAGGACAGATCCAAACAGCAGAGCACTCACTACAGGCTTTGAAAACCAAACTGATACTGAAATCTCATCCCACAGAAAGCTAGCTGCAACTCGCAGCCTAAACCAACAGGGTCCACTGCCTGCTAAAACACAAAAATGAACATTCTCCACTGAATTTAAGCAAGACCTAGAGTCTCATATGGAGAAGGCAATGGCACCCCACTCCAGTACTCTTGCCTGGAAAATCCCATGGATGGAGGAGCCTGGTGGGCTGCAGTCCATGGTGTTGTGAAGCGTCGGACACGACTGAGCGACTTCACTTTCCTTTTTAACTTTCATGCATTGGAGAAGGAAATGGCAACCCACTCCAGTGTTCTTGCCTGGAGAATCCCAGGGATGGGGGAGCCTGGTGGGCTGCCATCTACGGGGTCGCATAGAGTCGGACACGACTGAAGTGACTGAGCAGCAGTAGCAGCAGCAGAGTCTCATAATGTTTCAGGATGTGATTCAAAATCACTTGGCATATGAAGAACCAGGAAAATCTCAACTTGCTTGGTACAATAAAGAGCCATCAACACTGAAATAACATAGCTGGTGGAATTCTCTGACAAACTTTAAAGGAGCTGTTATAAAAATGCTCCAAGAAGGGCAAACACCTTTGAAATAAACAGGTCTCTAAATATTTCCAGTAGTCTCTTGTTCTTTGACAGGAGAAACACAAATGTTTTATTCCTGAGTTTAAATTCCATAGTTATAAGTGTAAATTTATCATTAAGTCTTTGGAACATCAATTTACAAATTATGAAAAAAATTTAACCTATTCATAACACAACATACTAATTCTAGTTCTGCAAAGCCATTTCACTGAATAGTTGGGTTTTGCTTTTTTTTTTTTAGAATTTATACTAGTGTAAAACAAAAACTAATCTTCACATTACACCTCAATAGGGAAAGATGTGAACTATTTTGTGGGTATTAAAAATAATGCCTACCTAGAATTCTACTTCTAAAAATTTAGATATATGAGTGAGTATGTGTGTGCATGAAATGGCAACCCACTCCAGTACTCTTGCCTGGAAAATTCCATGAACAGAGGAGCCTGGTGGGCTGCAGTCCATGGGGTCACAGAGTCAGACGCAACTGAGTGACTTCACATGTGTGTGCATGAATATACATATACAAACATGCATGCTGGTTTGCACAGGAAAAAAGTAAAAACAATTTATATGACCATTAATCGTAACATCCATACAATGAAATTTTAAAATTCCATATACTTCCACATATATCTATTTTACAACAAGCATATACTGTTACATAAATTAACTAACATAAAACTAAGTTATATTAAACTAACACTTTAAAAGGCGAAAAGAAAACGTCTCAGCAAGGGAACCAAACCAAATGTAAATTTTAGATTTAAAAAATAAAACAACTGAAATAATTCACTGGATGGGCTCAATAAGCAGAACGGAGGTGACAAAAGAAAGTCAGTGAACTTGCAGACAGACTGATACAAATCATCAGGTCTGAACAACAAGGAGGAAAAAAACCACAAACAAAGCCTCAAGGACCTCTGGGATACTAAAAGGGCTAACTTTGGCGTCACTGGCATTGTAAAAGGAGCTTGAAAGAGTTCACTTCAGAAAAGCAGTTGAGAAAATAATGGCTGAAAACTTTCCAAACTTGGTAACAGCCACAATGTCCACACAGATTTGAGATGCACAGAGAACCCAAACACAATAAACCCCTAAGAAATCTGTGCCCAGACACGTAACAGTAAAACTGGGAAAACTAAAAACAAAGAAAGAAATCTCAAAGGAGACAGAATGAAAGTGATTAGTTGCTTATGGGGAAGAACAATGTGAATGGATGCGAATTTCTCAACAGGAACCATTAAGTTCTGAAAGAAAAGGCATATTTTTAAAAGACTGAAAGGAAAAAACTGTCAATGCAGAATTTCTATATCCAGTGAAAATATCCTTCAGGTGAAGGGACAAGCCAAAAAAATTCACTACCAGCAATTCAGCTTTGAAAGAATTACTGAATGGCACAAGGGATATTATGCCCCAAGGGAAAAATGGAACATTAGTAATAAAAAAGAATTAATAACCATATGGGCAAATACAATGAACTATTTTTTCTCTTCTTGAATTCTTTAAAATGTTTAGTGGTTAAAAGTATAAGCTGTAGCATTGTTGATGGAGTTTTCTAGGTATGCAGACATAATATATGACAATACAACAAAAAAAAGAGGCAAGATATATAGACAGTAATAAGGCTTCTACACCCCACTTAAGTGGGAAAACATTTATCCTAAGTAGACTGTAAGAATTTAGATATAATCCATAGAGCAAACACACATACCCAAACTAAAACTAGAATGAGGTATAATAAAAAAAATAATAAAATTAAATGAAACACTAAAAGCTGTTTTAGCTTCTGCCAAAAAGAAAGCAGAAAGGGGTAAAAAAAGAATAATAAAATTAAAAGGAACAGAAAGCAAACAATAAAATGGTACACTAAATCCAAATATATAATTATATTAATTGTAAAGCACCTAAACACACCAATTAAAAGACATAGACTATAAAACGGATTTTAAAAACAGGATCCACTTATATGCTACCTACAAGAAATTTATTTCAAAACTTATAAGTAGGTTATAAGTAAATGGATAGGGAAAGATGTATTACAGAAATATTAATCATGAGAAGGCTGGAATGGCTGTATTAATCTCAAATAAAGTAAACTTCAAAGCAAACTCCAAGACATAAAAAGTGGCATTATAAAATGATAAAAGGGTCTATTCACCACGAACATTATAATACTCCTACATGAGCGTGCACAGAATAGAGCTTTAAATTACATAAAGTGAAATTTGACAAACTGGAAGAAAAAATACAGAAATCTCTAATGATAGTTGGAGACCTTAACACTCTATCTCAGTGATCTATATGATTAGTAGACTAAAAATCAACAAGGATGTAGAATACCATCAACCAACTGCATCTCACTGTCATTTATACAACACTCCACCCAATAGGAGCAGTGTACTTTCAAGTACACACAGAATATTCATCAAGGCAGACTTTATCCTAGGTCAGAAAATAAATCTTAACAAATTTAAAACAACTGAAGTAACGCAAAATACGTTCTCTGACTATAATGAACTTAACTTGGAAATCAGTAACAGAAAGATAACAGGAAAATCTCTAAAAACTGGAAAGTTAAATGGTGCACTTACAAATAATCCATAGGTCAGAGACAAAATCTCAATGAAAGCCAGAAAATATTTTTACTTCAAATAAAATTAAAACACATCAGAATTTGTACAATGCAGTTAACAAGGCTCAGGGGACAATTTATAGCATTAAATGCTTATATTAGCAAAGAAGAAAATTCTCAAATCAATAATCTTAAGTGTCTACCTTAGTTAGGGGAAAAAAAGAGCAAAATAAACCCAAATCAAATAGAAGGAAGGACATGCTTACAGCTAACATCATACTTAACAATGAAAGTATGTTGAATATAGGTCCTATTTGCAGACAACTTGATTGTCTACATAGAAATCTCAGAGAATCTACATAAAACCTCCTGGAATTAATAAGTAAAATTATAAAAAGTTATAAAATATAAGGAAAACACACAAAAAATCAATCACATATATATCAGCAATGAACAAGTGGAAACCAAAATTTTAAAATGCCACTACAATAGCTTCCCAAAATTTTAAATACGGAGGTGTAAATCTAATAGAACAGGTACAAGATCTGTATGCCAAAAACTACACCACTATTTAAAAAATCAAAGGTCTAAGTGGAGATTCATATTACATTCATGAATTGAAAGTGCAACGTAGTATAGCTGTCAATTTTTCTCATTTAATCTGTAGATTTAACACAGTTCTGATCAACTACCACCCTCTGGGACATTTTTTGTATATACAGACAAACTCACTCTAAAAACAACAGCAAAGGAGCTAAAAAAAGCCAAGCAATTCGTAGCTACAGTAGGAACGAGGGTATGGCATTGGGTTAAAGAACACACACACACAAATCAATGGAGCAGAGCTGAGACACGGATCCACAGGAATACAGCCCATATGACTCTGGACAAAAGTGTCTGCAAAGGCAATTTCTTCTTCTTTTTTTAAAATTTATTTATTTTTTAATCAAAGGATAATTGCTTTACAGAATTTTGTTGTTTTCTGTAAAACATCAACATGAATCAGCCACAGGTGTCTCCTCACTCTTGAACTTCCCTCCCATCTCCCTCCCCATACCAGCCCTCTAGGTTGATACAGAGCCCCTGTTTGAGTTCCCTGAGACACACAGCAAAACATCTATTTTACACATGGTAATGTAAGTTTCCTTGTTACTCTCTCCATACATCTCATCCTCTCCTTCCCTCTGCCCCCGTCCATAAGTCTGTTTCTCCACTGCTGCCTTGCAAATAAATTCATCAGTACCATCTTCCTATATTCTATGTACATGCGTTAGTATATTATATTAATCTTTCTCTTTCTGACTTATTTCACTCTGTAATAATAGGCTTGGGTCATCTACCTCATTAGAACTGACTCAAATGTACTCCTTTTTATGGCTGAGATGAGCGGCACTGGAGCAGCAAGCAGCTGAGAGGAGATACTCTTTGTCCAAGACAGTAGCGGAGGATGCATGGTGCTGATAGTGGCGAGTGGCCCAAAGGAGATACCCTACATCCAAGGTTAGCAGCGGCAGCCTTGAGGAGATACCCCATGTCCAAGGTAAGGAGCAGTGGCTGCACTGTGCTGGAGCAGCTGTGAAGAGATACCCCATGTCCAAGATGAAACCCCAGTAAGATGGTAAGCGCTAAGAGAGGGCATCAGAGGGCAGGCAGACTGAAACCACAGTCATAGACAACTAGCCTATCTGATCACACGGACCACAGCCTTGTCTAACTCAGTGAAACTAAGCCATGCTGTGTAGGTCCACCCAAGATGGACAGGTCTTGGTGGAAAGTTCTGACAAACTGTGGTCCACTGGAGAAGGCAATGGCAAACCACTTCAGTACTCCTGCCTTGAGGACCGCATGAAGAGTATAAAAACGCAAAAAGAGAGGACACTGAAAGACGAACTCCCCAGGTTGACAGGTGCCCAATACGCTACTAGAGATGAGTGGAGAAATAACTCCAGAAAGAACAAAGAGACGGAGCCAAAGCAAAAACAACACCCAGTTGGGGATGTGACTGATGATAGAAGCAAGATCCAATGCTGTAAAAAGCAAAATTGTATAGGAACCTGGAATGTTAGGTCCATGAATCAAGGCAAATTGGAAGTCATCAAACAGGAGATGGCAAGAGTGAACCTCGACATTTTAGGAATCAGCAAACTAAAATGGACTGGAATGGGTGAATTTAACTCAGATGACCACTGTATCTACTACTATGGGCAAGAATCCCTTAGAAGAAATGGAGTAGCCATCACAGTCAACAAAAGAGTCTGAAATGCAGTACGTGGATGCAGTCTCAAAAACGACAGAATGATCTCTGTTCGTTTCCAAGGCAAACCATTCAATATCAGAATAATCCAAGTCTGTGCCCCGACCAGTAATGCTGAAGAAGCTGAAGTTGAACGGTTCTATGAAGACCTACAAGACCTTTTAGAACTAACATCCAAAAAAGATGTCCTTTTCATTATGGGGGACTGGAATGCAAAAGTAGGAAGTCAAGAAATACCTGGAGTAACAGGCAAATTTGGCCTTGGAATACAGAATGAAGCAGGGCAAAGGCTAATAGAGTTTTGCCAATAGAATGCACTGGTCATAGCAAACACCTTCTTCCAACAACACAAGAGAAGACTCTACACATGGACGTCACCAGATGGCCAACACCGAAATCAGACTGATTATATTCTTTGCAGCCAAAGACGGAGAATCTCTATACAGTGAGCAAAAACAAGACCAGGAGGTGACTGTGGCTCAGATCATGAACTCCTTATTGCTAAATTCAGACTTAAATTGAAGAAAGTAGGAGAAACCACTGGACCATTCAGGTATGACCTGAATCAAATCCCATATTATTATGCAATGGAAGTGAGAAATAGATTTAAGGGACTAGATCTGACAGAGACAGAGTGCCTGATGAACTATGGACGGAGGTTTGTGACATTGTACAGGAGACAGGGATCAAGACCATCCCCATGGAAAAGAAATGCAAAAAACCAAAATGGCCATCTGAGGAGGCCTTACAAATAGCTGTGAAGAGAGAAGCGAAAAGCAAAGGAGAAAAGGAAAGATACACCCATTAGAATGCAGAGTTCCAAAGAACAGCAAGGAGAGATAAGAAAGCCTTCCTCAGTGATCAGTGCAAAAAAATAGAGGAAAACAACAGAATGGGAAAGACTAGATATCTTTTCAAGAAAATTAGAGATACCAAGGGAACATTTCATGCAAAGACGGGCTCAATAAAGGACAGAAATGGTATGGACTTAACAGAAGCACAAGATATTAAGAAAAGGTGGCAGGAATACACAGATGAACTGTACAGAAAAGATCTTCATGACCCAGATACTCACAATGGCGTGATCACTCATCTAGAGCCAGACATCCTGGAATGTGAAGTCAAGTGGGCCTTAGGAAGCATCACTACGAAAAAAGCTAGTGGAGGTGATGGAATTCCAGTTGAGCGATTTCAAATCCTGATAGATGATGCTGTGAAAGTGCTGCTCTCAATATGCCAGCAAATTTGGAAAACTCAGCAGTGGCCACAGGAGAGGAAAAGGTCAGTTTTCATTCCAATCCCAAAGAAAGGCAATGCCAAAGAATGCTCAATCTACTGCACAATCGCACTCATCTCACACGCTAGTAAAGTAATGCTCAAAATTCTCCAAGCCAGGCTTCAGCAATACATGACCCATGAAGTTCCTGATGTTCAAGCCGCTTTTAGAAAAGGCAGAGGAACCAGACATCAAATTGCCAACATCCGCTGGATCATCGAAAAAGCAAGAGAGTTCCAGAGAAACATCTATTTCTGCTTTATTGACTATGCCAAAGCCTTTGACTGTGTGGATCACAATAAACTGTGGAAAATTCTGAAAAGATGGGAATACCAGACCACCTGACCTACCTCTTGAGAAATCTGTACGCAGGTCAGGAACCAACAGTTAGAACTGGACATGGAACAACAGACTAGTTCCAAATAGGAAAAGTAGTACATCAAGGCTGTATACTGTCACCCTGCTTATTTAACTTGTATGCAGAGTACATCATGAGAAACACTGGGCTGGAAGAAGCACAAGCTGGAATCAAGACTGCCAGGAGAAATATTAATAACCGCAGATATGCAGAGGACACCACCCTTATGGCAGAAAGTGACGAAGATCTAAAGAGCCTCTTGATGAAGGTGAAAGAGGAGAGTAGAAAAGTTGGCTTAAAGCTCAACATTCAGAAAACTAAGATCATGGCATCCGGTCCCATCACTTCATGGGAAACAGATAGGGAAACGGTGGCTGACTTTATTTTGGGGGGCTCCAAAATCACTGCAGATGGTGAGTGCAGCCATGAAATTAAAGGACTCTTACTCCTTGGAGGGAGAGTTATGACCAACCTAGACAGCATATTAAAAAGCAGAGACATTACCTTGGCAACAATGGTCCGTCTATTCAAGGCTATGGTTTTCCAGTAGTCATGTATGGATGTGAGAGTTGGACTATGAAGAAAGCTCAGCACCGAAGAATCGATGCTTTTGAACTATGGTGTTGGAGAAGACTCTTGAGAGTGCCTTGGACTGCAAGGAGATTCAACCAGTCCATCCTAAAGGAGATCAGTCCTGAGTGTTCACTGGAAGGACTGATGTTGAACCCGAAACTCTAATACTTTGGCCACCTGATGTGAAGAGCTGAGTCATGTGAAAAGACCCTGATGCTGGGAAAGACTGAAGGCAGGAGGAGAAGGGGACAACAGAGGATGAGATGGTGGATGGCATCACCAATTCAATGGCGATTAGTCTGAGTAGACTCCAGGAGTTGGTGAGGGACAGGGAGGCCTGGCGTGCTGTGGTCCATGGGGTTGCAAAGAGTCGGATGTGACTGAGCTGAATTGAATTGAATATTCCATCGTGTATATGTACCATACTTCTTTATCCATTCATCTGTCAAGGGCCATCTAGGTTGCTTCCATGTTCTAGCTATTGTAAATAGTGCTGCAATGAACACTGGGGTGTGTATGAAGTTGCTCAGTCGTGTCCGACTCTTTGCGACCCCGTGGACTGTAGCTTGTCAGGCTCCTCTGTCCATGGGGTTCTCCAAGCAAGAATACTGGAGTGGGCTGCCATTTCCTTCTCCAGGGTATCTTCCCAACCCAGGGATCAAACCCAGGTCTCCTGCATTGCAGGCAGATGCTTTATCCTCTGAGCCACCAGGGAAGCCTAAATAGTGCTGCAATGAACACTGGGTTACATGTGTCTTTTTCGATTTGGTTTTCTCAGGGTATATGCCTAAGAATGCGATTGCTGGGTCATCTGGTGGCTTTATTCCTAGTTTTTTAAGGAATCTCCATACAGTCTTCCATAGTGGCTATATCAATTTACATTCCTACCAACAGTGCAAATGCAAAAACTGACAAAGGATTAATTTCCAAAATATACAAGCAGCTCATATAACTCGCTGCCAGAAAAACAAACCACCCAGTCAAAAAGTGGGAAAATACCTAAGCAGACATTCCTCCAAAGAAGGAATGTCTCCCTTTTCTCCACATCCTCTCCAGCATTTATTGTTTGTAGATTTTTTGATGATGGCCATTCTGACCAGTGTGAGGGGATATCTCACTGTAGTAATGATTTGCATTTCTCTAATAACGAGTGATGTTGAACATTTTTTCATGCGTTTGTTCAGTTCAGTTCAGTCGCTCAGTCGTGTCCGACTCCTTACAACCCCATGAACCAGAGCACACCAGGCCTCCCTGTCCTTCACCAACTACTGGAGTCCACTCAAACCCATGTCCATTGAGTCGGTGATGCCATCCAACCACCTCATCCTCTGTCGTCCCCTTCTCCTCCTGCCTTCAATCTTTCCCAGCATCAGGGTCTTTTCAAATGAGTCAGCTCTTCGCATCAGGTGGCCAAAGTATTGGAGTTTCAGCTTCAGCATCAGTCCTTCCAATGAATATTCAGGACTGATTTCCTTTAGGATGGACTGGTTGGATCTCCTTGCAGTCCAAGGGACTCTCAAGAGTCTTCTTCAACACCACAGTTCAAAAGCATCAATTCTTCGGCGCTCAGCTTTCTTCACAGTCCAACTCTCACATCCATACATGACCACTGGAAAAACCATAGCCTTGACTAGACGGACCTTTGTTGACAAAGCAGTGTCTCTGCTTTTCAATATGGCTGTGTAGGTTGGTCATAACTTTCCTTCCAAGGAGTAAGTGTCTTTTAATTTCATGGCTGCACTCACCATCTGCAGTGATTTTGGAGCCCCCCAAAATAAAGTCAGCCACTGTTTCCCCATCTATTTGCCATGAAGTGATGGGACCAGATGCCATGATCTTCGTTTTCAGAACGCTGAGCTTTAATTCAACTTTTTCACTCTCCTCTTTCACTTTCATCAGGAGGCTCTTTAGCTCCTCTTCACTTTCTGCCATAAGGGCGGTGTCATCTGCATATCTGAGGTTGTTACATTTCTCCCGGCAGTCTACTCCAGCTTGTGCTTCCTCATGTGTGTGCTATGTCATGTGTTCCTCATGTAAAAACAGCATGTGTTTGTTAGCCATCTGTATGTCTTCTTTGGAGGAATGTCTGCTGAGGTGTTTTTCCCACTTTTTGACTGGGTTGTTTGTTTTTCTGGCAGTGAGTTATATGAGCTGCTTGTATATTTTGGAAATTAATCCTTTGTCAGTTGTTCCATTTGCTATTATTTTCCCCCATTCTGTGAAGAAAATTAAATTAAAAGAATCCAGATTGGAAAAGAAGTAAAGCTCTCTCTGTTTGCAGATGACATAATACTATACATTGAAAACCCTAAAGATACTATCAGAAAATTACTAGAGCTAATCAGTGAATTTAGCAAAGTCTCAGAATACAAAATCAATACACAGAAATCACTCGCATTCCTATATACTAACAATGAAAACTCTGAAAGAAAAATTAAGGAATCAATCCCATTCACCATAGAAACAAAAAGAATAAAATATCTAGGAAGAAACCTACCTAAGGAGACAAAAGAACTGTATATAGAAAATTATAAGACACTGATGAAAGAAATCAAACATGACATAAACAGATAGAGAGATATTCCATGTTCCTGGGGAAGAGGAATCAATATTTTGAAAATGACTATACTAACAAATGCAATCTACAGATTCAACGCGATCCCTATCAAATTACCAATGGCATTCTCCACAGAACTAGAACAAAAAATTTCACAATCCATATGGAAACACAAAAGACCCCGAATAGCCAAAGAGGTCTTGAGAAAAAAGAATGGAGCTGGAGGAATCAACCTTCCTGACTTCAGGCTGTACCTACAAAGCTACAGTCATCAAGACAGTATGGTACTGGCACAAAAACAGAAACACAGACCAATGGAACAAGACAGAAAGCCCAGAAATAAACTCACACACCTATGGGTACTTTATTTTTGACAAAGGAGGCAAGTATATACAATGGGGCAAAGAAAGCCTCTTCAATGAGTATGCTGGGAAATCTGGACAGCAACATGTAAAAGAATGAAATCAGAACAGTTTCTAACACCATACACAAAGATAAACTCAAAAATGGATCAAAGACCTAAATATAAGACCAGAAACTATAAAACTCATAGAGGAAAACAGGCAGAACACTCGACATCAATCAAAGCAAGATCCTCTACGACCCATGTCCTAGAGTAATGGAAATAGAAGCAAAAGTAAACAAGCGGGCACTGCTGCTGCTGCTAAGTCGCTTCAGTAGTGTTCGACTCTGCCATAGACGGCAGCCCACCAGGCTCCCCCGTCCCTGGGATTCTCCAGGCAAGAACACTGGAGTGGATTGCCATTTCCTTCTCCAATGCATGAAAGTGAAAAGTGAGAGTGAAGTCGCTCAGTCATGTCCGACCCTTAGCGCCCCCATGGACTGTAGCCCACCAGGCTCTTCCATCCATGGGATTCTCCAGGCCAGAGTACTGGAGTGGGTTGCCACTGCCTTCTCCGCAAGTGGGCCCTAGTTAAAACTTAAAAGCTTTTGCACGGCAAAGGAAACTATAAGCAAAGGCAATTTAAGGACGGACTTTTCAAAAAACAGTGTTGTAACAACTAGACATCCAGTTGTTACATGGAAAACCCTAAAGATACTATCAGAAAATTACTAGAGCTAATCAGTGAATTTTAATCTAATCTTTTGTGTTTCCATATAAAACACATGGCAAAAATATAACCTAAGCCTCATATCTTCTAGAAATTAAGTAAAACTGGATTACAGATCTTAATGTAAAATACAAAGACAAAAAACTTTTAGAATCTGCAGGATAAAACTGTTATGAGATGGAGTTAGACAAAGAATTTTTACACACAACACCAAAGCATGATCCATAAAAGAAAAGTTATAAATTAAGACTTCAATTTAAACCTTTTGCTTCATGAAAGACAAAAAAAATTGAAAGCAGGCTATAACTGGGAGAAAATATTTACAAATGGCATATTTCACAGAGGATTTATATTCTAAATATGTAAAGAACTTTCAAAACTCAGTAGTAAGAAAACACAGACACCAATTAAAAATTGGGTAAAAGACTTGAACAAAAAGTTTACCAAAGAGCTAGGGCACCTGGCCACACTAAAAGACGTACAATAATTTTAGCCATTAGGTAAATCCAAATTAAAGGCATAACAGTATTATAACAGCTAAAATTGTTTTTAAAGAGTGACAATGCCAAATGCTGTAGAAGATACATAGCAACTACAATTCACATACATTGTAAGCAGGAAGGCAAAATAGGACAGCAATTCTGAAAAAGCGTGGCAGCTACTATAAGGCTGTTAATAAATATACACTTACTATATGACCCAGAAATTCCATTCCTTGTATCTATCTTAGAGAAATGAGTATCTGTGCTCACACTAAAACCTGTACATAAATGTTTATAATAGCTCTATTCATAATCACTCCAAACTGGAAATAACCCAAATGTTTTTCAACAGATGAACAGATAATCAAACTTCAGTATAGTTTATCAGTGGAACACTACTGAGCAATAAAATGGAATGGATTACTGATACATGCAATAGCTTGGATGAATTTCAAAAGCATTACTGTCAGTGAAAGAAACCAGTCTCAAAAGAGTACATACTGTATGATTCCATTTATATGACATTAGTGAATCATCAGGGGCTACGAGGGGAGAGCCAGGGGTTTGGGGTATGACACAAAGGGACAGCATGAGAGAGTTCTGTGCGGGATGGAACTGTTTAGTATCCTGACTGTGGTGGTGGGTACATGGATGTATATGCAAGTTTAAATTTATATAGCCATACACCCTCATTTTTTGGGCTCCAAAATCAATGTAGATAGCGATAGCCATGAAATTAAAAGACACCTGCTCCTTGGAAGAAGAGCTAAGACAAACCTAGACAGTGTATTAAAAAGCAGAGACATCCCTCTGCCAAAAAAGACCCAAAGAGTCAAAGCTATGGTTTTTCCTGTAGTTATGTATGGATGTGAGAGGGACCATAAAGAAGGCTGAGTGCTAAAGAATTGATGCTTTCGAACTGTGGTGCTGGCGAAGATTATGGAAAGTCCCCTGGACAGCAAAGAGATCAAACCAGTCAATCCTAAAGGAAATCAACACTGAATAGTCATTGGAACGACTGATGCTGCAGCTCCAATACTCTGGCCACCTGATGTGAAGAGCCAACTCATTGGAAAAGACCCTGATGCTGGGAAAAACTGACAGTAAGAGGAGAAAGGGACAATAGAGGATGAGATGGTTTGATGGCATCACGGACTCAATGGACATGAGTCTGAGCAAACCCATGACGCTGAACGACAGGGAAGCATGGCGTGCTTCAGTTCATGCGGTCACAAAGAGTCAGACCTGACTGAACAATACCCTCCCCACCAAAAAAGTCTATTATACTGTAGGTTAATCAAGATTTTCTTTTAAGCTTTTAAAAATATATAGTTTAAGTTATCTTAGAACTTTTCTAGTCAGTCACGAATTAAGGCTCAAAATAAATGTTTTGAGCATGTGAAAACCAACGAAATGGGAGGACAAAGAGATATTTGGCAGGAGACTTAAATTTTTTTAAATTAAACAACGATATGGCAGATATACAAAGATATAAATTCTTAACTCAGAAACTCAAATTCTATCCCTCAACTAACCATAGAGGCTGTTAATACACAGTAATAACTAAAGACAAATATTTAACATCACCATGTAAAAAGGATGATTTAAGATGAAACAAATAGAGCATATATTAAGTCAAAAGAAAGATTCCACATTCGTACTTGATACTTATTTGGTCCTTGAAATAAAAATGACATTGTTTATTATTAGGGTGGTATGTCCCTTGTTTTTCCTAGTAGCAATTACAGATTTACAGTGGTTTATCCAAATTTTTCTCAACTGATTCTGTTTGATATTAAAAAAAAAAACTTTTAAGAATGCTGACATGATGAATAAAGAAAAGGTGACATACATAAAAACAGAATGTAGAATGGTGTTTGCCAGCAACTTAGCAGCAGCAGCAGCGGGGTAGGGAGGGGGCAGGCGGGTAGGAGAAACAGGGATATGTTGGCAAAAGGGTACAGACTTTCATTTATAAGATGAATAATTTCTGTATGGCATGGTGACTATGGTTAATATTACTGTATTCTATATTTGAAATCTGCAAAAAGGGTAGATCTTGAATGTTTTCATTTCCCCCTGCAAAAGAGGATAATTATGTGAGGCAATGGAAATGTAAATTAGCTTGACTGCAATAAGCATTTCACATGTATAGGTGTATCAAATTACCATGCAGTATTCTTTAAATATATAGCCACTCCAGTATTCATGGGCTTCCCTGGTGGCTCAGATGGTAAAGAATCTGCCTGCAACGTGGGAGACCTGGGTTCGATCCCTGGGTTGAAAAGATTCCCTGGAGGAGGGCATGGCAACCCACTCCAGTATTCTTGCCTGGAGAATCCCAATGGACAAAGGAGCCTGGTGTACTACAGTCCATGGGTTGCAAAGAATTGGACACAACTGAGCTACTAAGTGCGCATGCACACCCATACACTTTTAACTACGTACAAATTTTACTCATCAGTTATACCTCAATAAAGCTGGGAGGGAAAAAAAAAAAAGACTGCTGACTGAGACCACATACTAAGACTGTCATAACTACCACTCTGTACCATCGTAAGGAGCCATGAAATGAAATTTATTTTTCTTCTCAAGAAATAAACCCAGAGCAAATCAATCTACTAAAACACAGAGGGTTGTAATTCGAGACAGCTATCCTCTGTTCAATTCAGTTCAGTCGCTCAGTCGTGTCCAACTCTTTGCGACTCCATGAATCACAGCACGCCAGGCCTCCCTGTCCATCACCATCTCCCAGAGTTCACTCAGACTCACATCCATCGAGTCCGTGATGCCATCCAGCCATCTCAACCTGGGTCGTCCCTTTCTCTTCCTGCCCCCAATCCCTCCCAGCAGCAGAGTCTTTTCCAATGAGTCAACTCTTCGCATGAGGTGGCCAAAGTACTGGAGTTTCAGCTTTAGCATCATTCCTTCCAAAGAAATCCCAGGGCTGATCTCCTTCAGAATGGACTGGTTGGATCTCCTTGCAGTCCAAGGGACCCTCAAGAGTCTTCTCCAACACCACAGTTCAAACGCATCAATTCTTCAGCGCTCAGCCTTCTTCACAGTCCAACTCTCACATCCATACATGACCACAGGAAAACCATAGCCTTGACTAGATGGACCTTAGTCGGCAAAGTAATGTCTCTGCTTTTGAATATACTATCTAGGTTGGTCATAACTTTCCTCCCAAGGAGTAAGCGTCTTTTAATTTCATGGCTGCAGTCACCATCTGCAGTGATTTTGGAGCCCCAAAAAATAAAGTCTGACACTGTTTCCACTGTTTCCCCATCTAGTTCCCATGAAGTGATGGGACCGGATGCCATGATCTTTGTTTTCTGAATGCTGAGCTTTAAGCCAACTTTTTTACTCTCCACTTTCACTTTCATCAAGAGGCTTTTTAGTTCTTCTTCACTTTCTGCCATAAGGGTGGTGTCATCTGCATATCTGAGGTTATTGAGATTTCTCCTGGCAACCTTGACTGCAGCTTGTGTTTCTTCCAGTCCAGCGTTTCTCATGATGTACTCTGCATAGAAGTTAAATAAGCAGGGTGACAATATACAGCCCTGACGTACTCCTTTTCCTATTTGGAACCAGTCAGTTGTTCCATATCCAGTTCTGTTTGTTCCTGACCTGCATTCAGGTTTCTCAAGAGGCAGGTCAGGTGGTCTGGTATTCCTATCTCTTTCAGAATATTCCACAGTTTATTGTGATCCACACAGTCAAAGGCTTTGGTGTAGTCCATAAAGCAGAAATAGATGTTTTTCCGGAATTGTCTTGCTTTTTCCATGATCCAGCGGATGTTGGCAATTTGATGTCTGGTTCCTCTGACTTTTCTAAAACCAGCTTGAACATGAGGAAGTTCATGGTTCACGTATTGCTGAAGCCTGGCTTGGAGAATTTTGAGCATTACTTTACTGGAGTGTGAGATGAGTGCAATCCTGTGGTAGTTTGAGCATTTTTGGCATTGCCTTTCTTTGGGATTGGAATGAAAACTGACCTTTTCTAGTCCTGTGGCCACTGCTGAGTTTTCCAAATTTGCTGGTATATTGAGTACAGCACTTTCACAGCATCATCTTTCAGGATTTGAAATAGCTCAACTGGAATTCCATCACCTCCACTAGCTTTGTTCGTAGTGATACTTTCTAAGGCCCACTTGACTTCACATTCCTGGATGTTTGGCTCTAGATGAGTGATCACACCATTGTGATTATACAGGTCATGAAGATCTTTTTCGTACAGTTCTTCTGCGTATTCTTGCCACCTCTTCTTATATCTTCTGCTTCTGTTAGGTCCAGACAATTTCTGTCCTTTATTGTGCCCATTTTTGCATGAAATGTTCCCTTGGTATCTCTGATTTTCTTGAAGAGATCTCTAGTCTTTCCCATTCTGTTCTTTTCCTCTATTTCTTTGCACTGATCGCTGAAGAAGGCTTTCTTATCTCTTTTTGTTATTCTTTGGAACTCTGCATTCAGATGCTTATCTTTCCTTTTCTCCTTTGCTTTTCACTTCTCTTCTTTTCACAGCTATTTGCAAGGCCTCCCCAGACAGCCACTTTGCTTTTTAGTTCTCACTAAAAGTCTGGGAAGTAGCTAGTTATTATCACAATTTTAATGATGAGACAACTGAGAATGCAGAGATTAAAAAATTTGCCCACAGCTATATAGCTTTCACAAAGTCTAAAAATAAGGTAATCAAAGAAGAATGTACTGCCTTGAGCCTTCAGGAAAACACAGTCTGATTAGCTGGACCCTAACTGTTCATATCTGAATGCAGAGTTCCAAAGAATAGCAAGAAGAGATAAGAAAGCCTTCCTCACCGATCAATGCAAAGAAATAGAAGAAAACAACAGAATGGGAAAGACTAGAGATCTCTTTAAGAAAATCAGAGATACCAAGGGAACATTTCATGCAAAGATGGGCACAATAAAGGACAGAAATGGTATGGACTTAACAGAAGCACAAGATATTAAGAAGAGGTGGCAAGAATACACAGGAGAACTCTACGAAAAAGATCTTCACGACCCAGATAATCATGATGGTGTGATCACTCACCTAGAGCCAAACATCCTGGAATGTGAAGTCAAGTGGGCCTTAGAAAGTATCACTACGAACAAAGCTAGTGGAGGTGATGGAATTCCAGTTGAGCTATTTCAAATCCTGAAAGATGATGCTGTGAAACTGCTGCACTCAGTATAACAGCAAATTTGGAAAATTCAGCAGTGGCCACAGGACTAGAAAAGGTCAGTTTTCATTCCAATCCCAAAGAAAGGCAATGCCAAAGAATGCTCAAGTGAAAGTGAAAGTGAAGTCACTCAGTCGTGTCTGACTCTTTGGCAATGCCATGGACTGTAGCCCACCAGGCTCCTCAGTCCATGGGATTCCCCAGGCAAGAATACTGGAGTGGGTTGCCATTTCCTTCTCCAGGGGATCTTCCCAGGGATCGAACCCAGGTCTCCTGCATTGCAGGCAGACGTTTTAACCTCAACTACCACACAATTGCACTCATCTCACACTCCAGTAAAGTAATGCTCAAAATTCTCCAAGCCAGGCTTCAGCAATAAGTGAACTGTGAACTTCCTGATGTTCAAGCTGGTTTTAGAAAAGGCAGAGGAACCAGACATCAAATTGCCAACATCTGCTGGATCATGGAAAAAGCAAGAGAGTTCCATAAAAGCATCTATTTCTGCTTTATTGACTACGCCAAAGCCTTTGACTGTGTGGATCACAATAAACTGTGGAAAATTCTGAGAGAGATAGGAATACCAGACCACCTGACCTGCCTCTTGAGAAATCTGTATGCAGGTCAGGAACCAACAGTTAGAACTGGACATGGAACAACAGACTGGTTCCAAATAGGAAAAGGAGTAAGTCAGGGCTGTATCTTGTCACCCTGCTTATTTAACTTGTATGCAGAGTACATCATGAGAAATGCTAGGCTGGAAGAAGCACAAGCTGGAATCAAGATTCCGGGAGAAATATCAATAAACTCAGATATGCAGATGACACCACCCTTATGGCAGAAAGTGAAGAACTAAAAAGCCTCTTGATGAGAGTGAAAGTGGAGAGTGAAAAAGTTGACTTAAAGCTTAGCATTCAGAAAACGAAGATCATGGCATCCGGTCCTATCACTTCATGGGAAACAGATGGGGAAACAGTGGAAACAGTGTCAGACTTTATTTTTGGGGGCTCCAAGATCACTGCAGATGGTGACTGTAGCCATGAAATTAAAAGAAGCTTACTCCTTGGAAGGAAAGTTATGACCAACCTAGACAGCATATTCAAAAGCAGAGACATTACTTTGACAACAAAGGTCCATCTAGTCAAGGCTATGGTTTTTCCTGTGGTCATGTATGGATGTGAGAGTTGGACTGTGAAGAAAGCTGAGTGCCAAAGAATTGATGCTTTTGAACTGTGGTGTTGGAGAAGACTCTTGAAAGTCCCTTGGACTGCAAGGAGATCCAACCAGTCCATTCTAAAGGAGATCAGCCGTGGGTGTTCTTTGGAAGGAATGATGCTAAAGCTGAAACTCCAGTACTTTGGCCACCTCATGCGAAGAGTTGACTCACTGGAAAAGACTCTGCTGCTGGGAGGGATTGAGGGCAGGAGGAGAAGGGGACGACAGAGGATGAGATGGCTGGATGGCATCACTGACTCGATGGATGTGAATCTGAGTGAACTCTGGGAGTTGGTGATGGACAGGGAGGCCTGGCGTGCTGCGATTCATGGGGTCGCAAAGAGTCGGACACGACTGAGCGACTGAACTGAACTGAACTGTTCACATCTCATTTGCAGAGGCAGGCCTACAGTGAAGATGTGAGCTATCAAACTATTATGGCTTGATACTATTAAGAAATAATTTGCTCGTTTCCCCTAGGAGTCTTCAGTAATTTCTCATAGCATGAAATCAGTTCCCCTGACCAAAATAAGTTTCTAGATCTGCAACAGCTAATTAATAGACACCAGACTGTCCAAGTTAAGGTCATTCTCTGAGGTCTGATATAAATGGTACCTCCCTGGAAGACATGTCTAGTTCTTTATTCACAAACCACATCATTCCTTTGTTTCTTCTTTGGTTATTAACTTTCCCCACTGGATTTCTAGCATGTTCTATATATAGCAAAAAATGTGAAGCTGAGTCACTAGAGTGAGTTCCTAAAGAGCACCAGGTCCATACACTTTAAGAAGCCAGGGACTAAGACAGCAAATGTAGTATTTTATTGAGAAAAGTAAAGACTATGACTTCTTTTTTATACCATACGGGTATCCACATCTGCAAGGAGGTGCACAGTAACAGGTGGCTAGGAAAGCAAGACACAAACTTTAAAAAAAGGGGGGGGAGGGGAAGAAAGGGATATTAATCTCTTCAAGTGTACAAAGCAGTGCTTGATAGAAATCCACAATTTTAAACTATGAAACATGGGAAACCGCCTTAAAATAGATTAAGTTAGGATATATATCATACATATAATGTAAGAATAAATAAATGTTCCACTAAATCTATACTGATAAAGCTCAAGTTAAAGTATCTGCAAAAGTGGAGAAGAGGCATGATTAAGATGAGAAAAACTACAGTCACTTAAATCCTTCTGCCCTTATCCTCCCATTCATTTTATCAGAATTTTAAAAATTAATTTTTTTGTATGAGTGAACATAGCACATGCTTCTTGTAGAAAAATGTGAAAAATATTAAATAAGAGAAAATTGGAAAATAACCTATAACTTAACTGCTTAAAGTTAGGATTTTTTATATTCATTTAGATAAATATTTCCTTTATAAGAAACTCAAAAGTATCATCTTAGTTTTTTCATTTACTATTGAAATACTGAAAACAATATTTTCTTATACTTAAACATCTTTAGAGTTCATGATTTTCGTCACCTGCAATTTTTCCTTTTTAGTATATTAAACACAAATTTAAATGTAATTTACAATGGTTTTATGGTATTTGGTTATGTGGCTGTAGCATAATTTAATCATTTAAGAGGCTTCTAATTTTTAAACTTTATAAATAGCATGGAAATTAATACTGCACACACTCATATATACATATACATCTCATATTTCATTAGAATAAATTGCTAGAAATGGAATTGGGGGCAAAGGATATATATTTTTGCCAAACTGCCATTGTAATGGACTGTATGTTTGTGTCTCCCCAAAATTCATATATTGAAATCTAATACCCAATGTGATCATATTTGGAAGTGGAGCCTTTGGGAGGTAACTAGATCACAAGGATAGAGCCCTCAAGAATGGGATTAGTGCCGTATAAGCAGCCAAGAGCTAGTTAGCTCTGTTTCTTCCATGTGAAGATACAGGAAGTCTGCAGTCTGCAACTCTGAAAAGGGCATCACCAGAACCCAGCCATGCTAGCACCCAATCCTGAACTTCAAGACTTCAAAACTGTAAGAAAAAAATTCTGTTGTTTATAATACCATAAGTTTATAGTATTAGTTACAGAAGCTTGGGCTAAAATAGCCATTTAGAAACTTGTATCAATTTATGCTCTTAACAACAGGAAGTAATTGCCAACATTTGATTTTTTTTTTTTTTAATATGAGAGACCTATTGAAGCATGCTGACTATGACGTAATGATTCTAACCTCTTGGGCTTTTTCCCATAATCTTATTTCATAACCTTAGAGAAAAATCTTTTATGAAATATCTCTTGCAGTAAATAAATATTCCAAAATCACTGCAGATGGTGATTGCAGCCATGAAATTAAAAGACGCTTACTCCTTGGAAGAAAAGTATGACCAACCTAGATAGCATATTCAAAAGCAGAAACATTACTTTGCCAACAAAGGTCCGTCTAGTCAAGGCTATGGTTTTTCCAGTGTCATGTATAGATGTGAGAGTTGGACTGTGAAGAAAGCTGAGCGCCAAAGAATTGATGCTTTTGAACTGTGGTGTCGGAGAATACTCTTGAGAGTCCCTTGGACTGCAAGGAGATCCAACCAGTCCATTCTAAAGGAGATCGGTCCCGGGTGTTCTTTGGAAGGAATGATGCTAAAGCTGAAACTCCAGTACTTTGGCCACCTCATGCAAAGAGTTGACTCACTGGAAAAGTCTCTGATGCTGGGAGGGATTGGCGGCAGAAGGAAAAGGGGACGACAGAGGATGAGATGGCTGGATGGCATCACTGACTTGATGGACGTGAGTCTGAGTGAACTCCGGGAGTTGGTGATGGACAGGGAGGCCTGGCGTGCTGCAATTCATGGGGTCGCAAAGAGTCAGACACGACTGAGCAGCTGAACTGAGACATTCTTCCACTGTTGATTTTGCTTAATAAATTTACCCTTGTTAATTAAAGTGCTTTTAATTAAAGATAGCATGAATTGCATAAATCTACCTTAAAAAATTATTTTTCCATGTGCATTTTTGCAATAAGAAATCTGAAATGGTTAAAGGTAACCATGGAAACCTCATTTTGGGATGTTAAGCTTTCTTCCTTTCTTTTGAACTTTCTTCTTTATAGCTTTCAGTACGGCTTGAAAATTAAAATATGATGATATGCTGTACCAAAAGTTACAAAGGTTTTTAGGGAATTCCCTGGTAGTCCAGTGGTGAGAACTCTGCACTTTCACTGCTGAGGGCCTGAGTTTGATCCCTGGTGAGAGTACTAAGATTCCACAAGCCACACAACAAAAAAAGTTTTTAAAAAGAAGCAAAATTAAAATGAAATTTTACATTTCCATTTCCAGTTATGATGGAGTAACTGATACAGGGCTAGACCTCCTGCTGTGAAAAACCATCAAACTGGGCAATACATAATAAGTATTATTTTCAGATGTTGGACAACAGAGGATGGAAACAAAGACTCATGAACACCCTGGTTTTCTGCGTGTACCTGGGAAGGGAAACCTCCAAAGAACAGAGATCTCACTGAGCTGAAAAAATAGAACACGTTTGAGGCTACTGAAGTCACTGGAATTTAAAGAAAATACAAGGAAGAAGGCAGTTATGGTGAGAAAATGTTTCAAAAACCTGTAGAGAGATCTCCTAATTCTTTGCCAAGACTAAGCTGAATATGCACAAGGCAAGACTCCATGAGGCCAAACAAAAAACTCTGGGGAAAGAACAGCTATGGAGCAGGCGCTGAACAACTACCTGGAAGACATTCAAATTCCTGGCAGCTGGAGAGGAGGGACCTCAATGAATATTACATGCATTTGGTAGAGATCTCAGAAAGGCCATGCTTTGGTATTAGGGCTTAGCTAGTCCTAGAGTAAATATAATTGCTGGAAACCAAAAATAAAGAGAAAATCTTTAAGGCAGCCAGAGGAGGGGGAAAAGACATATTACATCAA
This sequence comes from Ovis aries, assembly GCF_016772045.2. Lineage (NCBI taxonomy): Eukaryota > Metazoa > Chordata > Mammalia > Artiodactyla > Bovidae > Ovis > Ovis aries. The sequence goes on from NC_056056.1 coordinate 77,631,515, forward strand.
GTGAACAATAGTAAGAATGACCACTAAGTTATCAGAAACAACTTAAGAGAGTAATGAAATGATGGTTTTAAAATGCTACAACAACAACAACAAAAAAAAAGCTGCCAACTTAAAATTCTACATCCAGCATAAATATCCTTCAAAAATGAAGGCAAAAGGGACAAACAAAGTCCAGAATTGTCCTCCTGACACAAACAAGTGGACAACTAGACAAACTATAAATCAATTATTTTCAGACACTAGGTTAACAAGCAGTATGGAACTATGACCTCTGCAAGAAGGGAAACAAATGAGGTCAACCCAAAGATTGCCCTAGTTTTCTGTTTGGAACAACAACAAAAGGAGGGGGAACCCAAACAGAGTCAACAGTCTCACCGAGTTCAGGTCACAGAGCTCAGCATTTATGGAGTCTGAGATGAGCAGGATCTGCAGGGCATATGATCATAAAGCTAGAAACTAAACAGAAACCCTCAACAATGTACAGAAAAGGCCTCGGAGTTTCTGGCTAAACACCAATCTGCATATGTGTGTTATGTAAACCTATGAGACTCTCAGAGGAAAACTTCTAAGAAAAAAACAAAGATTGGGGAGCTCTAACAATTCCCAGAGTTCACACAGCGCCAGGATCATTCCGTTTCCACCAGCCAGGATGAATAAACCTTGATGAACACATAAGGCAATCAAGTGAGACACAAGAAGGAACATGCCTCAGTAATGAGCCCAAACTAGCCCTAAACTAAAAGCTATTCTAGAACCGCCCAAAACCAAAACCCAAAAGACCCCGAAAACAAAATTCAAAAGATCAAGCTGATCCACAAAGTAACTGCCTGCCAGAATTAAACTTAATACTCAAAAAAGGAAAAAAGAAAAAAACAAATATTCAATACCATAATCCCATAAGAAATTACCAAATGTATGAAAAAATAAGAAATGGTCATCTATAATCAGGATCCAAGAGTGGCAGGGATAAAGAGAATTTTATTAAAAGGACTTCAAAATAGCTATTAGTAGAGTTCAAAGGCTTAAAGGAAAACACAGACATAATAAAAAGAAAAACCTTAACAGAAAAGTGGAAATTATTTTTAGAAGATCAATGGTAATTCTAGAATTATATTTTTAAAAAAGTATATCTGACAGAAGAATTTAACGGGATGGGTATAACAGTATGTTAGACAAAGGAGAATTTTAAAAAATCTGTGTCCTTGAAGACTGGTTAACATAAACCTTTTACAATGAAAAAAAGATTGGAAGAAAAATGAAAATAGCATCAGTGATCCTGTGAATTAATATTAAGTGGCTAAATGAACATCTGTAGGACTGCAGTCTTAGAAGAAAAGAAATACTTGGGAACTTAAAAATCTGAAGTTAGATGGCTAAAAATTTTACAAACACAGTGAAAACAATATACCCACAGATCCAGAAGCTCAATAAACTGCAAGAAGAAACATAAAACCACACCAAGGAACATCATAATAAAGTTGCTGAAAACCAGCAATAAAGAGAAAAATCATAAAACCAGCCAAATGGAAAACACACACTACATATAGGGAAACAAACATAAAAATCACCACCGAATTCCTATCAGAAATTATGCAAATGAGAGGACAGGAAAATAACATCTTTAAGGTACTAAAAGAGGGGAAAATCCTAAAAGCCTAGAATTCTGTAACTATTAATATTAACAATAACTTCCCAAACTGAAGGCAAAATGAGAGAAAGCAAGAGGAGAGAGGAAAAGAGAGAATGTTGCACTAAAGGAAATGTAACAGTTTTTCAAACAAAAGGAATATGATACTAGATACAAACTTGAATCCACAAAAGGAAGTGATTAAAATGAGAGAAATAGGAAAGACATTTTTCTCACCTATAATGGTCTAAAAGGTACAACTGCCGAAAAAAAGCAAAAAAAAAGAAAAAAAAAACAGCAACAGGGTTAAAGCAAAATGTATGACAAAATGCACAAAAGATGGGAAGGAGAAGTTGGAAGTGTAATATCATGTATGATTCTTACTTATGAAGCGGCATGATATTACTTGATGGCAGCCCTTAAGTACAAGGGCTACCACTAAAAAATTTTAAGAAAAATGTTATAAACCAATAGAAAAAATAAAATGGAACCATAAAAAATAACCCATCCAAACAAAGATAAGGACATCAAGGAAAAAAAGAATGAATAGTAAACAAATAGTAACATGATACATTTTAATCCAACCTTATCAACAATTACATTCAGTGTAAACGGTCTAAGGTAGTTGTTAGCAATCTTTCTCTATGAAGAACCAGACAATATTTTATGCTTTGGTCTCTGTCCCAACTACTTAACCTTGCCACCTGCAGCACAACAGCAACTACAAGCAATGGGTAAATGAATGAGCATGATTATGTTCCAATAAAACTTTATTTACATAAACAGGTGGTAGAGTTTAATTTGACAGCCAAACTTTACCAACTCCTGGTCTAAACACACCAAATTAAGAGAGACATTATCAGACTGGATTTAAAAAGTTAGATGCAACTACACACTGTTTACAAGAAACCTACTTTGACTATGATACAGATAGGTTAAAAGCTTTTAAAGGATGGGAGAAAACATATCATGCAACAATGGTAAATATACCATTAATCAAAAGAACACAGAAACTTCACAAGGGAAATTACCAGGAATAAGAAAGGACATTTCATGACATGGAGGCCAACTCATTAACAAGGCTTAACAATCCTAAATATGTATGCACCTAAGAGTGCTGTAACAATGCTTGAAACATGAAACAAAGTCTAACAGAACTGAAAAGAAAAGCAGAGAAATCCAGAACTGTAGGTGAAAACCTCAGCTCTGCTCTCAGTAACTGATAGAACAGGCAAAAAATTGGTAAAAATATAAGAAGATTACAAAGACCAATCTAACCTAGTTGACATTTAGAGAACATCCCACACAGCAATAGGAGAATATATATTCTTCTCAAATACACATTGAACATTCACCAAGATATACCATCTGTTGGGCCATAAAATTATAAAAAAGCCTAAGTTGCCTCGAATTATTAGGTCTGTTCTATAATCACAATGGCATTAAATGAAAACACAGTAACAAAATAGCTGAAAAATTCCAAATATTGGGAAATTATTTGACAGAACTCTTTGAAACAACCCATGGGTCAAAGAAAAATTATAAGAGGAATTAGGAACTATTTTGAATGTAATGGTAATGAAAATTTATGGCTTTAAATATTGATCATTTTTCAAAAAATTAAAAATCAATGATTTAAGGTTTCACTTTAAAAGCTAGAAAATGTCGAGCAAATTAAAACCAAAGTATAGAGGAAGTAAGGAATTAGTAAAAGATAAAAAAATCTTAAATCATGAAACAGAAAACAGATAAATTACAGAGCAAATCAACAAAACCAAAAGTTGATTATTGGAAAGGACTGCTGACCCTAGCTAGAGCAATCAGGAGGGAAAAGAAAATAAATCCAATAGCCAGGAATGAAAGAGGGAACACCAGTACATATCTCACATTAAAAGAAAACACGGTTTCATGAAATGTGTAATTTATTTTTCAAGCTGATAAATTCGACAAGTTAGGTGAAGCAAATTCCTCAAAAGACACAAATTACCAAAACAGAACACCAAAAGAAATTGAACATCTGAAGTCTTAGACATATCTTTTAAAAAATCAAATCCTTAATTAAGAACCTTTCTACAAAGAAAACTCCCAGGTCCAGATGGCTTCACTGGTGAGGTCTATCATACACTTGAGGAAGAACATCAATCGTACCCAAACTCTTCCCTTAAAAAAGGAAGAGGCAGGAGTGTAAATTGGGAAACCCACCTTGGAAATCGTTCTGTTAGTTTCTCATGTTAAACACACCTATCCCATACACCTAGCAATTCCACTTCTAGGTATTCACCCAAAAGTACAGAATACATGTGTCACAGAAGCCGGTACGGGGATGTTCAAAGCAGCTTTCCTCGTAACAGTTGAAAACCGCAACAACGCTTTCTTCCATAATAATAAGCCTCAGTGTATCTATACAGTGAAACACTAGTCAGCTAACTGAAAGGAATTAAACACTATTACATGTATCAGAATGAATCTATATTTCAAACAAGAGCTTTATATAATTTTTATGTGCAGGAAAGTTTGAGAACTACTGGTAAAGAAGTACATAATACAAAAACAATAAGAAAATATAAGGAATCTGGATGGTATATAAATTAATCACTGCCACATACATTATAATTACATCATAACCTATATATAACAGCTGTCATCTTCCGTAATTGCTTAATTGCTATTTAAATCATGTTATGATACCCGTCTGTTCACATTCAACTTTCTACTTATGTAAAGTACATAAAGTCTGCTGCTGCTGCTGCTAAGTCACTTCAGTCGTGTCCAACTCTGTGTGACCCCATAGACGGCAGCCCACCAGGCTCCCCCGTCCCTGGGATTCTCCAGGCAAGAACACTGGAGTAGGTTGCCATTTCCTTCTCCAATGCAGGAAAGTGAAAAGTGAAAGTGAAGTCGCTCAGTCGTGTCCAACTCTTCACGACCCCATGGGCTGCAGCCCACCAGGCTCCTCCATCCATGCGATTTTCCAGGCAAGAGTACTGGAATGGGGTGCCACTGCCTTCTCCGACTTATGTACTTTAAGGAGTACTAACTCCAAATTTTAGTTTTCAGTCATTTAACACTAATTTCTCATGAACCACATCCCAAACTGTGCATTTTAGATAAAGGATCCTGTTCACCAGCTCCTTTGCTTTTCTTGAAGTCCTACCTTCTTGGTGCACACTGTTTTCCCTAGCTCTTTAATAGTGTTATTCTTACTTTTCACTGCACAGCCTTGTCTTGCTACCTCCTTTAAAACTGAACCAAAAACTCATCTTTTCCACCAAGTACTAAACCACCTCAGATTCTTTCCAAATTCCCTCAGCACTTGAAGACCTAGCTCCTAATAGATGTATTTATTTTACTGAATTTGGACATCTCTTCTTAATGACTCACCAACTCCATCCCCTGGATTAGAGAGTAGAACCTTGGGGGAGAACTGAAAAGATTATAGCTCTCTTCAAGGCTCTTTCTCTTGTGCTGTTTTTGCTTTTCCCTCTTAAGAGTGCCATTCTGTTGCCAGAGCCTTGAGCTCCATAGGGCTGGAAAAGTAGGAAAGTGAGGTAAAGAGATGGTTAATTAGAGCTGCTCTGGGCGAGACTTTAAAGGTAAAAAAAGCCTTCGGGCTTTAGTATCTGTTCAGACAACCCCGCCAGCTCAAGGAAGCAAACAGGATTCCAAAAAGAGACTAAAGTGAATAAGGAAGTGCATTTGTCTACAAATTCCTTGTTATGCTGTATGGCCAGACAGGATGTGGTACACTATTTCAAGGACACTAAAATATTTCTGGCTTGCCAGCAGTAAATATTTCTATGTATTCTTTGTAAGGCTACGTGGTGGGTGTTTGACTAGAGGTGGGCAAAATTTCAAACAAATATTTTAAAATGTCTACATTCTTGAGCTTAGTGTTAACACTGGCAGTTACTTTTTGTTCTGCATGCATTATTATTTAGGAATTATGGTCATTACTTGTCTAATTTCAAAACTTTCAACTACAAACGTTATACCTTTCAAATCATATCTATAAACCTGACCATGCTCCTGAGCTAGACCCATTATTTCCAACTGATCACTTATTACCTGTCTAAAAAGCATAGCTACTTACCTGAAAGCAAACTCAGTGTCTTCCTTCTCTCACTTGCACATGTTATTCCACCGCCAAGTCAGGAACCTTAGACTCATCTTCAACTTCCTTAAACTCCAAACACAAACCAAGTCTGGAGGAGTTAAAACTCCTTTGTATCACTGAAATCAGTGCCCTTGTTTCTACCCCTACTACAAATTCAGACCACCATAATCTCATTCTTGAATGACAATTATAGAGCCTTCCGTGGCATCTTTGACTGTGATTTGCCTACCAGACGCCTGAGAAAACACCTCATTCACGCATTCTACTGCATGTATTGTTGGTTGTTCAGTGGCTACGTCGTGTCTGACTCTTGTGACTCCATAGACTGAACAGCCTGCCAGGCTCAGGAGTGGGTTGACATTTCCCTCTTCAGGGGATCTTCCCAACCCAGGATCAGGTTTGATCCTGCACTGCAGGTGGATTCTTTACCACTGAGCCACCAGGGCAACATCACTGGTGAATAAATGTCTCCATTACCTGCTCCTCTAGGCTGCTCTCTTTATTACACCTATAAATGTTTTTAAAAGACCAAACTATTTTTTTACCACTTCCTCATCTATAAAAGAAAATAAAAACCCTAACTTGTAATATTGCATTTTGTTCCCATTCTACCTTGCTTCTAGTCTGATTCCCTAATTTTCTTCTGCACTCATTCTGACAAATCAAACTTCACCCTTTTCCTTAAACACACTATGCCTTTTATTTTTAAGAATCTAGAATAAACAATAACTCAATCCAGCTTATTTTATGTTTATGAGCACCCATAAACAATTTAAAGCCGTTAGCTAAACCTATATAGAAGTGGAGAAACAGACAACAGTCAACTCTCAATTAGCCTATTTTCATAGCCTTATTAACATGGCCAGTGTAGACTACCTGCTGAGCTACTTCCTTATCGTAAGTTACGGTTAAAAAGTCCTCAGTTACAGGTGTATTACTCTTCTTTTGATCAACTGGCACAAAGAGAACTACAGCTCAATCCTCTTCACATTCACTGACTCCCTTTCTTTCATCTTGAACATCTTCCTTCACCACTTCTGCTGTTTCTTTTGTACTTTTCTCTTCCTAAAGTTTTCACAGCATCCTCTTTGTCCATCCTTCTCAAGAGAATCAGTATTCCTCTATCACTCTTACTGATAGAACACTTAAAAATTTACAAAGTACTTTCACATTTACTTACTCATTTACTTGGTTCTTAGAACCTCATTTTTTGAGGGTGCCAAAATCAATAAATACAAAATATGTGTAACAGTTTATACACGATAGATGTCATCCTTATGAGTGAAATATAAAATATTTTCTTACATTTTAACTCACATTTAAAGAAACTACAATTTCTCTCTTCACCTTCTCATCTCTTAAAACAGTTCAAGCCTTCTCCTACTTTCACAGCAAGAAAATTAATGCCTGTTTCAATGTTATCTGTTTTCACACCCCTCTTTCAGACCACTGGGAGAACCCCGGTCTCTGGACTCCTACTCTGCTGTCTCTTCCACCCCAAAACTGTTTTTTGTTAATGTTTCCTTTAGCAATGCCCATTAATAATCCAGCATGTTATAAAGTCAACAGGAGAAACATTTTACGGGCAGCCAGCACTAAGAGTAAGACTATACAGTACACTAAAACATTTTTATTGTTGCTGTTTAGTTGCTAAGTTATGCCCAACTCTTTGCGACTTCACGGAATGTAGCTCGCCAGGCTCCTCTGTCCATGGGATTTCCCAGGCAAGAACACTGGAGTTGGGTTGCCATTTCCTTCTCCAGGGGATCTTTCCGACCCAGGGACTGAACCCCTGTCTCCTGCTTGGCAGGTGGATTCTTTACTACTGAGCCGCTTAGGAAACCCAAAACATCCCTACTTTTTCTTAAAAATCAATAATTTAAGGAACCTCTTTAAGTCCTCTCAAAATATCTGGACACTTTCTCTTCTGGAAATGACATCCAAAGCTGCCACAGGAAAGGAGTAAACCGCATTCCATAAACCCTAAATGACGACAAGTTTGAAGAGCTGCCCCCTAATATATCAAGAAATGTTTAGGGTCAACAATTAAAAAAAAACCAGGACCTCAGTCCCAATTCTACCACATACTGGCCAACTTGGGAAAGTTACTTAACTTCTCTGAATCAAATTTCCTCTTTGGTAAAACTGAATGCTACCTACATTTCTAAACAGTTAAAACAGAATTAAATCAAAGTACGATGGCAAATCTCTTGGCCTGGAACATAACAGTAAAAATGGTAACCCCTTGTGTAATTATTTTCATATACAACAACATTCTTGTTTTCAGAATCTGGCCCCACAACACTTAACATGTTCCTCCTTGGACTTTGTGGCCAAGGAGTAACTACAATAAACGCCTTCAAGGAAGTTATCGCCATGACTTCTGGATCCCCTTCCTGGGTCACAGCTCAGGCTATAAATATAATTTGGACTATCTTCTCCTAAATGCATTATCTTGTTCTCTGCCACACAAAAACTCATCGAAGGATGTTCCGGTAGCTTCTTCTTGTTGGCTTGGCTTTTAACTGCTTGGAACGACACACGGAGTCAGCTGCAAATCTGGCAACTTTCAATGCCAGTATGTCTTTAAACCATTTATAAAAATGTTAAATAAAATTAGTCCCAGCACCAATCATCTGAAGAGTAATAAGGATGGCCTACTTCTCATGTTAATAACCAAGGTCAAAGACTAAATAAATAATTAGATAAATTAGCTCCCCTTTGACTACAGGCATATTTTAACTCTTACAGTACTTGGACTTCTCCCAACAGGTTATATTTAATGTTTACTAAGTTTATCCTTCAGCAGTTTTCCTGATACAAAGACACACCTAATACATAGAACCTAGGATCAATGCTAGGGCTAAACTCCTACCAAAGCCCAGTTTTCTTCAACATGCTCTATCCAACCTCTAATTCTTAACTTTCTTCCTCTGACTACCTGCCGCATATGCAGGCCTGAAGTTCAGTTCCCAAATCATTTTCATTCCATCATTTTATCTTTCATGTTCCATTTTAAGCCTATGTATTTATATGTATAATTTAAATAAGCTTCTATTCTTTTCAATTGCTTGAAATACCACATATGAATACTTGATTGCCACCTCTAACTGAAGACTCTGGCTCAGAATAGAAAGACTGGATATTATTCCTGTATGCAAGCATGCATGCTTAGTCGCTCAGTCATGGCGAGCTCTTTGTGACTCCGTGGACTGTAGTTCCACCAGGCTCCTCTGTCCACGGAATTCTCCAGGCTAATTCTATACTAGAATGGGCAGCCATTCCCTTCTCCAGGGGATCTTCCTGACCCAGAGATCAAACTCTACCTCCCCAGCCTCCTGCATTGCAGGAAGATTCTTTACCATCTGAGCCACAAGGGAAGCTCTCTAGTTTTCCAATAAAATAAGGAAGTTATTATTTGAAGACAATCCCAGAGCAGATAAACTCACTTCAAAAATAACTATTTCAAAATTATTTTCATCACTGCTTATTAGCTTTGATAAAGATACAGTAACTGAATGACATCTCACCAAAGGGAAGGCAAATTTAATTTTGACGTGAACCAGCATGTAAGTAAAATGCTTATATACTACTAGTGAACTTGCAGACATATATTCTCCCTATATCTATTTAGCAATCCTGTCACTACGGTTTCCCTCAGGGCATTCCTCAGAATCTGTCACCTGCATGGAGAGTTGCTGTCTAGCTGCTAAGTCATGTTCAACTCTTTGCGACCCCATGGACTGCAGACCACCAGGCTCCTCTGTCCATGGGATTTTTCAGGCAGTAATACTGGAGTGGGTTGCCATTTCCTTCTCCAGGGGACCTTCCTGACCCAGAAATCAAACCCACGTTTCCTGCACTGCAGGCGGATTCTTTACCACTGAGCCTCCAGGGAAGACCAGGTGGAGAGTAAAGACAGGTAACTTTCACTACTCAGATGCAAACATGCCCAACACCAACAGTCCAACTCAGCCAATTACCCTTCAAGATTACTTCTGCTCTAACCAGATACAAAAGCCCTTTCCCCCTTTAAAAGTAGGATAGCTGGATAACTCAGATGAAAAATTCATTAAGTTGAGCAAGGCAAATGATTTACATTTTCCCTGTCACTCTCTAACATCTACCCTGAGGCTAAGAAAAGTAGTTTGCATGGTCTGCATCTACTCAGTCCATATACCCATGGATTTTCAATATGACTAACTGGCAATTCAGAACACCATAATTATTTTTAAATACATGGAGAAAATCAACTTAATGAAAAACTGAGTAATGGTTTGTTGTTTTTTTATTAAAGCATGGTATTTACCATATCTTTTGAAACCATATTTAACTAAATATTTTTTTCACATAATTAGATTAGATGTGAAGAAATGATCTGTATGTCTAAGTTCTCCAAAATTCCTAAAATTATGTCATAAGGCCAAAAATGACCAACAAATTGTAGTAATTTCATAATCTTTATTATAACAATTTATCAAAAGATGACTAGGGGTTGGTCACTCTCAAACAGTAAAATTCTGTACCAATGAAAGGAAAAAAAAAAAGACTCTGGAAACTTTTGGTGACTCCATGTAACTCTTCGCCCTGCTGGTCAGCGTTACTTCAGAGTAAAGGGATGACCCGTGTGTTTATCATCTGAAATATCACCAAAAGAATGCCTACCTGAGATCTAAAACAAAACAGTCAAAATCAAGTATTGGCATAATAAAAATGCTTTTGAGCTACAATTTATTTCTTATTTTAATCTCAAACGTGTAAAATAGGCTCAATTCAATGAAATTCTAAAAATAAGGGCAGTTTTAAAATATGTGATATAACTTAAAAAATAATTAAAATTAATGTAAAAATAAAAAAGGTGTTACCTTAATACCTCCTCCACACCGGAGTAAGCTCCTGTGTGACTGCTCCCTGGCGGCTCAGCGGTAAAGAACACGCTGCCAATGCAGGAGACACGGGTTCGACCCCTGGGTGGGGAAGATCCCTTGGAAAAGGAAATGGCAACCCACCCAAGTATTCTTGCCTGGGAAATCCCATGGACGGAGGAGCCTGGCAGACTACCGTCCACAGGGTCTCAACGAGTCAGACACGACTTAGCGACTAAACAACAAACAGAAGACAAGCTGCTATAACATCAACTGAAGAACCTGATGAGGACGAACTCCAAAATGTCCAGGAGAAAAAAATCCACCACTGTCACCATAAAACACATTTGCTAAACCACATGTTCTTGAGACTAGTGAGATCTGGGCTACAGCAAATCAAAAAGAATTAAATGCTATAAAATTGGAGCTAAACAAATTTTATCACTAAAACCTAAGCGTTCAATGAATGAAGTCATCAAAATATTCACTTAATAGAAAACAATGTTCAATGGTTTTCTCATGGTTCCATTGGGAGAAGGGGGTTTTGCAAATAGTAAAGACCTTACAGAGACCTGGTTTCCTCATCTACGATTAACAAGGAGGCCTGCAGAACTCACTGTATTTTCAACAGAATATCTGCAAATCAATTGTTAACATTTTAATTCTAGAATAATGAAACTTCTACAATGGTCTCCCAGTGACATCCAGAACAGCCACACTCACTATAACTTGATAGATATATCTAACTCAAGTTCCAAGGTGAGCAGACTAATGACTAAAAATAAATAAATAAATAAAGGAGGGCATCATTTGCTGTAAGTGTCCCTTAAAGCAGACTGTTATTTGATCATGCATTTATCTAGGAAATTTGTGTAGCCACAAAGTGACTTCATTAATAGCAAGTAAACAGTTGGACACAAGTGCTCGTATATACCTAATGAACATTACAAATGATATGTAGTATTTGTTGTACCCTTACTCTGTACTTTTAATCCTCACCAATACCCCATGAGGGGGTATATTTACTAACCTCACTTTACATGTGAGGAAACTTAGGTACACAATGGTTAATATAATTTGCCAGGGATCATGATGTTATTATACAAATCTAGTCTTTACTACAACTATGATCAAAATCATGTTTTTATAATTATGCAATTCTACTACTGTTCTTTTTAAAGGTACTAAAATCCATTTTAACAAAACCCCCCCACTTACCTAAAATAATAATTTTTGTATAATTTATTTTTAAAATATCTGAGTCTACTGAACTGAAAAATTTTTAAGCAATTAAGTTTTAGCATAAAAATTATACAACACTAGCCTACCCTAAGAAGTTCACCTAATATTTCAATCTAGATGACAATGAGAGGGAAACATCAGCACTTGCACTCACAATGCTGCATACTGTTTTAAAATTTCCAATAAAAGCTCATTTTATTGTATATCATTTCATGTATCATAGTAGTCAACCCAAGTTTCCCCATCCTTCGAAGGGAACATCACCACCCATAATCCTAAAACCACTTATAGTGGGCACCAGAATGCTTTAGAAATTAACAGTGTGAACATGATAAAGTAGAAAAACCCCGCACTAGAGTCCAGAGACCTGCCCACCAATCGTGGCTCATCACTAGCTAGCATTTTAGACCCTTCCACTGGTCTGGGTCTCAGTCTCCTGATGTGCAAAATAATCATATCCAAATTCTACTCTTCCAGCTCTAAAAGAAATGTGACTCATACACATAAATCTTTTTTCCAAGCTTCCTATTCTCACTCTGTTTAGTTATTACCATTACTTTGCAGGCATTATGCATTATTTTTCCTTATTTTTACAATGGGAGAATAGCCCATTCTAAACAAAGCTAAGAGGAGAAAGCCTTTTTGACCACTGGTTTGCCATAAATGAGTCCGAAGGTGAATAATGTAGGAGCTATTATAACATTAAAAGGTGTTAGGTTTCAATATTTTAGGCTACTGTTTTGTGTGCCAGTACATTCTCCCTAAGGACAAATAGTAAAATTCAAGGACAATAGGGAGAAAAAAATTTAACTTTCTATTATTTATTCAATAACTAAGAAGGTGCCAAGTGAATATAACTAACAACCTTTTGCAGAAATGTTTTCTCTAACGGATGAATTACATTTTACATCAAAGTGAAAATATGATCTACAAAATTTTCTCTTATACTTAAATACTTCCTTAAAAAAAAAAGCTCTTATTTTATAAATTGTGATGAATCAGTAAGATATATGATTGTGAAAAAATTAAAAATCTAGCTGTGAAATTCTTAGCTTCCTCTTCTAAGCGACATGAAGAACCTCCGTGGGCTGCCACAGAGGTGGATTCTGTGGACTAACCCTGGTATGAATTTTCGATGCTCTTAACTCATTTTGAAGAGTGTTATGCAAATACAAGATTATTAAACTAAGCTTCAGACAATAAAATTCCCAACTGTTAGAAAAATCAAGCTAATTTTCGTATTGCTGCTAGCCTACCAAACATCTTCCCAGTTCAACAAAGTTAAAATATTTTAAACTTCTATAAAATTTGTGGTTCAATTTTATATGACCTTGTAAAGAAACAATTTAAAACAAGGGAAAGAAAGCCCATGAATTACTTATTAATCTTATAGAATAAAAGTCATTAGCAAACTGTAATAATAGTACACATCAGTCTAAATATTAAACTGGAAGGAAGTAAACTACTGCAATGGATGGAGAGACCTGAAGGAGGGATCTTCAGCAGATGGAGAAGCTGCTACAAGAGGTGCAGTTTGTGAATTTCAAGGTGCAATTTGAGAATTTCCAGCAAAAATAATAACCGGGAAAACACCATAGAACGCATACATACATTTTAGAAGACAGCTGCCAAGGTCCACCTTTTGGTTGGAATGCCGAAAGAAAATGTCAAAAATCACCTCGCGACTCCAATCCTTCAGCCTTTCAAAGTTCAGAACCAAGCCAAGATGAGCGCTTAAACTGTTTCTGAGCATCCTTCTTTAAATACAACGCCCTCTCCAGAAAGTCACTTCGCCTCAGCTACTTGAATCCCCAAATCCCAGTACCAAAGAATCTTAGGGCCCCAAGTAGTTGCAGAGGGTCTTCCAGCGCCCGCCTGAGCATCCCTTTCCACCTCGGGTTAAACTCCGGAGGTGCTCCAGCCACTTCCCCCATCCAAGTTTCCCAGTTCCCTCTCATCTCCCGGTGGACCTTCTCGTCGACCTTGAGGACCCCCGGACTGGAGCCTCAGAACCCAGTATCTTGACGGATGCCCTCTTCCATGCAGCGCGCGCAAATGCCCCACAGTCTCTGGTGACCCCCGAGACTGGCCACGACCCTGATCATGAACGTCCTCCGACTACCCTGGAGCGATCCCTCTCCCCTTAGGCGCCCCTGATTCCTCCAACCAGAAAAATAATTCAACGAAATGCATCGAAAGCCTACCAAGCGCAAGCTCCCACTATGCGCCGCACGGTCTGCACCCGGCTCGCGGCCCGGGTCCGCCGTCCCCCGCCCGTCGTCTTCTTCCCGGCCGGAGGGCTGGCGCTGCCTCCGCCCGGGATGTGGAGGCGCCGGCTGGAGACGGACTGCGCCCGGAGCGAGCACCTGGGGCCGGAGAGGCGGCAGCTAACGGCGGCGCGGGGGCCGGGGAGCGCTCACCAACCAGGTCGGCCGCGGGGACACTCACCGGTCGGGGCGCGCGGGGCGGCCTCATCCAGGGGCACCTGCGGCCAGGCAGGACGGGCCCGGACGGCGCAGTCACCGAGAGCGAGTCCGCCGGACAGCCCGCCGGTCCCGTCCGGCTCTCAGGGACAGCCCGAGCGAGCGCAGTCTCGCTTCCTCCGGACGGAGCCCGGGGACCCCAGCTCCGCCGGATGCCCCCTCCAGGCCCCCACCCCTTTCCCGGGCCGCCTCCCCCTCTTCACCCTTTACCCCTCCCCCCACCCCCCAACCCCCACCGGAATGGAAAATACCTCCCGGGGCGGGGGGAGGCGGCGGCACGCCTCTCTGAAGGGCAGCCTACCGTGACCAATAGCAGGCGGGGCTCTGGAGGGGCGGGATTCCTAGCGGCCAATCCGAAGGCGTGTAGGTGAAGGCCGAAGGAGGGAGGCTGGGAGCTAGAGTTAAGCGGCCCGGGAGTCAGGGAGGTCCGGCCGCTCGGGTACGCTCTGTGCGCGGCTGCCATTTTGGAGTCGGGCCGCAGCGGCGGCGGCCGGGTCCGGCCCGGGGGAAAGGGAGGAGCCAGTCAGATGGGAGATATGAGGTCACGTGGGCTTGAGGGGCGGAGTAAAGCGGACCCAAGGGGAGGGGTCGGCGGCGGCGAGTCACTGGGTCTGAGCAGGGTCACGTGGTCCGAGAAGGGGCAGCGGTGGGCTTGAGGGCGGAAGGTCAGCCTTGAAGTGGTGGGAGGAGGAACGCTTTGTCCCTGGTTTCAACTCTGTTAGGAAAAAGGAAAGGAAAAATGTTGAATGGAGGCGTGAGTTCCTTGTTGGAAAATGTGAATGAGTCTCCCTAGATCCCTCCAGCAAGGAGCCTATTATTAAATTCCAAGATCCACGGGAACCTAGGCACTTCGTTTAATTCAAGTAATGCCATCCCTATTGCCAGCTGTCACAAACATGACTCAGATCGGATGGAGGGTTGTCTCTCACTTTTTGCTTGCAGTTTGGCTGGAAGGGCTCCCCAACCCTAGAAATGGTTAATAGGATAAAAGCATAGTTGAGGCAGTCTGACTCCACCAGGACAGGCCGTCTGGACTTATAGAAGCCTTGTCATTCACAAACTTACTGGCCACTTTTGTGTTAGACATACTCATGGTCGTATTATAACACCTCCAAACAAAACAAACAATGAGACCCTGTCTGGCTCTCAGCCGTATTTCAACTCCAGACTAAATTATGTTCCTTACTAATCCACTGAAAGTGCCCCTCTCAAGGCCGCCAGTGACATCCGTATGATCGAGTTCAAGGGTCGCTTGTATAAAGTGATCTCTTTTGCAGTAGTTTCTAAGGTCTCCCGTCACTCCAGTTTCCCTAAGACTATAAACTCTCAGATTGCATTTTTTTCAGCTAACCTAATTCAGTTGTGTTGGCTTTTTAGAAGAGTCCCAGGATCTAATCCTTAGTCCTCTCCTTAGTAGGTACAGAGTCATTCTGCTGCACTCTAAGGTAGTCTAACCATTCTGATGACTGAGTGTACCTTTAATGAGGTTCCCATCTGCCTGTCTTAGTGCTTTTGGATATCTCCACTTAAATCTAATCTTGACACATCCAAATATGAACTGAAATACCCTAAGAAGTCCACAAAACCTGCTCCTCCCCGTCTGTTATCTTCTTTGATAACATCACCATTCATTCACTTCACCAAACCAGAACCTGGGAGCAATCCTCCATACTGCCTCCTTGCTGTAACACTTCTGTACCCCTCTGAGCTTTGTCCTGTTGGTTATCTTTTCTAATTGTGCTTTCCCCTCAATTTCAACAGCCATTGCCTCACCTGGGCCATTTATTCATTAGCCCAGTATTTACTAAGCATTTTACAATGTGCCAGCTACTGTTTGAGGTGCTTAGGATATGGTGGTGAACAAAATTGACTAAGTTCCTGAATAGGGTGAAATAAAGCATATATGAGTAAAGTAGCAAATTAATAATTCAGGGGGTGATATATACTATAAAGATCTCCCACCGAAAAACAGAGAAACATGCAAGAATCTCCCAAAGTTGTTGCCCAGCTCTTCACCTCAGTCTCCCCCTCCATCCTGTTCCCCCAGCCTCCCCACCCTGCTTAGTATCTTCTTATCCTTCCTTCTCATTCTCAAAGAAAAGATGACCCTGATTGTTTGATCTGGAGCGGTTTTACTTCCTTTCATCTGTGAGGACTTCCCTCTATCTTTTTGTTAGGGCTGCCTCAATTCCAATCCCCCGGCTAGGAGATAAGCTACTTTGAGGGCAGGAGTCACACCTTAAACATCTTTGGGCCTCCACAGTGTCTTGACTCAGAATAGGTACTCACAAAATGCATATTGACATGAACTGGTGAAATCTGACCGCTGAAGCAGGCTGCCACAAAAGCATCTTGAGCCCAACAGAATGGAAGATCAGTAAGCTCGTCTATTAGAATGTAGAGGCTGTGATGCTTCCTGGCAGGGGGCAGGGTAATAAATGAATGAGATTACCTCTGTTGGTTCCTTCCAGGCCTGGGATTCCATGATGCTATGTTCCATGTGGGGCAGGAGTTGCATCATAAACACTACTTTACTTGACAGTGCCAAGTACACGTGGGCAATTTAAAAATACTCTTTGTTTCTAATGAGGAGCTTCAAACCCAGAGCACTCTGGGTAAATTGCCAGGAGAGGCTCTGCAGGAGAAGGGTTGCAGTTGCCACTTGACTCTATTTCCAAGCCCTTGGGTGTTGCACCCCAACAGGGAGTGAGATGTTGCCAGTTCCATCATAGTCACTGTAATTAAACCCAAGTTCTGGCAAAGGGCAGTGCGTAATTATGAAGTACTATTATAGTTTTTATCATTATTAGGCACCCAGCTGCCCAGCCCAGAAAACCACAGTAGTAAAACATGGAGAAGCCAAGCTCCTCTCCCAACTGGCATGAATCAATACCAGGTGTATTGGCACATAGTCCTGCAGCTCTGCTCATCAAGATGAAACCTGTCCCCTCTTCTTGGCAAGATAAAATTTTAAATGAATGAAAAGAGGAAATGTAAAGAAAGACCTTTGCCACCTCCTCTAAATGGAGTTCCATTTTTTCTGTGTCCCCAGAATGATCTCTTCTCATCTACATATTTATTGTGTAAATCTTTTTCAACTTTATCCTTGACCTGCCAGATTTCTAAGCATCATTCACCCATGTCTCTGGAGGATGTATTAGTTAGGGTGGGAGTGCAGAGTGCAGAAAAGAGTGCTTTTACTTTCAAGAAACTTTTAATACAGACCCAATAATTCAGAGAGTATAGTCAGGCTTGACAAGGCATCTGCCTCTTATTGAGCGCCTACTCAATGCCATACTTGGCATTTTCACATATGCTAACTGACTTGATCCACATCACCCTGCAAGGTGCCTCTTATAATCCTTATTTTCTTCAAGATCTCAAAGACTTAGTGACAGAACTGAGATTCCAACATAAATGTACAAATTTGGTGACTGTATATTCATGGTAGATGTGTTCACACTGGGTGGTGAATACAGGTATCAAACTCCTCCTCCTGTCAAATTAAACATGTTTTTTTGAACAAAGTAGATTTTAAGCTGAACATTGAAAGAACAATTCAGAAGTGGTGCTGAGGGAATGGTGCCAAACAAGGAGGCCAAATTGGCCGTAAGCCTGAAATCAATCAATATGGGAATATTTCTTGTTCAGCAGTGAGTCATATTGTATTCTTCAAGTACCTTTATTATCTCAGCTCTTCCAAATGGGGAAGTCAATCCGGGTGGTATAAGGGTGGGCTGAGGATGAAAGAGGGTGGTTTGGGGAGGGAATAAGTCTTTGAATGGAGGTCTCCCAAATGGCCCATAAACTGGCAACTCAGGCACTGGCTTCTGGAACCAATGAAACCATGGCAGCTTTCCTTGCTTCTTATCAGTTGTTTTTAACTGATGTGTGAATAGTTTCTCATTCTCTTCTTTTAAAACAATTAACAGTTTTTAAAAACAATTTAGCAGTATGTTATACAAGGCAGTTCACTTTTATTTTTAGCAGTTTTTTTTTAAGGAATTCAAGATTATATAAAATGAACCCATTTAAAGTGCACCATTTGATCTGTTTCGAGACATGTATATCCTTGTAATCACTATCATAATCATGAAATAGAATATTTACATCAACCCCAAAAGTTCCCTTGTGCCCCATTCACAGCAGAAATTTTAATACAACTTATATTTTGATTACTCCAAAATCTAGTCTCTAACTTCAACCTTGCTTTCAAATTCTAGACCCATTCTAGACCCATATTTATAGCCATCTACTCGACATATCTGGGCTTCCAAGGTGACACTAGTGGTAAAAGAAACTACCTGCCGATGCAGGAGCCGGAAGAGTGGATTCGATCCCTGGATTGGGAAAATACCCTAGAGGAGAGCATAGCAACCCACTCCAATATTCTTTCCTGGAGAATCCCATAGACAGAGGAGGCTGGTAGGCTCCTCAAACCAAATAGGACTAAAAGCTTTATCTTATCTACAAGAAAACCCCCATCTCCTCCAATTCCCTTTTTAAATCATTTTTCTGCATTCTTCAATTCTGCTGAAGCCGTCATCCACCTAGTCATATAAGCAAGAAAATTTTAAAAATAATCTTCACTCTTCCCTCTTTTCAACCTCCCAAAAAAGTGATTCTATTTCACACAAACATTTTGTAATCAGTCCTTTCCATTTCTAATATCATCATTCAGATACATCTTGCTCACATGATCACTCTTTTAAAAAAAAACCTCCTAACTAGTTTCTTCATGATCCAATTCATCCCCCAATCTGCCACTCTTGAAAACCCAGAGCTGACTGTTTCAAACGTCTGCATTCAGAGATTGCCCAACGGCATACAAAGTAGCACTGAAAATCTTTCACAGTATGGCCCCAACCTCCCCTCCTGGATTCCTCTGCTCCCTGCTACATAAAGCATGCTATACATTTTCATCTTTCTGTGCTTTGTATATGATCTCTGTCTGAAATGTGCCTTTTCCTCCACCTAGAAACTCCTCCACCTTTCATAGCCCCATTTATATGGCTTTCCTCAATAAAGCCGTCCCAGACCTCTCCAGATAAAAATAGTCATTCCGTCTGTTACACTTGACCTCTCATAGCATGCTGCACATATATTTATCACACTGAACAGACACAGTGATGAAGTAGAACAGGAGATCACTGTGGACGGTGACTGCAGCCGTGAAATTAAAAGATGCTTGCTCCTTCGAAGGAAAGCTATGACAAACCTAGACACATTAAAAAGCAGAGACATCACTTTGCCAACAAAGGTCCATGCAGTCAAAGCTGTGGTTTTTCCTGTATTTGTATACGGATGTGAGAGTTGGACCATAAAGAAAGCTGAGTGCCAAAGAATTAATGCTTTTGAATTGCAGTGCTGGAGAAGACTCTTGAGAGTCTCTTGGACTGCAGGGAGATCAAACCAGTCAATCCTAAAGGAAATCAAGCCTCAATATTCATTGGAAGGATTGATGTTGAAGCTGAGCTCCAATATTTTGGCCACCTTATGTGAAGAGTTGATTCATTGGAAAAGACTCTGATGCTAGGAGAGATTGAAGGCAAAAGGAGAAGGGGGCAGCAGAGGGTGAGATGGTTGGATGGCATCACCCACTCAATGAGCATGAATTTATTTGAGCAAACTCTGGGAGATAGTGGAGGACAGAGGAGTCTGGCATGCTGCAGTCCATGGGGCCACAAAGAGTTGGACATGACTTAGCAGTTGAACACTGAACAACAACAGAAGAACAGGAGAGCTGAGTCAGAAGACCTGGGTCTAACTTAAAAATCTCATTCACCGCTTGCTGTGCCATCTAAGGCAAGTCACATAACCTCTCTGAACCTTGGTTATTTAACTATAAAACTGAGATAACACTTTTAATAATACTCCCTCATAAGACTGTTCTGGTGATTAAATGAACTAAGTATAATTATAAATGTGAATGTATTTTACACTATACAGATATTAGAGATTATAATGACAAAGCTATATCTCTGCTGGGCTTCACTGGTGGCTCAGATAGTAAAGAATCTGCCTGCAGTGTGGGAGACCTGGGTTCAGTCCCTGTGTCGGGAAGATCCCCTGGAGGAGGGCATGGCCACCCATTCTAGTATTCTTGCCTGGAGAATCCCAATGGACAGAGGAGCCTGGTGGATTACAGTCCATGGGGTAGCAAAGAGTTGGATACTACTGAGCAACTAAGCAACTAAGATATTTAAAATATCTTCTGCTAGCTTTTGCGCTCCTTCAGTGCAAAATTAACATCTAGCCATCTTTATAGTCCTTCTGCTTAACATAGTGCTTGAGCTGCCTGTCGCCTAGATTGGTTTATGACCTAAGTTACTATTTCTTACATTAATAGAACCATATTCTCTTCATTTATTCTCTTAGCCTACTTTGTACAATATAAAAGCAAATCATGACACTTTCTTTTTTTGTCGTGTCCACCTCTTTGAGACCCCATGGGCTGTAGCCTGCCAGGTTCCTCAGTCCATGGAATTTTCCAGGTAAGAATACTGGAATGAGTGGCCATTTCCTACTCCAGGGGATCTTCCTGACCCAGGAATCGAACCCATGTCACCTGCATTGACAGGCAGATTCTTTACCACCAGCAACAACTGGGAAGCCCTTTATAATTGTTTATTGCCTTTGTAATTAAATAGTTTCATCAAAAGATCTCTGAGGAAATAAACTATATAGTCTATCCCTGATTAATTTTGAAAGTCTTTATTTTTATTCAACAAAAACTTTTTAGAGCCACTGAATGATATTTAATCTATATAGTTAAAGATTCTACAGAAAGAGCATGGGGAGTTGGTACTGACGTAAGTGGAGTGGTCATAAAAAGCCTCTCCAAGAAAGTGGCCTTTGAGCATCAATAATGAGAAGGAGATGATCCTACAAAAAGGAGGAATAGCCTTCCAGGCAGAGGGGAGAGCACAGACAGATAGCCTGGGACAGGGGAAGCAAAGTCTATGTGCGGAACTGAAGGTAAGCTGATATGGTGTGGAGAGAGGGAGGGGAAGTGGTAGGAGGTGAAGCCAAAGAAGCAGACAGAGCTTGGACTGGCAGAGTAGAGAGTTTAAATCATATTCAGATTGTAATAGAAACCACTGGAGGATTTTAAGCAGGAGTATGATATGACCTGGTTGGTTTTTTAAAAACTAGCCCTAACTACATATGGAGAATGTGTTCCGGGGGAGGTGAGAGTGAGGATCCGAAGGGAGACTAGTGATTTCTGTCCGGATTAGAGATGTTGATCTTGATTAGGGTGGTAGTGCTGAAGATGGTGAAGAGTAGTAGTTTGGGGGTATGTTTGGCAGATAGAACTGATGAGTCTAACTGATGGATTTAATGACAGCGAGTGAGGGAAAGATGTTAAAAGATGACTCTTAGGATTAGAAGCTAAGCAAGCAGATAGAAGTTCAGCTTACTGAATTTACACAGTGCCTATGGAGGTGCTGCGCTAGGCTCTGAGAATACAAAGCCCATTGAGTGAGACACAGTACTTGTCCTCAAAAAAACCCAGACTAGTGGGGACGACTGCCTCTACCAGTTAATAGAATTACCCTGGTAATTTCTACTGGTAACTTTTCTGTTAGTGTCATCTTCTGGGATCTTGGATTTTTCTTTTTTCTTGAGAGAAGAGAAAAGAAAGATATGGAAAAAGAACCACAAGGTTAAGATACTGGACAGAAGCAAGGTGCTGGGCTAATAGGAATGGGAGTCACTGTGGTCTGAGCTTCTGCTGTCTCCGCCTATTCATGCCTGACCAGCAGTATACCTATGGTTGAGGATAAATTCAGATTTCTTTTTCTTTTTATTTTAAGTGTAACCTTCATGAAATTACTGTATGACTCCTGAATGACTTCTCTCAAGCTTTTTTCTTTCTGGTATTTATTTAATTTTAAATATTTGACCAGTTGATACATTCACATGTTTCAAAAATCAAAACAGGACTTCCCTGGTGGACCAGTGGTTGAGAAGCCACCTGCCAATGCAGGGGACATAGATTTGATCCCTGTCAAGGAAGAGTCCCACACGCCATGGAGCGACTAAGCCCTTGCACCACAACTGCTGAGCACACTCTCTGGAGCCTGTGCTCCGCAACAAGAGAAGCCACGGCAGTGAGAAGCCTGTGTACCGCAACTAGAGCGTGGCCCCTAGAAGGTCCGTCTTTACAGCAGCAAAGACCCAGTGCAGACAGAAATAAATATGTAAATAAATTTAAAAAAAAGATTTCCACCAGAAAATTTTTAAAAGATCAAAACAAAATTAAAAGGTATATGGTGAAAATTCTCCCTCCCACCCTGCTTCTTCCATCCCTTCTTCCTGCCCACCCACCCTCATAGGTAGAGATAGTTACTTATATTGCTTTTCCCATGTGTCCTGACAGTGATTCTTCATGCTCATGTAAGCAGTTCTTCTTTCTTTTCTTCCCTGCTTACACAAACGGTGGCATATTCTATCTCCTGATCTGCATATTGCTTTCCCCATTGACAAAGTCTCTTCGAGCTCTGTCATATCAGTACTGAGACAGCTTCCTCATTCTTTTAAACAGCTGCATAGCATCACACTACAGTTTATTTAACCATTCCCCTATTGATGAGCACTTGAGCTGTTTATAATCTTTGCTATTTATTACAAACAGTGCTGTGCTGAATAACCCGGCACATATGTCTGCAGGTATATCTTTAGGATAAATCCCCAGAAGTCCCCTAAACACTTTAATAAAATCTTCCAAAGGAATCTTCTAAGGTGGTGTGACTAGGTTTCCAAATTAGAACGTCAACTTTCAAAGGATTAGCTCTCACATTCCATTAAAAATAATTCCTCATTCTTTGGTCTGAAAATTATAGCTTTTATCATTTCCTAATAAATATTTTTTTTAATTTCTGCAATGAGTATTTATTGGTATTTTATCTGTTTAACTATTTTTTAAAATTATCTATTTACTTATTTATTTTTGACCGTGCTGTGTCTTTGTTGCTGCAAGCCTGTTTTCTCTAGTTGCAGTGTGCAGTCTTCCCTTATTGCCCAGCATGGGCTCCAGGGCACTTGGGCTTCAGTAGTTATGGTGCATGGGCTCAGTTGCCCTGTGGCATATGGAATCTTCCTGGATCAGAGATAGAACCCATGTCCTCTCTATTGGCAGGCAGATTCTCAACCACTAGACCACCAGGGAAGTCCAGAAAATTTTAAAATATTTAATCTGCTTCTCCTGTAACCAGTAATGGCTGGCATATTTTTAAAAAGAAGAAAAGAAAGAATAATATTCAACTTGATTATGTGCCAGTTAATAAATTGCAAGCTCTAGAAAATACTTGAGTTTTCTTAATTCAACATATAGAAGCATCTTTTGAATGAAGTCTATGATGGGATTAATGGGTTTGGAGTGAGAACTTGTAAGGTGGCTGGATGGCATCACTGACTCGATGGACATGAGTCTGAGTGAACTCCGGGAGTTGGTGATGGACAGGGAGGCCTGGCATGCTGCGATTCATGGGGTCACAAAGAGTCGGACATGACTGAGTGACTGGATTGAACTGACTGAGGTGTAGACTGCCCCAAACAGCTCTAGTGCTACCCTAGCCCCAGGTTCAAATATCCTTCACTCGTTTTTCTTTTAATTAGCCTCCCTTTGCATTTGTCTTTGTAATTCTTCAATTTCCCATGGTTGCTTTTGGAGAATAGGTTTAAGGGCCTGGTAAAATGGATAGACTTTGGTAAATGTGCTTTATAACTGAGCCGTGTAAAGTGAGCATCCTGTCTTTACATTAGGCACCTCCCTCCATACTTTTTTTATTTATTGGATTCCAGATACATGAGATCAGGATGGAAGAATCCTAGGGTATTTAATTTACATGAAATATTTAGAACTATTTAGGACATCATCTGGAGAACGCAGTGGCACCCCACTCCAGTACTCTTGCCTGGAAAATCCCATGGACAGAGGAGCCTGGTAGGCTGCAGTCCATGGGGTCGCCAAGAGTCGGACACGACTGAGCGACTTCACTTTCACTTTTCACTTTCATACATTAGAGAAGGAAATGGGAGCCCACTCCAGTGTTCTTGCTTGGAGAATCCCAGAGACGGGGGAGCCTGGTGGGCTGCCATCTATGTGGTCACACACAGTCAGACACGACGGAAGTGACTTATCAGTAGCAGTAGCAGGGCATCATCAACTCAATGGACATGAGTTTGAGCAAACTCCAGGAGATAGTGAAGGACAGGGAAGACTGGCGTGCTATAGTCCATGTGGTTGCAAAGAGTTGGACACGACTTAGTGACTGAACAACAAAATTTAGGAGAACATACAGATGTAGAAATATGTACAAGTAACATGGCAGTGAAAGCTGCCATTTGAGAAATACTTGTAAATATCGTAAGAAGCTGGCCTAGCCATATTACTATCACTATTAGAAAATAAAATTATTTTCCACATAGGACTTCTCTTTGGTTCCGTTCCATTTCATGTATGGGGAAGTTTGTTTGTTTGTTTCAATTACAGAATGAAAGTATTTAAAAACAAATCATGAGTTGACAAGTTTCAACAAATAGCCACCTATAAAGCTTTCCTTAGCTCTAAAGCTCTCTTTCTCAGAAACTGCAAAATCTACAAATCATGAAGCTAGAACTGCCCAATATCTTGAAGAGTATCTACTCACAACTCTAACTGAAACTACCTTCAATTTTTAAAATGTCTCACGTGAGGATTCTATAGTCTCTTGGCCATTATCTTTTTCTTTTTTAAAATGGAATCCACTTCTTTTTTGGTTTTAAATTAATTAAATTTAAATTGCTTCTCATATATTTTGGTTTCTGTATTTGCAATATTTATCCTTTAACTTTCATTAAGCACTAACTCTTCTACGTAAACATTAGGAAATGTCAGTTATACATTCTCCTTTTTTTCTCTTCAGCTGGTAAGACTTGGATTCTAGAAGATATCCAGAATTCCTTCTTAAGTGAGGGATAATATTCAATAAATTTATTTGTGTGTCTGGTTCCTGAGTGTTTGTGGAGAACATCAGTTCTACTCACCACACTCTTAATTTTGTTCTGTGGACTCTGGTCCTCCCTACTCTCAGGGCTTGGTGAGAACAGTGATGTCTCCACCCCCATGCTGTGGGGTGACACATGTGACCTTGGTCTAGGTCATCTAGTATATCCTACTCCCCTGGTCATGGTGATCCATTCTGAACCTGCTGGAAAAGTTGGTCCTGGATTTGAGCCTAGGGGTAAGTGGCGGCTCGCATCCGTATCGGGTACAGAAGGTGAGAGCTCGTCCCAGAGTGGAGCCCATATGGGAGATGCGGAGCTGAGAAAGGGAGAGAGAAAGCAAGTCCTAGGTCATATTGTTTGAGGCCTGGATCAAGCTGCACCTACACCAGATACTCTAAATTATCCAGTTACATGGGTCAACAAATTTACCTTTTGATTCAGCTACTTTGGGTTATGTTTTCTCAACTTTGGTGAGCAAAGGATTTTTGATTGATGTAACATCTTCAAACAAAATTTGGCAAATTAAACTCATATTGTGCCCATGGTTTGCCAAATTTTGTGATTTCCCCAGCTAATTTCCAGATTCCTTTCTTCTCACATCTAGAGTGACTTTAGCCTTGCAGCAAACCCATCTAAATACCAAACGAGAGTCCTCTTTCCCATCCCTGAAAGACTCCTCCAGTTCTATGCTTAAACACAGCTCACTGGGGAAGTTAAAGAAGGAAGGGAACAGACGGCAACCTGATTCATATTCCTCTTATAGGAATTAAGCCAATTTCTTTTAGGGGTCAGTTCCAGTTCAGTTTCAGCAGTGAATGAGAGTTGTTTGAATCCATTTCTTGTTTAGGCCTGTAATCATTTGCAGTAATCCAAAGGCCTTCACTGGGGAAAATATTTGAGGGAGTTAAAATTTTGTTCCAGTTTGAGGGAACCATGTAATGTAGAATCAAGTTGCACCTGTCTTATTAAACCTTTTGTGCTAACAGGGGCAGTATATGGGCAGGATAGGGAGGCGATTACTAGTATACTTAATACAAAAATAATCAGCCTAGACTGCATCCATAATAAGCTGTGTCATAAAATCTCCTTTTTGGGTTTGCTTTTAATAATTCTAATCCATGTGAGAGTAGACTTTGAAATATCAGATTGTACCCACCAAATGACTAAAAGATAGGTTATGACAAACTTTAAAATTTTTGCCTCTTTTAGAGGAGCAGATGCCTTATAGGTGAAATACTTATGGTCTCTGTTTGAAAATTATTTCTAATTAAAGTGATAGACTTAGTGAATAATCTGGGGACATGATTATCCTCTAAAAAGTAAAAATCTAGGTTCAGAATATCAACTGGACCTTTGTATATATATATAATATAAGCAATATTATATTAATAATATATAATATAAAAATGTTATCTATAATATAAATAATTACAAGGCACTTACAGAATGCTCAGCTTGTTCCAGGATATTTTTTGTTAGTGAGTGGTGTACAAACGAGATAGAATGACAGGTGCCATCTATATGTTTTACAAAAGCACTTCTTGCTTGTGCATGTGTAAACAGAGTCAGGTTTGACAAAATGCGAAGAGATGTCTTACAGATGGCACATGTGAGGCAGACAGGTCTTCTCAAGCTGATGAGGCTGTAAAAGCAGTTGTCATGAGTGTGTGCAAGTCTGCCACACCTGTTCTTCAAGGAAATTCCCACTGGTAAATATGAATCTTCAGAATCAGAGACCAAGGCTCGCTGAGGTTAGTTCAGTTTTCCATTAGTTCAAGAGAGACTATGACCACCAAAATGGCTTTTTGTGAGTCTTTCTGAGACTTTTCTATTTCTCCTGGCTCTGTGTTATTGTGGTTACAGTTTAAGATTAAAATCCTCTTACTTGGTCCTTGAAGAAATAACCATGATTAATCTTATAGCATTAAGTTCATCAGTGATGTGTTTTGAAGGGAATAAACTCCTGCAAAAATAAACTACAAAAAGGCTTGGATATACAGAATTTCGATGCTTCAAATGATGTAATTTTCTATAATATTTAGCCTGCCATTTTTAGTTTGGTATTTGTATAATAGGAGACTTCGAAGAAAAAGCTAAAGAGAGGCTAATTTGCTTGGTACTGCTTCTGTTCTTTTGTTCTTTTCGAATCTAAAATTAACCAACATCTGCAGTGTCAACAGGGACTCCATATGGCATTCAAGTTTGTACTTTTCCTAAATAATGCATTTGAAGCAATGTAATCTGAGAGGAATTCTGAGGTGATAATGAATAGACTGCCTTATACTATATAGCACTTGATAGTTTCAAAATGTTTTAACAACTAGGACTTTATTTGATCTTCACAACAATGTTAAGAGGCAACAAGATCAGGTATTTCTTATGCTTGTCAAACAGATGAGAAGACAGAAGTCCAAAATATGGAAGAGAGATGACCACAGTCAAAATCTGGTGAGTGCCAGGGTGAGAATGAGACGCTGGCCATACTCTAATCTCATGCCCTCTCACCAAATCGCTAGCATCAAGTTACTGACTCAAGTTAAAATAGCATGTTTTCAAAGTATTAGATCCCGCAAACAACTCTGTAGGGAAATGGAAAGGACTCAATGCCAGAAATAAATAATAAACATGCACGTTTAGTTTCCCAGAGTTTAATGGATTTCATTTGCTCAATTAAATTCACAGAGGACTTCCAATAAAGTTCATCTAGTTACTCCTGTGAGTTCCTATTTTACCTACCAAAAAAAAGTTTTTACCAAAATGTTTTTTCTTCTGTGAAATCACACCTCATAAATCTTTATGTCATATCTAGAAAATTCAAAAGCTTTCCAGTTAGAGATGTTGCAACTAAGAGTGTTTTCCTCCCAATAATAAATTATAATTTACCTCAACCTGGTTTTTAAACATTTTTTCTCAAGCCAAATTTCTGTAAATGTCCACAGCGTAACAGCATTTCTAGGACAAGAAAGAAAATAGTTTAAAGTCAAAAAACGTATTATCTTGTGACTGATACACAGGCATAAATTTCGAAGAACCCTATTTTTGAAAGCATAAGTAACGTTATTGCCAATCCACTTTACAGAAATTTCTAGCTATGTAATACTACTGTTTCTACTTTTAAATGAAGAGAAATTCAGTTGCTTTCATTTCTTTAAAGTTGGAGGCTTGAAAATTATGAATGCTGGCTTTCTTGAAGTGGAACACTGTGAGTTTGTTATATCGAAAAAGGTATTGGTGTTCACAAACACTGACAGACAGATGGATTTCCAACAAGTGGAAACAGAGCTACACTGGCGAAAGGAGCAGCCAGCAAGCATTTTAATCGTGATTTGGCTCATCTGTGCTGGTTCTGACTCCACAGAAGTTCATCTTTAGGAAGCACCTTCTACCAAATGGAAAGCTGGCAAGAAGTAATGCTTGAGATTGCTGACACTGAAACAACCAGAGCTTACTTAAAAATGAAAAAACATTTCCCCCTATTATTTGTTTGGATATGTCTCAAAGAACCCCAAACAGAAAAGCAATATTTAAATTTGAGTTTGTCCAAAACATTCTTGCAATTCCAATACCCTACCTATTCTGTGTCCAGGATTGGTGGAAATACACTAAGCATTTTTTAAAAGATTGTCTAACCCAAGTAGAGGAATGCTATCCTTCCATAAAGGAGAAAATTTAGATATGGGAGTGATGAAAAAGAGAGGCTGAGAGAAAGAGACGAAGGGAATGACTGGGAGAGTACTTCACCAGGAAAAAGCAATTGGGAGGAAGTGGGTGGAGTTGGAGAATCTGGGTGGAAAAGCTTTCAGAGAGGGGAGGTTTATATTATTTGACTAGGCAATAACTCCATCTGGCTAATAATGGGCATCTGTAAAGCAAGAGCCAAGGGTGATAGAAAGGAATGACCGTGGCGGTACCATTTGGTGGTGATCTGACTGCTCAGCGACAGCGAATGCAGAGATGGGAACAAGGCAACAAAAGAAAGGGAAGTGCCCAAGATGCCGTAAGAACCCAGACTGCAGGCGTTTTTTTTTTTCTTCTTCAGTCAAATCTAGTGTTTCTCTTCCCTTTCCACCATCTCTACACCTCTGCCCCACACTGCAAGAAAAATCTGTGTTCACAGGCCCAAGTTTGTTTAGCTTAATCCTCATTCACCACTGAATGATTTGTGGAAACTGAAACTGGTAACCATTTTTTAGCAATGACTTCAGCATTAATCAATCAGAATTGGAATGATATAACTTTGTTCCCAGTCAACCCAATTACAACCACAGACCTCTTTGAGCTACAGCACAGTAATGTGGTGTCTTGGCGATTCTGCTGCGGATTAATGGACTGGACAGAGAAGCGTTGGAAGGGCCAATGCAACTCCTCCAATAGTCCACTGCTTTTCTGCCAGATCTGCTTTGAAAAAAAAGCTGATCATATCAAACCATGTTAGCCAATACCTGTATTGTTTGCCTGAACTATAAAGCACAACAGTACATCTTGTTCTTTTGCAATTCATTATTAGAAGAATTAGACCATGCCTATAATATTCAAGATAGCTAGACAAACATGCATACTCCTACACTGCCCATTGGAACATGTCGTTTGCACACTGATATGGTAATGATTTATTCTCAAAGTTAGATGCAGTATCACTCCCTCTTCCTCTCCCTGCCAAGATTCAGTGTCTCTCAGGGGCAGTGGGGCAAGGACACGGTCTTGCCAGCTGATGCTGAGGAGAACCAAAGACTCAAGGACCAGCTGTACATGTAGCTCATTCAGCTGTCTCTCACAAATCACCCGGTCCACACACATCATCGCCACAGGAGGAATCAGGATTGTGGAGGGTAGCTGGACCCATGGGATTTTGCCTTGTCTTCTCCACAGATACCTTTACGATGGCTTTTGGGGGCCTGTGCACTCTCAAGAAACTGATTCCTCCTGTGTGAAAATGTAGAGAGCCTGGAAGAATGGAACATATCATGACTGGTCTCTGAATACCTCATCCTGGAGGGAGTTTTCTTGCTCTCACATATAATTCAGCACTTAGTCATCAACACATTTAAAGGAAGTTTCCAAACATGTCTGAAACTCTAGGTGCAGAGATTTTAGTGCCAATTGACAAGGGCAGTTTAGAACAGAACAGAGGTGGGAAATCAGGAAAGTGAAGAAGCAGTGTGATTGAGTAGAGACAGCCAGCTCAGTCAGCAACTAGCTGGATGCCTCTGGTGATTGTGCCCACACCTCAGTTTTCCAACTCTGAAACGAAAGGAACTTTGCGAGAAAAGCACATTTACGGTGTCTCCCTGTATGCTCCCCCTGACATTGAATTCCCCGAGGGTATACTGCTGCCAACCCTCCTCGTCATGCTTTTCCCTCACCAGCCCTTTCTAGCCTCCACGTTTTTTCACTAGGGATGTTTTATTGAGAAAGACTGGTGGCACCTGGCAAAATATCATATGCTGTCTCCCAGATTCCTGAATAATTTCTTCTAGGTTGGAAAGGAGTATCTTTCATTTTCAAATACCTGTATCTAATGTCAGCCTTGCCCTGAGGAGCAACACCGCAGAGCTAGAGGGTGGGATCTTTAGTTAGCTTCTCTGAGGCCATGTGCTAATAAAACAAACAAACAAAATAAAATTTAACAAATCTTTTATGCATTTGTCTTTGTTGTTGTTACTGCTGCGGGTTGATTGTTGAAGAATATGTTTATTATGTCAGGACCCTAGAAAGGGGTAAAACACTTCAGTTCAGTTCAGTCGCTCAGTCGTGTCCGACTCTCTGCAACCCCATGAATCGTAGCACGCCAGGCCTCCCTGTCCATCACCATCTCCCGGAGTTCACTCAAACTCACGTCCATCGAGTCAGTGATGCCATCCAGCCATCTCATCCGCTGTCGGCCCGTTCTCCTCCTGCCCCCAATCCTTAGTGCAAGTCAAAACCTTGCTGGATAGGTTGCCAGCTTTTTTGATCTCTTATCTGACACAATCTCATGTGTATTTTTCATGGCAGAAGATATATATTGCTATGTTCTTCTAAGGCCATTTTCCTCATATAGAGTGTGTCTCAAATATTTTGAAGGAAAAGTGATGTATTTTTTGTTTTGTTTTGTTATTATTGTTATTATTTGTAACTTAGAGAGCCTATAATTTTTATTCATTCAAAATAAATCCTCAAGTCCCCTTGTATTTCACACCAACTTGGTAAACAAAGGAAAATGGTATTCCTTGGTAAACAAAGGAAAATCTTTCCTTTCCACTTATCTTTCTGAATTCTCCTATATAGCTGAGGAACTGCCATTTTCTGAGAAGTTGGGGGAGGGGAGGGAAGAGCATTCCTCTAATTTCAGGCCTCCTAAATCTGGGATTCCTTATGTTGCTCAAAGAACTAAGCATTCTGAAAATTCTGCAAAAATTAATGCAAATATTGTTCTCCCGATAGAATTACTAAATGTGGTCATATGGTCTGTCTCTTACAGGAGGATTTATTCCTTCTTTCTTAATTAAATAAGAAATAAAAGGAAGTCATGCACAAGCTTTCAGAGCAATGACTATAATATAAAAAATGTAGTTTCAGGGAGAAGAAGAAAAGAGAAAATGTTGAAATGTGGAAATAATAGGAGGGCTTACTCAAGTAGACTCTTATGCTCCATCCAAGCACTGAAAGAATTAAGAAAAGCTCTAAAGAAAGGTAGAAGAAGGCAGACAATGGAGCAAAGCAGTCAAGGACAGAAAATAAGAAGTGTATAGAGTAATAAATTGGAATCTGGGATGATTCTTAACTAAATCACTTGCAAACTGCAATTTTCAAATAAAAGATGAGATTGAAAAAACTCACTGCTAGAAAAGAAAACAAAATGAATTTGTAAAGAAAGCCCATTTTGAATAAAATCTTCAGAGAGAAGGTCACCTGGCTAGAAAAGAGTTGAAACAAAATGAAGTGGCACAGGTGAGGACATTTGCTAAAACAAACCAAACCATCCTGACTTGGCATCATCCACCCGACGGACGTGCTGCATCCACCCAAATGCAGCCTCCCAGAGGCAAGTGTTTCAGCACACGTGTTCTACTTCCAGCAGGGGCTGGATTTAGTCAACTGGGTCAGTTCCGTGTTCCTGTGTAACAGATATTCCAAAACAGAGCTTATGACAAAATTTATTATCTTACAGTTTCTTTCTGTCAGAAAGACAGGTATAGCTTAGCTGGTTTCTCCCGCTCAGGGCCGTTCACAATCTGCAATCAAGGCACAAGGTTTTTAAAAATAACTATAAAATACACACATACTTTTGAAAAATACAAAAGCACACAAAATGACAATTGAATTCTCACCCTTTGACTCCCTCCCTAAGCCCACTCAACTTTGAAGGTAAAGATTTTTAACTGTTTCTTAAATATTCCTCCAAATATTTTAAATGTGAATGCATTGTGTGTCTGTGTATGTATTTACATATATGGGATCATAATAATATTGCTGTACATCTTGGTTTTTAGAAAAAACATAATGATATGTCTGGGAACGTGTATAAATGAGACCCATCTCAATTTTTTTCTTGACTGCATAGTGTTCTTTTAAATGGCTGGCTGTTTCATAATTTATTTACTGAGTCTCCACCTAATACACATTCATATCCACCCCTCCCCCAACTTTCTGGCTATTTCAAACAATGCTGCAATGGGCATGCCTATCTCTGCATACTTTGGTGAGTTTCTCTTACAGACAAATCCCTAGCAGTGAAATTCCTAGGCCAAAGGATATGCTCATTAAAATTTTTTAAAGCCTCTTTTTATTATAAAATACAAATACAGAAAATCAAACAAAATAAAGTGCAGAGCTTAATGGATTGTTATAAGGCAACACCCCCTTAACCATCACTCAGGTCAAGAAAGAGAACTTTGCCAGCCTTCCACGTGCTCCATGATCACAACTGCCTCCCTCCCTGATAATAACCACTATACTGATTTTTATAGAAATCAATTTATTTTGTGGTTTTACCACCCAAGTGGCATCCATAAATATGATAGTTTAGTTTCGTCCATTAAAAAAACTATTGATAAATCTTTCAAATCTCTTTAAATTTGCAGTTTTCCCTTCCAAACTTTTCTTTTCCATGCAAGGGCTGTTATCACATGAGCCCAAATGCTTTTCAGCAAATACCTCTTGGCTGTTATTGAACTTTTCTGTCCCCTGATCTTTTGGATATACTTTCTCATGAATTTCTCTGCTTCCTCATGCATAGGTGCTGATAATAGGCAGGTCTTCTGGCTATCCCATTTGGCTGGTATTTTGATGTTCACAGAGCTACTTTATCACCTAAGCTTTACTGTAAATATTTTCAAGGGTTTTGAGTTTTCCTATCCAGTTATTTATTTGGGGGAAGGGATCTGGGGAGATTCAAAGCTATGCTACCACTTCCTCCATCTTCCCAGAATTTCCTCCTCATTTTAAAATTTGGTTCAGTTCATTTCAGTCACTCAGTCATGTCCAACTCTTTGTGACCCCCATGGACTGCAGCACGCCAGGATTTCTTGTCTATCACCAACTCCCAGGACCTGCTCAGACTCATGTCCCATCGAGTTGGTGATGCCATCCAGCCATCTCATCCTCCATTGTCCCCTTCTCCTCCTGCCATCAGTATTTCCCAGCATCAGGGTCTTTTCCCAGCATTAGAGTCAGTTCTTCGCATCAGATGACCAAAGTATTGGACCTTCAGCTTCAGCATCAGTCCTTCCAAAGAATATTCAGGACTTATTTCCTTTAGGATGGACTGGTTGGATCTCCTTGCAGTCCAAGGGACTCTCAAGAGTCTTCTCCAACACCACAGTTCAAAAGCATCAATTCTTTGGTGCTCAGCTTTCTTAATGGTCCAACTCTCACATCCATACATGACTACTGGAAAAACCATACCTTTAACTAGATGGACCTTGTCCGCAAAGATTACTTTTTAATATGCTGTCTCGGTTTGTCATGGCTTTTCTTCCAAGGACCAACTGTCTCTTAATCTCATGGCTGTAGTCACCACCTGCAGTGATTTTGGAGCCCAAGAAAATAGTCTGTCACTGTTTCATTGTTTTCCCATCTATTTGCCATGAAGTGATGGAACTGGATGCCATGATCTTATGTTTTTGAACGTTGAGTTTTAAACCAGCTTTTCACTCTCCTTTTCACTTTCATCAAGAGGCTCCTCAGTTCCTCTTCACTCTCGCAAATTAATTAAAATTTGGTAGATGTGATCAAATTACCTGGAGGATGTTGTGCTTTCTGTGGACATTTGCCTAATTTTTTTAAAAGTACTTATTTACTTTGGACTGTGCTAGGTCTTCATTGCTGCGCAGGCTTTCTCTAGCTGCTGTGCACGGCTTCTCACCACGGTTATGGTGGCTTCTCCTGTTGAAGCGCACACACTCTAGAATGTGCGGGCTTCAGTAGCTGCAGCTCACAGGCTTAGTCATCCAGTAGCATGTGGAATCTTCCTGGACCAGGGATCAAACTCATGTCTCCCTCATTGGCAGCAGATTCTTAACCACTGGACCACCAGGGAAATCATGGACATTTACTTTAAGTTAATAGACTTCCTATTCCTAAATAGCACAAAGAAAATAGTGAAATCTTAGGAAGAGACTGTATGTCGTGCATTTTCATTCTGAACCAACGTCTGTGAATAGATATCAAAGAGGTTTGTAAATAAGAGCTGGTAGGATCTTCAGTTCTGTAGGATCTTCATGCACTGCTCTGAGATGAACAAGGCCGCTGGAGGACAGGGGGACACACTGCCTTTCAGAGATCAAATATATCCCTGTCATATTTGTGTTAATTCTGCAGAGTACTAGCCCACAAACTATCTGCTGCTGCTGCTAAGTCACTTCAGTCGTGTCCGACTCTGTGCGACCCCATAGACGGCAGCCCACCAGGCTCCTCCGTCCCTGGGATTCTCCACACAAGAACACTAGAAGATCCCAAAGGGACTATTACCTCCTAAAAACTTAAACCCATACACTCCATCCATTCCTTATCAATCCACTACGTGATTTCTATCCATCCATCAGAATATTCATAAAGCTAACTAAACTGCCACCAGACACCTGCATTAAGTAGTATAACCTACAGGACAGTAGGCATTTCTCGTATAGTTATCAGAGTAAAGCCTCATCAATTATTTACAATACATTTCCTATACCCAAGGCACCATGCTAAATCATATTCGATGTTTGTGGAGTAGTTTAATAGTTAACTATTACCTAAGTGCAAGTCTCACAATTGACATTTGTGAAGTATGAGATGTCAAAAGCTGCATTTTTAAGTATGATGCACAGAAGATACTGTTAGTTGCTAAAATTTATTTGGCTTAAGAGACCTATTTTCTCCTCACTGCATTGGCTACACATTAACTGGAGAATGGGAAGTCTTTTCTTTTTGTTGTGTTTTCAACATATACCCTGTGATGAGAAAAAGATGACAAAGAATGAAGAGAAAACAGAGTTTAGTGAGGGTGTAGAAATAGGGTAAAGAGAACAATGAGGATGGGTAGGGAGTAACGAGAGGGTTTGTAGATTGGGATTCTGCAGGAGGAAAGGAAGGATGTATTGCTTGTTTTGTTTTGCATCTGTTTGTTTGGAGCACATAGGTGAGTGCTTAAATGTACACAGAAAACCAAAATCAGGGACAAGAAGGCAGCAGCAGACAAGGAGTTTTGAAGGAATGTTCTAGACAGGTGTTTGCTTCAGTATAGCTGTTTTATTTTTTCAGTAAGGACGTTTATACAGCAAGAAATATCTGGGTAAGAAGCATGGATTAATGACAAATGGTGATGTGAAATACTGACCTGTTTATTATTAAAGAGCCATGTAAACATCAACCTGGATATTTGTAGAATCATGGCAGTCTAAACCTCGAAAAGTTATTGTTTTCTCTCCTGGAAACAGTACACATCAATACAAGTCTGAAAATCTAGAAAAGCTCCAGAAGGGTCTCAGAAATGACTTGAGGACCGATGCCTTACTGAATGGGGTAAAGCACGTTGGAAGGAAGACTGAACAGGAACACGATTAGATTTTATGAAACTATGAAGTTTATATACTGTGTGATCAGGAATGATTCACCAGATTTTCCACCACTAAAACTAAAAGGGAGAAGGAGCTTTTGAACTTTGAAAGGAGTAATTTTAGAACACGTAAGAGGGGATTCTACTTTTAGTCTCTGAGTTATAAATTCATCACACCAAGAAGCACTAGAGACACGAACAAAATAAATGCTACTGCAATGTAGGTAACTGCATGGATAAAGAATTCATAATGAGTTGTTAAAGGAAGCAAGAGCTGCTTAGGATGTGTCTATAATTTTGTAAAGATGAGGTACTGAAGACTATTTTTATCCTTCTATAAAAACAGTCCTTGGTTTGTCTTCTGAATAAGCCAAACTAGATCCAACCTATCGTACTATCCAGTACCTAGCACAGTGCCTGGTAGGAAGCAGGCTGTTAGTCTTTGCTTGGTTTGTCGATTCTCTTTTGTACATCAGAGGGGTATGGCCTTCAGAAAGGCCACGTTGTGACCTACTATCCTAATATTTAATTTGGATGAGGAAGTCATTTGAGCAATGCAGATAATTGTCATTAATAAATAAACAAATGGAATGAATTGTTATTTAGCAATGGGATGTAAATGATAGGATGCAAGGCCGGCTTAAGATTCCCGAGTCCCACTGTGGTTTCTGTGACTGTTCAAGGAGTGGTCCATTCCCTTTGCTAAGTGAAATGACACTGATAAACAAGGCTGGGCCAAGACAGACAGATGCCTTAATGGGACAACTCTGTATTGCTTCAAACACATATAGTTAAATATGTGCTTAATATTTATTCCAAGACAGCTTCACAACCACAAGTGGAAGAGGATAGATTCTGTCTCTCCTCTATTGGCTTGAGCCATTTAATTCTGACCCAAACTTGTACCTCTGCTCAGCAGACGAAGAGCTCTACAGCTGACCACATCCCACCCGACTCTAAAGGCAGGAGAGTGAAATACCACTGCCACTTGTACAATTCCCTTGGGAGTCTCCCAACCCAAGCAGCTTCCTGAGAGGTTCCAAGTAAGCGTAATGATTTCTGTTTTATTCCATTCCATACAGATTGATTGAGTATACAGACTCAGTGTACATTTCATTTATAGAATGAGGCCTGGAGTTCTACCCTTAATTCAACTCATAAGATAAAACAAACGGAAGAGAGACAAAAGATATCTGCTAAATCTAAGCTTTTTACTAAAATGACTTGCAGGAGAGGGCAATGGCACCCCACTCCAGTACTCTTGCCTGGAAAATCCCATGGATGGAGGAGCCTGGTAGGCTGCAGTCCATGGAGTCGCAAAGAGTCAGACACGACTGAGCGACTTCACTTTCACTTTTCACTTTCATGCACTGGAGAAGGAAATGGCAACCCACTCCCGTATTTTTGCCTGGAGAATCCCAGGGACGGGGGAGCCTGGAGGGCTGCCGTCTATGGGGTTGCACAGAGTCAGACACGACTGAAGTGATTTAGCAGCAGCAGCAGCAGCAGCAGCAGCAATAGATGATCACAAGATTGGCATTTGATGAGGCATTTCTGTGTTATTTCTGTATCTACATAAATTCGTCCACTGTGGGCAGACAGAGAGCATACTTAGTCAATGGAGATGGAAACAGTGCGTGCATGACTGCCCTGGTGGTCCAGTGGGTAAGAATCCACCTGTCAATGCAGGAGACACAGGTACGACCCCTGGTCCAGGAAGACCCCACAAGCTGCAGGGCAAGGAAGCCTACACGCGGCAACTACTGAAGCTCGCACTCGAGAGCCCGTGCTCTGCAACGAGAGACGCCGCCGCAATGAGAAGCCCATGCACGGTAACTAGAGAAAGCCCCGGTGCAGCAACAAAGACCCAGCGCAGCCAAAAATATTATTAATTACACTTTAAAAAATGATTGAGAAAAAAGAAAAAGATTGACAGTGGGTCACTCTCAATCTCCTCTTTCTTTGGCCCATGAAGCCAGCTTAATGACCACCATACTTTATTCCCACATTGACTCATGGCGAGAATCCATTTTCAAGTTTCTGAGAGAATGCAGCATCCTTGGAAGAAGGCTACTCATTCACCGCTAGCCAACAACCCAGGAATTTCAGGGGTTTTTTAACCTATCTATTTTTTTTTAGAATAACTCAATATGCATTGTATTAGACTGATCCATATGAAGTAGCCTATTTTCGATCATTTTTGACCTGCAAAGAGGCTAATCATAGTGAAAACTGCATTGTTTTCTTGGTGGAAAGAATATGGAGACCAGTTTCTGGAATTTGGAATTCAAGTCTCTGTACTGTGACTATGTTGAGGAGCCAGCTAACCTCCTCCAGGTCACATGTGCTCATTCAATAAAGACTGAGCTTATAGTCTATGTGAGGCTCTCCAGAGAACACAAGATGTGTGACACCCAATTTCTATCTTTTTGGACTCACAGTTTATTTGGGGAGAAAAAAATTCACCTGCAAAAAAAGCTATAATCCAAGGCAGTATATGATGGCTTTGTACACCTTTTTTTATTAACTCTGTCCCAAGTAAGAAAAACTACTTTTGCTGCTATAATCAGAAGAGCAATATAGAAGAGAAGACAGTTAAGCTTGGGCTTAAGGGACAGTTAAATTTCACTAAGCAGAGAAATGAGGGAGGGCTGTTCAAGCAAGTGAGGGCAGGAGCAAAGGTGCAGAGGCTGAAATACAGTGCTATTTTTGTGTGACTGGACAGGTGGCTTCTGTGGGCAGGCTAGGAGATAAGACTACAGACCTGTTTCTACCATGGCATGTAGGGGCAATTTTTTATTTCAATCGCTACACTGAATGAATGAAAAGGGCTCTCCAGGTGGCTCACGGTAAAGAATCTGCCTGCAATACAGGAGCCTCAGGAGATGGAGGTTCAATCTCTGGGTCAGGAAGATCCCGTGGGGGAGGGCATGGCGACCCACTCCAGTATTCTTGCCTGGAGAATCCCCTAGACAGATGAGCCTGGCATGCTTCAGTCCATAGGGATGCAAAGAGTGGGACACAACTGAAGTGACTTAGCACACATGCACTAATTTCATGCAATGAAATAAGCAAGATTGGTAAAAAGAACCCCAGAATGGAAACCAGGAGACCAGACATCAGCTTTGTCACCAATTACCTGGACTCCCTCAAACAAGTCACTGTGGAGCTGACTTGTCCTCAGCTGTCAAACAGAGGTATTCTGACTCATCTCTACATGCTCCTAAGAGTTACAAGGACAAAATGAACAATCAGAGGGAAAACTCTTGAAAAGGAAACTGCTGTGCCTTTCCCCCTGACATGAATTGCTATGGACTAGAGTCAATTTAGATACTCTTGGTAACAGCAAACCTGTGTACCTTTTTCTTAGAGTACTTACTACATGATAATCTCATTGCTCAGTTACAAGTGGAAGAAGCTGGAGGGAAAAACTCAGAATTATGATCATTTGGGTCAGCCAAGAAACACAACAAAATCTCGGATGAAGGCGTGGACAGAGATGGTATGGAAATATTAAATGAAAGCCTCAATGTCAAATCATAGGTTCATCACAGTATCTGGAGAGAAGGGAGGAGAGGAAGCCTACTGGAAGTAGCAGATCAGATGGAAGAATTCACTGAGCCCCAGGATTATAGACTACATAAACCTCTGGCACCCTTCCAGTTCCACACTGTGCCCTTCCTGCTGCAGCACACAACCCATGCACAGGTTACTGGTGTGGAGCAGGAAGAAGCATTGTTGTCCTTGCCAGTGACTTACCTGGAGCCAATCTCCTTTGGCAGCCAGCCACCAGGGCAGAATGGGCGTTCCTCCATTACAGCTTCTTAAATGAGTCTTGCTCGTTTCAGCCAACTTTCCTTGGCTCACAGTTCCAGGATGGACTCTACCAGGTCAGAGTCTAAAAACAGCTCTGCATTTCCCAGATGAGACTTGGCTTGACAGCTTCTTCTCTGTGGACTCAGATCAGGTCAGATGCCCACAGAGGCACCCCCTATGTAGATCCCAAGAAATGTGGCTGCTCCTGGTGTTTACACTCTGTGGGTATGAGAAGGCTACAGGCAGACAGACCCATCCATGTGGCGCTGCCACCAAAGCCACAGGGAGGAGCAGCCATCTTCTGGGGTGTTTTCCTTGGCACTCTTGACCAAAGTCATTGCCATCTGTCAACTCAGTGACTAGATGAACTCATTTCCTCTGGCGGGATGAGTTATCCTAGAAAATCTAGAAGAAACTCCTATGGAATAGAGACTCAAGGACTCCAGTTCATCAGGGAGTAGTTCCCCACGCATCTCCTTCCTGAGCAAGCACCAGAGCTTCAGCCTCAAGTAGAGCTCGTGGCAACTCCAGGAAAAAAAATGAGGATGGGATGGCCATGGAGTTTGGGCTGGGTAGCAGTGCCCTTCACCTGTTGTTTCTGTTCCCTAGGCAACCTGATTTGGGGCCAGGCTCAGGTTTTACCGACTGGGAGAATCCCAGGCTCCCTCATCAACTTAACTGTGGAGAAGCAGGAGTCACAGAGGCAGAGATCCAGCCACAGCGGGAAAGGATGTAACTTCATGCAGAAGAGTAATGCTGGTTAGCAAGTGTGAACAAGACGAGCACTAATGTTGCTCTGGGTAAAGAATTAGAGCAACACTTATCTGATCCCCTTGAGAAAATTTCTCTTGAAATTCAAGTGAGCAAGAAAGATCCAGTCCGTGGAAGTTTTCTACTATGTAAGTCTCCTGGTCTGGGAAACCATATCAAAACACTCCTGCTTAAATCTGGAGGTGAAAACAGCATGCCCATCACTGACATCAATATTATTTCAGAAGGACTGGATGATGCTCACGACGTGTTTTATTGTTACGGCATTTGAGAATATGTCAATGTTCTGGGATCATAAAAGGAAGATAAAGGTTAGTCCTGAGGCTACGACTCCACGAAGATGAGCACAGAGCCTGACGGTGAGCTATTCACAGGACTGGCATTTCACAGCAGAGCTGCCATGAGTGAGATCAGGGTTCAGTAATAACACCTTGGCACACAACGGGAGCTGTCTGCCCTGTCAAGACAAGCGAGGGTCTGGGCCTCGGAGCTAGAGATTTTCATGCTGAGGCATCTGTGGGGACCAGGGTCAAGTGAGGTCTCTAAATAATGGAGATAGCAATCCTCTTGACTGATTCCTAAGGACAAAGCATGAATAAGAGTTAGGGGCATGGATACACTGCATAGGGGCATGTCACCACAAGTTTGCAGTGTACAGATTTGTGTACTTGATTACTTCTGGTTTGTTCATGTATAATGATGTATCTTTACAGTAAACATTTATGTCCTGAATGTCATCACTTTCTCCCAATATAGACTAGGCTGAAAATTTTAGGAAGCCTGCCTTTGCTATCACAGGTAGTGCCTGGAGCTAGGAGATACATATAGAAGACATTTCCCTCAAACAGGATACTTTCGGGGATTGATTGGATGTGAAAGATTTTTACTTTCTGGTATCTACCCTCTAGAAATATGTCCATAATAGTTTGACTAAAGCACAGTTTTCAAAGCAACAGAACAGACATTGGGATGGTTGGGCAGGATCTGTCCTTTGGCTTCCTCTGATTCCTCTGGGTAAGGTTATTGGGTTGGAAAGGTTTTTCTTTGGTGGCAACTCTTCTCCTTCCAAAACATCCCAACTGTTCTGTTCACCCCGCCCTGTAACTCCTTTCCCTTGCAGTTGGTTATTCCATGGTGCTTTGCAATTATTCTCTTTCTAGTAAGCCAGAAGCTCCCTAGCACTGGGGCCTGCTGCCTCAGTAGGCAGGATTTCCCCAGAGCTGGGACCACTTCTCTTCCAACCAGCCTGGGACACTCTTGGGTAGAAGCTCATCCGTCACCTCCTGTCTCTTCCTTAGGCTCCTTGGGAAGTGGGCTGCTCTTAGCTGCTTGCCCTCAGGTTGCTGGCCAACCACGTGGTTGCAATAGGACCACAGGTAAACAGGCCTTCTTTCCATGGCAGCAAATTCAGTCACGGCTAGAGCTGATTCACAGACGCTGGAGTCAACAGAGAATTTTCAGTGGTTCATCTCTTCTGCTCCTCTCTGTTCTCTCATGCGCTCTTCTTGCCCCCACCCTTCTGTCTATCTCCTGCTTATTTTCAGTAACCTAATCGGAAAGCCTTCGATGTGGAAGAAAAGGTTCTTCATCTGCCTCATACATTTTGCACGAAAACAAAAAGTAAAATACTCTGCAAAACCCTGGCACTGTCCTGAGTCTTTGCCATTGGTGGGGTCATTGCCTGTGAACTGGTGAAGTTGGGAGGCTGGAGTGGAGGTGGTGGTTGGATGCTTGTTAGCAAGGTTTGGAGCCCCTTTTCTGAGCCACCCCATAGCACAGCCCCAAGTTATTTGGATCCCTTTCGGGGCAACTGCTTGGCCCCCAACTGCTTTTTGAAAAAAATGAATTGGCTGCATTTAGCAAAGTAGAGTTAGTGTGTTTAATAGCCTGAAAAATGATATCCAGATGCTTGACACAAAGGAGGGGGGCCCTTCCCTCTAATTTTGAGCCTGCCACAGTGATCCTCGGCCTGGTCCCTCCCATCTGGACAGTTGCCCTATGCTCTCTGGGGGTCTACCTTGGGAGACCGCCCAGGAGGTCCAACTGGCCCCAAACCCAAGGAAAAAAGGCAAACCATCTGGAATGCATCGTCCAGATCAACTCCACACAGCCCAGGCACCCTGACAGCTTCTTGGGACGGTTGGCGGCTTGGATTTAATCCATCAAGCTCTCCAGTCAGAGGCCTCCAGACCTCTCTTTGTCTCCTTCCAGAATTTAGATTCCACAGAGGCACAATTAGACCTGCTAGTCACTTCCAAGTTTGGCTTTCTCAGGAAAAGGACCAAGGTGTGTTCTGAGTGACTCATTCCAGCTGCTCTTGGACTAAGAATAAATGAAGGGAAGGGAATGGTTTCAGCAAGAACCTTTTCCTTGCCTCCCTTTTCATTCCCACTGCCACATCCTGACAGTCTACTGCAGCCCTGATGGTTGACACTTACTTGGAGGGGAGAAGGAAAAGCTGTCCCATTCTAGGAAGTTTGAGGGACACTTTAAAATGGCAACCTGACTTCCCACACCATCTTCTCACCAGGCAAGGTATGCTTGGGAGAAACAAAAGAATCAACTCTACAGAGGAGGGAGCCACTAGAAAAGAGGTTTGGAACCATCCTTAAATCAAATTGTAAAAAAAAAAAAAAAAAACCAGAATGAAGTGTTTAAAAATTTTTTTCCCTAAAACTGTAAACCCCCATCAACTATCAATGCATTTATTGCATTTTCCTGCCAAGGCAGTAAGCCAAGGATTACTAAATTTGCATAGGCTAAACATGTTCCCTACCATCTTGTCTCTACTTCTGATTTGTTTCTTCACAGACAAGAAAAAGGTAATTTCACCCAAACCCCTGACCATGGGAACGCAGATTCCAGGTTAATTGGATCCAAATTTAAGAGACTCTGGAGTGTCTGATATCAGTCAGGCTAGCTCTCTCAAATGGTGAGAGTGGAATGACAATGAATCCCAGAATAACCCAGCACAGTCACCTAAGAGTTGCCTTCAAAGCCTCTGGTGTGTTTGGCAAACAGGGGCTACGTTTCCTGTCCCTGCCTAAGTCTACCTGGCAGTTGCTTCTGTATCAAGCACTTCTCCCTGCTTCTCCCAGACCCACGTTTAGCTTCTGCTCACCCCGCTAGCAGGGGTTGACCAACTGGAACTAGCAGTTTCCGGCCTAAAATCAAGGTCCAATACTCCTAGCTACATAAATCTCAGTGGAGATGAGTGGAGCAGACCACGTTTCTCTGTGTTGTCCTGTTGTCTCACTCCTCATGTCTCCATCACAAAAGCTATAGAGGTGTATCTAGATTTGGAGTAGAGAAGAGATCCTCTTGCCTGACAGCAGACAAATTAAAATTTGACAGCAGAATCCCTCTGGTCATGTCACATAGGGAATCTCTTATTGGCTCCTTTCCCCCTAGGTTCCAGCATCTTTCTATGTCACTCAAACTACTCCAGACTTCTCCAGGGTCCTCTCTTTTGTATTCTTTCCTTCATCTCCAGTATCTACCAACTCCTTATGCAAAATAACCGAGCCAATTCTTTGTCTCCTATAAGACCATGTCTTTGGAGCATCACTTCCAAATGAAAAGAGGCCTGTAAGGTACCATTGTGGATGGGTCAATGTATCCCTTCCCCATGGTGGGGAAAACCCACTTGAAGCACTTGTCCTCTTTAGGACATCCTTGTGGTGGGTCTTACTGGGCAAACCAAGGAATGTGGCTAGGGTTATATGGTGTTGGGGAACTGATCCAAGGGAGAAACTGGCCCATGATAGGTAGACAAGCATCATCCCAAGGCTTGATGGAAATCTCAGCTTTGACTTATATCAGGTCAAACCTGGGATTTCCAATCTGGCAGGGAGAGCACAGACCCTGGGGATCCAGAAGATAATTAGTGCTCAGAAGA
This sequence comes from Ovis aries, assembly GCF_016772045.2. Classification (NCBI taxonomy): domain Eukaryota; kingdom Metazoa; phylum Chordata; class Mammalia; order Artiodactyla; family Bovidae; genus Ovis; species Ovis aries. The sequence continues at coordinate 77,676,343 of NC_056056.1, forward strand.
CCTCTGAATAGACAAACACCACGTAGGAGGCTGGCCCATGGGCTGTAGGACTCAACCACAGGGTTTGGGTATAGGCCAACACTCCAGTCTAGGAAGGGGACCAACAGAAGGATAGTCCCCCAGTCAGAGTGAGTCATTCAGTGGTCATTCAGAGTGAGCTCCAGCCTCAGGAGGGAACTTAGTTGCTAAGCAGAATAAAGGGCTTAAATGTCAGATACTAAGGTCAAAGCTCTGGTGAACGTGGGAAGATGTAGAAAGAGCTATTCCTCAGGGCCAATATGCACGACCAGTGGTCACCAGAGGCCTCAGATCTTAGCTCAGTTACCCGTGAGGATATGAGGGGAGTGAGCAGGCGCCCTGGCTGTGGGAATAGGACCTGGTTGTCAGTCCCACTGGATGGTGCAGCAAGTGGGCTGGGCTGGTCTGGTCTATTTATGTTCTGAGCCAGCAGAGCCAGTGATGTTGGGTTTTGGAGGACAGCAGAAGTCAATGTGGACACGGGTTATCTTCAGCCATGAAGGATAACATGTTTATCGTTGGAATGGCACCTCCCTGGCACTCTGACCACGCATCAGCTTGAAGCAGTGGGAAAACACCAGATTAGAGGTCAGGTATCTCTGTTCTCGTCCGGCTTTAGCTAACAATCAGTTATGGGCCCTTAAACATGTAGTTTTAATTCTTGAGCTTCAGTTTCCTCATCGGTGATCTGGACATTGGACTAAATTAGTGGTTTTCAAAGTGTGGTCCTCAGACTGGCAGCATTAGCGTCACTTAGCAGCTTGTGAGAACTACAAATTCTCAGGCCCCACCCAGAGTCAGAAACATTAGGTCAAGACCTAGTAGTCAGCCCTTTAACAAGCCTGCAGGTGATTCTGATGCACAACAAAGTTTGAGATGCCCGGGGCTAAATAATTTCTAAATCCCTGCATGTTCAAATGCCTTTGGATCTGTTAGGAGAGATGAAATCAATCTCTCTGCTTCTCTCTGTCTCTCTCTCTCTCACATACACACACATGCACACACAAAACACAAGCCACATATAACTTGGCCAATAAAATACCAGTCTTCAGATTTTGTAGTTAAAAGCCCTGTGAGCAGGTCTTCACTACATGTTCCAGAAACCCAGCCTACATCATTTTTCTCCCCAGCCTGTCACTAAAATCAGAGCCTGCCTCTGAAATGGAGACATCAGTGTTTCAGTCAGCAGGTGGCAAATTGGACCATAAATTCTTGTCTCCTCTACCTCCTGCCCAATTAGCCAGAGATAAGATAGGAAGATTTAGTCTTTTCTACAGGCAAGGTCACAGCCTGGAGCCCTAATAGAAGCCAGTTTCCAGCCTGGCTCTCCTGAGGCTCCTGCAGCGGATTGGCTAAGAGGCAGGTTGATCTGCCTGGTAGCAGGGATTTAATAGGCAAAGCAGTGCAGGAAGGAGAACCAACAGGGAAGAATAGCTGTGCTAAGCCTGTTGCCTTCTAGTTAAAAAAATTTATAGATCTATTTATAACCTGTCTTGCTCCACAAAGGATTTGAGGCGCTGCCTTCTTGCTGAAAAAATCCTTGATGCCGCGGACATCTCTGCCTGGAGCAGAGGGTCCAGTCTTACTCGTACAGCCTCTGTGAAGGATACAATGGCTGCTCCAGGCAGCCTGTTCTAGAGTACCCCCTCGTCCTGCTCATCCCCTTCCTTCTACCTGCTTCCTCAGAGAAAACATAGTCACCACGATCCTGTTGCTTTTTGTTTTTAAACTGCATAACTTGACACCTGGCTTTACAATTTCCCGTTTAGGTCAAATAAACAAGACCCACTAGAAAACGTTTGAAAGTCTGGTTTGATCTATGTCTGACGCAGGATACAGCATGCTTGGGGCTGGTGCATGGGGATGACCCACAGAGATGTTATGGGGAGGGAGGTGGGAGGGGGGTTCATGTTTGGGAACGCATGTAAGAATTAAAGATTTTAAAATTAAAAAAATAAAATAAATAAATAAATAAAGAGAAAGTCTGGTTTGAGGAGTGGTTGTGGACGGTCTATACATAGAATTCTTCAACTTCCCTCAGTGATCTATTCCTCAGGGGAAAACACCAACACAAAAAGCATCAGCTGGATACATACTCTGAGTTGATTTAGATTGGAGTAGGTGAGATTTAAATAAATTACTACATGGAGTAAGTAAGATTTAAATAAATTACTACATGGAGTAAGTGCCTGGAAGAGAGATAGGCCCCTAGTAAATGCAGAGCGGTGTCTAAACAAACAAATACAAATATCAGTAAATGGACATGGATTCATACCAGAACCATCTATGTTCTTTTTGGAAAAAAATGGACTGGTGCTATGGGTTAAGTTAGGTTTGTCTCTTGTGATATTAATTGATGCCTACAAGTCTGAATCCCCAATTCTGGCTTCTTTTCCAATTTCTATTTATCTCCTTAGCCTAGAACAGTATTCAACAATTAAGTCACTCCTAGTTTCCCTTTTTTTTCAGAATAAGTAATTCCAGTTCTTCAGTGTGTGCATGCTTGCAAAGTCACTTCAGTCATGTCCACCTCTGTGCAACGCTATGGACTGTAGCCCACCAGGCTCCTCTGTCCATGGGATTCTCCTGGCAAGAATACTGGAGTGGATTGTCTCCCGGCCCAGGGATTGAACCTGTGTCTCCTGCACTGGCAAGTGGATTCTTCACCACTGTGCCACCTGGAACACCTGTGCCACAGTTCTTCAAGAAACCTCCCCAAACGTGGAGGTTTAGTACCTTTGTGATATCCCTGGGCCACCGGGTTAATAAAAATAAGCAGAGATAGCCTCATATCACTTTTCGACATTGGCTGAGCTTTCCCATGCTAGGTGATACTCTGGCTCCAGAGGCCTTGGTTTCTGGATTTCAGATATGCTGTGGTGATTGGTATCACCTTTTATCACCTACTCTGCCTCAAGTGGTCCTCACTGGTGTGCATGTGGATACCCCCCCACTCCTGCTCCTACCCATGACAAGTCCTTTCAGGAACTTGACAAACCATTTAAAACTCTTTACAGGGAAGAGCCAAGAGCAAAGAATAGATAAGATACTTCTAAAAAAGTAAAGAGACTTACTCTACTAGATATCAAGACTTATTATTAAGCTTATAGAAATTAAAACTGTTACTGGTATGGGGATATATTACTAGACTAATGGAATAGAATAATGAACCCAGAAACAGACCCCCACAAATATAAATACATGACTGAGAAAGCACTAAAGATAGGAAAGGGAGATGAGGGGTCTATTCAGTAAGTGAGACTGGAAAATTAGTTTCCTTTATCATAAGGAAAAAAAGGAACTTGATCCCTACTATGTACAAAAATGGATTTCTGATAGAATAAAAATTTAAATGTAAAAGGCACAATTTAAAAGATCTTTAAAAAGAACTACAAAATAAGTTTAGAAACTCAGCATTGGAAAGAGTATCTCAAATAAGTCACAAAAGGCATAAACCATTAAGGAAATGAATAGTACATTTTTTCTACATTGCATTTTTAAATTCCTATTAATCAGAATTCACCTTAAAGAGAGCAAAAAGATAAGTCACAGTCTGGGAAAGTATTTGCAACATATATAACAGGTAAAGCATTACTGCCTGTAATATAAGGAAGATAGCAATGAATCAAGAAGAAAGAGAAATGCCTCAATAGAAAAACGGACAAAAATCATAAGCAGGCATTCACAGAAAAGGAAAGACAAATGGCTAATGAACAAGTAAAAAGATGCTACAATGAGATACCCATTTCATACCCAACAATGAACAAAAAGTTTAAAGTCTAACAACAACAAATGCTGGAAAGAATGTGGAGCAAGCAAAACTCCTTATTAGTGTGAATGTGTACCGGTACAGGTACAGGAAAATAAAGGTATTGGTATTTGGTATTTCCTGCTTAGGGTCAAGACTGGCATACCCTACCATCCAGTAATTCTACATGTAGGTATGTACCGTAAACATTCTGTATCTATGTTTATATCTATGCCTATACCTACATCCATATCCACATTCATGGATATCTGTGTTCTAAACCCAGAGGCATGTACAAGAATGTTTTGTGCCACAGGTTCAGAATAACCAACCCAAATATCCACCAACCCTAAGCAAACAGGTCAATTTTGATGTGTTCCTTTCAATGCAGTATTATATAGCAAATCAACAATAGCTCCACACCTCATTATGGATGGCTCTCCCAAACTACAGTAAGAAAAGCAAGACCAAGAAAAATACACCGTGTTGCTTCATTTGTGTAAAGACAAAGCCCAGAAAAACTAAAAATATACTGTTCAGGGACACAGGTATGTACTGTCGCGTCAGTCGGAGCTCTGGCAAGAAAGAAATGGCATACACCAGCAGGGTGGCTGGGAAACTTTTTAAAGGGACTCTTTACAAAAAACATGAGTTGGTTTGAGGTATGCATTCTTAATGAGGGGCCATATTATCCCCAAGGGGGCAAAGAAGTATTATTCTTTTCATGTGTAAAGCAGAGAAATGTATAGTACATAAACAGATACATAGTATGTCCGTGGTATTAAAATTTCATGGTGGGGAAGAAGATTGGGAAAAAAATCTGAAAAGGCTACTTGGTGGTTGAGGTGGATGGTGAAAATGGGAAAAAAAAAATATTTGACAAACACTAGGTTTGGGTAACCACAAAGATGGTATAGTGCCCTGGGGCTAGCAAAACAGTCCAGAAGCTTTACCACCCCTAAGTCTGAAGGAGCTGGTGGGGGCAGGGGAAGGACAGGGGGAATAGCTGCAGGGAAGGCTGCCCATCTTTGGTAGAGGAATGCAACTGATTTATTACAGTGGGTGACCCAGCAGGGAAGGGCAGGGGGCTAACACCCTGGCCTCATTCTCCTCATGCTCTGATCTCCTGCCAGCACTTCACTTTAGCCAAACCGATCAGGAAGCCAGGGATCAAGGGAGCCTCCCAGGGCAGTCAATACAGGGCAGCTTCAGGGGACACCAGGAATGATGAAGCCTGGAGAATGGATTTGGAGGGGCAAGTGGCAATGCCACAGCAACCACATGTGGTAAAATTATACGGCACAAAGGAACTTCTGGAACACATGTCAGGATTGTGGTTACCTCCAGCGCTGGGAACAGAGGGGAAGATGGAACTTCAATCATATTGGTAATATATTATTACTTAAGTTGAGTGGTGGGTGCATAAGGACTTACTTGTCTTAAACAATATATGTTTTATTATTTCTATTTATTTGTACATACAATCCATTTCATATTCTATTTTCAAAAAGTTAACATGATAGAAACTTGGATCAGTTCAGTTCAGTTACTAAGTCGTGTCTGACTCTTTGTGACCCCATGAATTGCAGTACGCCAGGCCTCCCTGTCCATCACCATCTCCCGGAGTTCACTCAGACTCATGTCCATCGAGTCAGTGATGCCATCCAGCCATCTCATCCTCTGTCATCCCCTTCTCCTGCTACCCCAAATCCCTCCCAGCATCAGGGTCTTTCCCAATGAGTCAACTCTTCCCATGAGGTGGCCAAACTACTGGAGTTTCAGCTTTACCATCAGTCCTTCCAAAGAACACCCAGGGCTGATCTCTTTTAGAATGGACTGGTTGGATTTCCTTGCAGTCCAAGGGACTCTCAAGAGTCTTTTCCAACACCACAGTTCAAAAGCATCAATTCTTCAGCGCTCAGCTTTCTTCACAGTCCAACTCTCACATCCATACATGACCACAGGAAAAACCATAGCCTTGACTAGATGGACCTTTGTTGGCAAAGTAATGTCTCTGCTCTTCAATATGCTATCTAGGTTGGTCATAACTTTCCTTCCAAGGAGTAAGCGTCTTTTAATTTCATGACTGAAATCACCATCTGCAGTGATTTTGGAGCCCAAAATCAAGTCTGACACTGTTTCCACTGTTTCCCTATCTATTTCCCATGAAGTGATGGGACCGGATGCCATGATCTTCGCTTTCTGAATGCTGAGCTTTAAGCCAACTTTTCCACTCTCCTCTTTCACTTTCATCAAGAGGCTTTTTAAGTTCCTCTTCACTTTCTGCCATAAGGGTGGTGTCATCTGCATATCTGAGGTTATTGATATTTCTCCCGGCAATCTTAATTCCAGCTTGTGCTTCTTCCAGCCCAGCGTTTCTCATGATGTACTCTGCATACAAGTTAAATAAGCAGGGTGACAAGATACAGCCTTGACATACTCCTTTTCCTATTTGGAACCAGTCTGTTGTTCCATGTCTAGTTCTAACTGTTGCTTCCTGACCTGCACACAGGTTTCTCAAGAGGCAGGTCAGGTGGTCTGGTATTCCGATATCTTTCAGGATATTCCACAGTTTATTGTGATCCACACAGTCAAAGGCTTTGGCATAGTCAATAAAGCAGAAATAGATGTTTTTCTGGAACTCTCTTGCTTTTTCAATGATCCACTGGATGTTGGCAATTTGATGTCTGGTTCCTCTGCCTTTTCTAAAAGCAGCTTGAACATCTGGAAGTTCATGGTTCACGTACTGTTGTAGACTGGGTAGCAGAATTTTGAGCATTACTTTACTAGTGTGTGAGATGAGTCCAATTGTGCGATAGTTTGAGCATTCTTTGGCATTGCCTTTCTTTGGGATTGGAGTGAAAACTGACCTTTTCCAGTCCTATGGCCACTGCTGAGTTTTCCAAATTTGCTGGTATATTGAGTACAGCACTTTCACAGCATCATTTTTCAGGATTTGAAATAGCTCAACTGGAATTCCATCACCTCCACTAGCTTTGTTCGCAGTGATGCTTTCTAAGGCCCACTTGACTTCACATTCCAGGATGTCTGGCTCTAGGTGAGTGATCACACCATCGTGATTATCTGGGTCATGAAGATCTTTTTGTACAGTTCTGTGTATTCTTGGTACCTCTTCTTAATATCTTCTGCTTCTGTTAGGTCCATCCCATTTCTGTCCTTTATCAAGCCCATCTTTGCATGAAATGTTCCCTTGGTATCTCTAATTTTCCTGAAGAGATCTCTAGTCTTTCCCATTCTGTTGTTTTCCTCTACTTTTTTTGCACTGATCACTGAGGAAGGCTTTCTTATCTTTCCTTACTATTCTTTGGAACTCTGCATTCAGATGCTTATATCTTTCATTTTCTCCTTTGCTTTTCGCTTCTTTTCACAGCTATTAGTAAGGCCTCCTCAGACAGCCATTTTGTTTTTTTGCATTTCTTTTCCATGGGGATGGTCTTGATCCCTGTCTCCTGTACTACGTCACGAACCTCATTCCACAGTTCATCAGGCACTCTATCTATCAGATCTAGTCCCTGAAATCTATTTCTCACTTCCACTGTATAATCATAAGGGTTTTGAGTTAGGTCATACCTGAATGGTCTAGTGCTTTCCCCCCCTTTCTTCAATTTAAGTCTGAATTTGGCAGTAAGGAGTTCATGATCTGAGCCACAGTCAGCTCCAGGTCTTATTTTTGATGATTGTATAGAGCTTCTCCATCTTCGGCTGCAAAGAATATAATCAATCTGATTTTGGTGTTGACCATCTGGTGATGTCCATGTGTAGAGTCCTCTCTTGTGTTGTTGGAAGAGGGTGTTTGCTGTGACCAGTGCATTCTCTTGGCAAAACTCTATTAGCCTTTGCCCTGCTTCATTACGTACTCCAAGGCCAAATTTGCCTGTTACTGCAGGTGTTTCTTGACTTCCTACTTTGTGGGTGCAGTAAAATGAAAAGAAATAGCCACTGGACCTGGAGATGGAAATGGAGGTTTAGAATCTAGGTTTTACTGCTAACTAGCTGTTTGAGATTAAGCAAATAGGTTAGTTTCCTTAATGAACCCTGTTAAAGGCTAAGAACCTTTAAGGTGGGAACCACTGTCCCCAGCCCCACCTTTTCCCAAGGATGTTCAGATTAAATGAAATTAGTATGTAAAATCATGCGATACACTTATTGGTGCATAATAAATAGTTTTTCTTCTTCCCTATTCTATGTATCCAATTCTATGTCCCATTGTTTAGTTGCTTACAAGTTCCTGTGTCCCAGCAACTCCATCTCCTCCCTGACCCCCAACTCTGGCCTTGCATCCAGACCTGGGTTCATGCTCTGTGTCCTTCCCCAGCCTGATCCTTTCTCCTGTCAATCAGCCTGGCTCTAGTCTCACCCCCAAGCCCCACCCCTCCCAGTAACTCCTCCCTTTCCCCTCCAGTGTAGTGCCTCCTTCAGTTCAGTTCAGTTCAGTCACTCAGTCATGTCCAACTCTTTGCGACCCCATGAATTGCAGCACACCAGGCCTCCCTATCCATCACCAACTCCTGGAGTTCACCCAAACTCATGTCCATCAAGTTGGTGATGCCATCCACCCATCTCATCCTCTGTCATCCCCTTCTGCCCCCAGTCCCTCCCAGCATCAGAGTCTTTTCCAGTGAGTCAACTCTTCGCATGAGGTGGCCAAAGTATTGGAGTTTCAGCTTTAGCATGAGTCCTTCCAATGAACACCCAGGACCGATATCCTTTAGAATGGACTGGTTGGACCTCCTTGTAGTCCAAGGGACTCTCAAGAGTCTTCTCCAACACCACAGTTCAAAAGCATCAATTCTTCGGCAAAGATAGCTCAATAAAGGACAGAAATGGTATGGACCTAACAGAAGCAGAAGATATTAAGAAGAGGTGCCAAGAATACACAGAAGAACTCTACAAAAAAGAGCTTCACGACCCAGATAATCATGATGGTGTGATCACTCACCTAGAGCCAGACATCCTGGAATGTGAAGTCAAGTAGGCCTTAGAAAGCATCACTGTGAACAAAGCTAGTGGAGGTGATGGAATTCCAGTTGAGCTATTTCAAATCCTGAAAGATGATGCTGTGGAAGTGTTGCACTCAATATGCCAGCAAATTTGGAAAACTCAGCAGTGGCCACAGGACTGGAAAAGGTCAGTTTTCACTCCAATCCCAAAGAAAGGCAATGCCAAAGAATGCTCAAACTACCTCACAATTGCATTCATCTCACATGCTAGTAAAGTAATGTTCAAAATTCTGCAAGCCAGGCTACAGCAGTACGTGAACCGTGAACTTCCAGATGTTCAAGCTGCTTTTAGAAAAGGCAGAGGAACCAGAGATAAATTGCCAACATCTGCTGGATCACTGAAAAAGCAAGAGAGTTCCAGAAAAACATCTATTTCTGCTTTATTGACTATGCCAAAGCCTTTGACTGTGTGGATCACAATAAACTGTGGAAAATTCTGAAAGAGGTGGAAATACCAGACCACCTAACCTGCCTCTTGAGAAACCTGTGTGCAGGTCAGGAAGCAACAGTTAGAACTGGACATGGAACAACAGTGTGCCTTTAGTCTCTTACAAATTGTAGATGCTAATTTTAAAAAGGGAGGGAATTAGGATATTATTATTCATTATTCATTATATTAGGATATCATTATTCATCAAATGAAATTGGGACTATTGTTAATCAGTTACTTGAAAACTTTGGTTAGAGTAGATAAGACAATGAAGCACACAAGCCTTAAGCATCTTGAAAGAAACAAAGTGTTAGTTGCTAAGTTGTATACAACTCTCTGTGACCCCATGGACTGTAGCCCACCAGGCTCCTATGTCTATGGAATTTTCCAGGCAAGAACACTGGAGTGGGTTGTCCTTCCCTTCTCCAGGGGATCTTCCCTACCCAGGGATCGAACCAGCATCTGTTACATCTCCTGCATTCCCAGGCAGGTTCTTTACCACTAGCGCCACCTGGGGAGCCTTATTTTAACTTAAAACATACAGGTAGAGGGGTATTTGCCAGTCTTTTGGTGAGAAGACTAGGCTTTTCCTCTGAGCCCAAGTTCCTCATCATCTTTCTTGCATCTGCCAGCATCTCTAAGGTGGAGCAAGAGCACAGTCACTTGAAAAGCCCAAGGTCACAGAGCTTGCAGCAGACCTGACACCAGAATGACTCTGTACTCCTCAGCACAGTGCCGAGTGGAGCAGCGTCCTATAAATTTAGTTGAAGTGCACAGAGCAGCTTGGATGGGTGCCTGAGGAGGGCTGGGAGGGGAACAAAGAGGCTGATCTGTGAGCCGCAGGCGGGTGCCAAAGACAACTTGACTTAAATTATGACACTGCCTCTGGTGGCCATCCCTGGATCAAGCGCTGGGCACAGCTACACACACCCTCACACACAAAGCTTCAACTGGCATCTGTCTCTCTTACAGCCAAGTGCTCATTTTGGGATTTACTGATTTTTTGGTGTATGCATTGCAGGGTAAATACAGGAGGCTGGGTAGGAGAGAGGAACATGGATGGTGAGGAAGGTAGACTTTGGCTTCCCTGGCATTTTTAGGCCCTTTTTTGTCCAGTCTGTGCTCCAAGGTTAGAATCTAGTCCACAGCTATTTAAAAGCCTTGACTTGGCCCTGGAATGCTGGCAAGCTCCAGTGGAATTAAGAGTTCATAAGTACAATTTCCTAGGGCTGTTGATGCTTCATGTGAGAGGCTTAGCAAACTCCAAGAAGACAGTTGGTATGCATACATGCATATAAATACATGTGTGTATGTGTGTCCATGTACGTGCATATATATGTGTGGATGTGTGTTCCCTTCCCCACCGAGACCAAGTGAGTACAAACTGCACAGGGAACCAGGGAGTGCCTTTGCAGTTCAGAGCTCCTAGAATTTCAAGGTGCATGTGCTGCTGTAGACTATACTTTTTCTCATAAATATTATCTTATTGTCCCTACCTGGGCAGTGCTCTCCCAGGGGACAGGGGAGGCCATGCAAGTCCAACCTGTTTGTCTTGGCTAGGCCTGCCCTGGGATAAAGCATGGTGGCCACCGGCTCTTCCCTTGGTGCAGGTGGCCAGCTGTGGGGGAGCACCTGAGCTGCAGACGGAGCAGGGGCAAGGTGAAGGCACACTGGCTGCAGGGGCTGTGGGGGAGTGGTGAGGTGGAAACCCAGGCGATGCAGAACCCCTTCCGCACTCACCATGTGTTTTCATTCTCCTGCCTATTCGAGGGCCTGCTTTAAGAGAGTTATAGCACAGCTCTGCCAGTGCTGTCCAGCCGAGGAAGATGTGAATTCCTGATGTACTCCTGATGAGTACTAATCTGTTATTTCCTATCAGTACAATTTAAGTTACTGAGAGATTCGGGCTGGGCAAGAGGAAGTCCTTTGAGAACAAGAGTGATTAGAGACTGGGTCAGAAGCTCTTAGATGGTAGATTATTCTGGAATAGCTTCTTGACATAGATATTCGAACTATAGCCCAGAAAGGTTCACTGACTTGTCCCAGGTCACACAGCCCATTGGATTGGATGGAATGCTTCATGAAGTCTTTTTTTATTTTTTAGGACTGAATTGTTCAGAATGTTTTCATTAATTTTTACACTAAATAAAGAACAAAGTAGCAACTGGCTTCTCTGATTACTAGCTGTGATACTTGTGCTACAATATACCTTCTGTTTCCTCCTCTGTAAAGTGGAATAAACAACACCTCTCAAGATCAATGTGAGGAAGAGAAAGTTAATGCATGTGAGGCCTCTCTCTCAAGCACTCAAAGGGCTCAACAAATGCTAGTTCCTCATTCCTTCTCTCATCTTCATTTTCTCCTCCCTGCCCTTTGAAATCACAATCAACAAAAATATGTCCACACCTTATTTCATAGACAGGCTCATCTCAAATCTGAGAGGGTATGACAAAAACTGGTTAGAATTGATTAGAGCCAAGATGGAGGAAGACTCGACTTAGCAGCCCTTGAGCCTCATTATACACTCATTATAATATATTAGCCTATGCTAAATAACACACCCACAAGCTCCAGAACAGTTCTGAGGCCAACCATAAAAGGCCAAAAGTGGGTCGTGCCCCAATTCCTAGAAATCCCCACCCCTTCTCCAAGACAGTTAGAATATTCTTCCCACTGGTTAGCCTATAAAATTACCCGGCCCATAGAAACTAACCACCCCCACGGCTGCTCTCACTTTCCCAGGGGCCCCCATGCCCTGGGGCTGCCTCTTGCCTTCTGAGCCGGTCCACACTCTGTCAGTGGAGTGTGTATCTTGCTGGATAAATCTGCTTTCACTTTACCATGGCTCACTCTTGAGTTCTTTCCTGCACAAAGCCGAGGACCCTCACTTGGCAGCCCATCCCAGGTACTCACCCGAGACCTGGGACATGACCATCCTCTCCAGCTCCACTTTCCTGCAACACCTCGAGCTGAAATGCAGACCTGAATGCACGATGTGGGTGGTCCATCCTTCAAGCCCAATTCCAGTCTCTTCTTGAAAGCTTCATTAGAGGAAATCTAGAGGCACATGATGATCTTAGCTGTGTCTCCCCGGACAACATTAATTTGCACAGTTCAATTGCCTTTGACCACCTGGGTTCCCAGGTGCTCCTTTCCTCCCCAAAAAATCATTGTGAGGGGATCTCCCCACTGTTGTACCCCCCCCCCACTCTGCTATGTGGTGGCTCCCTTCTGCAACTTCCTACCCACAGTTCAAGAGCCCAGAAACCAAGGACGATGTGTCAGGCACCAACCATCTCTGACTCATCCACACAGACAAGGGGTCCAGAGGCATTGGCTCCAGGCAGGGTGTAGCATCCACACAAGGGGGAGAAATGGAATCTCCAGCCCTGGACGCCAAAGATTTGAAGAGAGCAACATCCAGACGAGAAATGGAAATGCAAACCTGGTCCCATCCAATGTAGTCATTTATTCAAAAGGGCTTTGGAGAGATGGAGAATCCATTTGCAGGCAAAGCAGTGCAACCAGGAAGAAGTCCCTAAGCCTGAGAGCACAGCTTCACCCATGTTGTAAGAGGTGGGAGAAGAAGAAGAAAGGGACCATAGGTTGACTGGATAAGCAATGTCCATTCAAGGCTTACTGCTCTGGTCACTCAGCCCAGAGAAGAAGACTCTTGTTCTCTCCATGCTGCTAATTACAATTCTTACTAGGTTTACGAAACGAAATTTAATGCCCTCTCTGATGAAGGACCTGAGTGAATTTCTAGGACCCTGCCAAGAGTCTACAGCTATTTGTAAGTAACCTTGCCACATCTCTGATAAGCAGTACTCCTCTCACCTGGCCAGTCCCCTCTGCCTTCAAGTTCCCCCCTGCTTGGGACAGATAGTCCTGTGTCTTCCCTGGAATCAGGGGAGCAAATAAAAAATCGAACAGGTGAAGAAGAGAGGAGTGAGTTCTATGAGCCAAAGATGAGAGTCTAAATGGAGGAAGCCAGAGAGATAATGCCAAGGTAACTGGCTTCACACTGGCAAGCAAGTCATGGTAGAAGTCTGGAGTGTGGGCTGGAGCCCTGCCCCAGAGGCCCAAAAAGGCAGCATGTTCAGGCCTCCCTGGCCAGTCCAGCTCAGGCCCTCTAGGGGGCTTCTCCAGGTACCTCAGCTCACCTATCTGGGGCTTTCAAGAACTTCTTCCCAGAACCAAGGACTTGTTTACTGTTCCTCTTCTGGGAAAGGAAAGCCTAGGGCTTTGGGACCAATCATCAATCCTTAGACATCTTCTTTGCCATTTCTCCCCAAAGAGATGGGAGAATTGTCTTTTATGTAAAGAAGATCTTTAGTTGTGCCCTCCTTTTCCTAAACTCAGGGCTTTTTATGTATCCTGCCTCACCCCAGACTTCTACTTACTCATTTAGCCATTATCCTAAACTGCCAGTTATATTTTTTGATAATTACAGCACATGGGTTTTGTCACTCCAATTAAGTAGTACATACTTTGTGATTCAATATGGAGAGCCTACTATGGTCTAGACCCTTTGCTAAGGGCTTTACAGACTATCTCAGCTAATCTGCATAACAACCCAATGAAGTAGCATCATAATTTATTATCCCCATTTTTCTGGGGCAAGTAGGGGAACAGAGATGTCAACAAACCAGCCAAAGATTCTTGCTCCTGTGTGAGTTGAGCAAGTTAAATAACTTCTTTGTGCTTCACCTCAGTCTCTGTAAAATGGGATGAATAACAGTACCAACCTGCTAAGACTTCTATGAGGTTTAAAGGAGCTGAATGTCTAAGTGCTCAGAAGCGTGCCTGGTCCATAAGTGTTGGTGAACTAACAAATGACCCTCTGGCAGAGCAGGGCAGATGCCAGGCGGTTTGATTTCAGAGCACATATCGCTAACGATGATCCACTTCCTTGTTGATCGTGGCCCATTTTGTTTCTTCTGGAAATTTTCACAGGGCTTTTGATTTCCACTTTACGAAGATGGGCAGACTGAGCTACAGAAGTGATCAGAACAGGGTGACACATGAGATTCTCTTCCTGAGAATTCCATTGTGATAGTTCATGTGTTTTTATGGGCTACGCACTGCTCTGCTGGCTTGGCTAGTTATGGTTTGTCAGTGTGTTTAAAAAAAAGTAAACTGGAGCAATCTCCACCATTAGGAAAGAAAGTCTCCCCAACAATGTTCCTATGATCTTGTGATTTAACACCAAGAGCAAAATTTCAATGGGTCAAAAAATGGCAGGCTTGTGTGGTGTGTAGGGTGACCATCCATTCTGGTTTGCCCAGGATTAAGAAGTTTTCTCTAACACAGGACTTTCAGCGTTATAACTGGGACATTTCTTAGCAAACCATTTTGATTTGGTCACCCGAGAAATGGGCCAGACTGGGAGAGTCTGAAAGTTAGGCCATGAAAGTTAGGCTGGGGCAGTTATTGAAACCTGGGGTCCAATGCAGGGCTTGCCCATAGACCACGGCAGACAAGGTGAGACAAAGAGTGACTCAGGTCCCTCAGTAAGAGGCTCTTCACACATGACCCACCAAGCTATTATTTTGTTTTAATTTCACATTTTCACTCTTCCTAAACACTTCTCATAATGATTTCCTTTTAGGGGAAGGCAAGCAACAGAATAAAGAGATCTGGCCTTGGCTTTAGGGAGACCCCGTAAGTAGAAGAAAGATTATGGACTTTGGAGGCAGAGATCAGGGTGTGACTCCTGACTCTCTGTGTCGTTTTAGACCTTTGTGTGAGTGAGTTAACCTCTGTGAATTTTGTCATAAAAGGATAATATAAGATCAGTGATGATGTATATAAAGTGATTTGCACAGGGTGGACTGATAGAGGCTAAATGACTGATGAAAGAGGCCATAGCTCAAGGTTGGAGCTCCCAATGGACTGGTCCTGATCTAAAACGGGAGCTGAGGTCTCCAGAGAGATGCTGCTGGGTGTCTGATTCATGCCTGATGTTGTTGCTTGGCCAACTTCTTCTCTTCTTACCTTCAACGTCACTTCCCTAAGGAAGCCTTACTACAGACTCATACTTCTTATAAGAAGGATGCTATACTTTTTCATATGACTTTTTGTAATTTGAATTCAAATTTACTTGGAATCTTAAAAATACAACCAACTAGTGACTACAACAAAAAGAAGCAGACTCACAGATTAAAAAACAAAAACAAAAACTAGTGATTACCAGTAGTGAGAGGCAAGAGGGAAGGGGATTAAGAGGTACAAACTGTCCTGTATAAAATAACCTACAAGAATATATTACACAATCTGGGCAATATAGCCAATATTTTATAATAACTACAAATGGAAGACAGCCTTTAAAAATTATGTATCACTATAGTGTACACTTGTGGAGAAGGCAATGGCACCCCACTCCAGTGTTCTTGCCTGGAAAATCTCATGGACGGCGGAGCCTGGTAGGCTGCCGTCTATGGGGTCGCACAGAGTCGGACACGACTGAAGTGACTTAGCAGCAGCACAGTGTATACTTGTAACTTATATAAGATTACACATCAACTATACTCCAATTAAAAATAGTAAAAACTTAAAAGACAAAAATAAAAACCAAAATGTACTTGACAAATTATTTACTTTCTGTCTTTTCCATCTGACCATGAACGCCCTTAAGGCAGGGACCATGTCTGTCTTGTTCACTGTTTTAGATTTAGCAGACAAATGCTCGGCATTCAGTAAATGCTGTTGAATGAAATGAAAGGATGAATCAAATGACCATCAACTGTACTGCTGCTGCTGCTAAGTCGCTTCAGTCGTGTCCGACTCTGTGTGACCCCAGAGACTGCAGCCCACCAGGCTCCCCCGTCCCTGGGATTCTCCAGGCAAGAACACTGGAGTGGGTTGCCATTTCCTTCCCCAATGCATGAAAGTGAAAAGTGAAAGTGAAGTCGCTCAGTCGTGTCCGACCCTCAGTGACCCCATGGACTGCAGCCCACCAGGCTCCTCCGTCCATGGGAGTTTCCAGGCAAGAGTACTGGAGTGGGGTGCCATTGCCTTCTCCCTCAACTGTACTAGAAGACATAATTTGTGAGGGAATTTAGTCGGCAGTGAGCCACTAGATGGAGCTACTACTCTGCATGAAAACTATCCAACACACTTGCGGGAGACATGAGGCTCTGAACACCGGATTGTCGGCCCCCAAGCCTGTGCTCTTTCCAGGGGTTTTACTTGGGTAGTCTAATGCAGCCAGTGGGGATGCTTCCTGCTGTGACAGTCTCCCCACTCTTACCCCAACCTTTTTTCCCCTCACGGCTTGTTGTTGTTTTATCACATACCCAAGTAGAACTCTCCACACAACCACTGGTTTCTAAAACACCAACTTAGAGAGGGGAAATGAGAGGCAGAATAGACTCAGTGTCTCTTAGACCAGACACTTGATTTAAGCCCTGGGCTCACTCATGAGCTAGGTGTAGCATTCTGAGAAAGTGGCGAATGATCTTCAATGTATCGATCAGTCATCAGTAGTTCTTCACTCAGCATCTATGTTGTATACACAGGGCTGAGCAAACACAGATAGGCTTATAATCTAGTAGGGAATACAAGACATGCCTATATAGGACATAACACACTGTAGTACCTAAGAGCTTGTGGATGATACATATAATAAGTGTACTAGGAATTCAGAAGCAGAAAGATTCCTATGACTAAGGGTAATTGTAGATCTGAAAAAGTCAGGGTCGACCTCCACAGAAAACACATTTAAAGATATGGGCACCAAGTAAACTTGTCCCTTTCTTCTAGAGGTGTGGACTAAGGAGAGTTGCTTTGACACCACTGAGAGCTTGTTAGAAGTGTAGAACTGTGGGTTTCGTCTTGGACCTGCTGAACCAGAATCTGCATTTTAACAGGATCTCCAGATGATTTCAGACTTTTGGGGACTAAGTATCAGTATTCACATGTCCCTTTAAAATGAAATAGTACTCTATCTAAAATGCTCCTCAATTTTACTGTTCAGTTTAACTTTAGATTTTTATTTGCTTTTTTAAAAATTAATTTTTATTGGCACAGGGTGGACTTTACAATGTGTTGCTTTACAATGTGTTAGTTTCTGCTGCCGCTGCTGCTAAGTCACTTTAGTTGTGTCCGACTCTGTGCGACCCCAGAGACAGCAGCCCACCAGGCTCCGCCGTCCCTGGGATTCTCCAGGCAAGAACACTGGAGTGGGTTGCCATTTCCTTCTCCAATGCATGAAAGTGAAAGGTGAAAGTGAAGTCGCTCAGTCGTGTCCGACCCTCAGTGACCCCATGGACTGCAGCCCACCAGGCTCCTCCATCCATGGGATTTTCCAAGCAAGAATACTGGAGTGGGGTGCCATTGCCTTCTCTGGTTGAAGAAACTAGGCTTTGCACATTCCTAAAGGATGTTTTCTGAATCACTGAAGTGTATGACTTCCCTGAGGGTACAGAGGATAAGAGTCCGCCTGCTAATGCAGGGGACTCGGGTTCGATCCCTGGTCCAGTAATATTCCATATGCCTCAGGGCAACTAAACCATGCTTGATAACTACTGAGTCTGCATGCCCTAGAGCCCGTGCTCCACCAAGAGAAGCCATCACAATGAAAAGCCCATACACCTCAACTAGAGTAGCCCCCGCCCACTGTAATTAGAGAAAGCCGACACTCAGCATTGAAGACCCAGTGTAGCCAAAAATAAACAAATAAATAAAACTTGAAAATAAACAAAAGAAGTTTATTTTATTCTTACTATACCTGTTCCATATAATTTTGGTACATTCTAATTCTTTTCTACCCTATGTGTGATAGAACTGTAACACTGGATCATCTCCTCAGGTCACACCCTGCCTCTCCACACTATGTCTTCCCCTAGTACCTTTGATGACCCAACATATACCATGAAAGTAGAGCCAATAACTGGGGGAAATGCTCTCTCCTAATAGTAACTTCTCTGACCCAACTTCAGTTTCAGTTCAGTTCAGCTCAGTTCAGTTCAGTTCAGTGGCTCAGTCGTGTCCGACTCTTTGTGACACCATGAATTGCAGCATGCCAGGCCTCCCTGTCCATCACCATCTCCTGGAGTTCACTCAGACTCATGTCCATCGAGTCAGTGATGCCATCCAGCTATCTCATCCTCTGTCGTCCCCTTCTCCTCCTGCCCCCAACCCCTCCCAGCATCAGAGTCTTTTCCAATGAGTCAACTCTTCGCATGAGGTGGCCAAAGTACTGGAGCTTCACCTTTAGCATCATTCCTTCCAAAGAAATCCCAGGGTTGATCTCCTTCAGAATGGACTGGTTGGATCTCCTTGCAGTCCAAGGGACCCTCAACAGTCTTCTCCAGCACCACAGTTCAAATGCATCAATTCTTCGGTGCTCAGCCTTCTTCACAGTCCAACTCTCACATCCATACATGAACACAAGAAAAACCATAGCCTTGACTAGATGGACCTTAGTCAGCAAAGTAATGTCTCTGCTCTTGAATATACTATCTAGATTGGTCTCTGACCCAATAATATCAAGTCATATGATCTGATTAAGTGTGAAGCCGACATTTTAACACTGAAAAAATTTTTTTTGCTTAAACTCGTGTGATATTAACTCTCCTCATATGAGCTGGATAAATGAAAATTGGTGGAATATGAAATCTGTGATAACTCTGGAGAAAGTTAAGATGCTAGCATATCCATAATATTTGCTTTCACCTCTCAGTAAGAAGTGATGGTGGCCTTATGTCTAACGGTGGTCCCATTTCTCTTATCCACTCATGGAAGTTGGGTGAGTCCATTCAGAAGGCAGCATGGTAAAAGGAAAAGAGCACTAGAAAACTATTGAGGAAACAAGGGATCAGGTCTGAGACATGTTAGCTGCATATCTTCACTTCTCTGAGTGTCAGTTCCTCATCTATCAACCTGGGATGTGAGCTAGACACTTGCTAAGGTCCCTCCCTGGCTTAGCATTGTATAAGCCTAGTTAAGTAGGAGTTAGAGCATGGTGGTCATTCATTAAAACCAGATTATATACTCCCAAATAGAAACAGCCCATACTGTCTTCACTTACAGATAGAAAAGTTGAGAAGGTTGGTTACCATAGCAATTTACCTTCATGGAGTCATTTACTGATTTCATTCTGTGAAGTGACAGTATCATGAACCAGCACCTGCACAACTCCCTAATGTTTCCTTTGCTTCCATTCTCGAAGAGGCAACAGTGCCAAGAGTAGTCCTTATCTGGAGAAGCAATCAGAGTTCTCAAGCTGCCTTTCGGTCTGCTAGAACAGAAGGTGCTGACAGGGGTGGGAGTGAAGGCAGGCTTCCTTTCAGTTTACTAATTCTGTAGCCGCCCTTCACAAACTCCAGCAAATATTTTGCGATGTTGCAAGGTGTTACGAGAAGTGAAAAGCAAGCTGTGATTCAGCTGGTATGAAGACTTTGCAAACAAAAAAGAGTGATCTGTTTTGCAACAAACTATTATTTCTGCCAGAGTCCACAGACTGGAATACTAAAAGAGGTATTTCTGCAAGACATCACCATCACACATATTGGAGTTGGCAGATAAGACTAATTTCAAATGAATTGGCCCAGCGGGTTCCCACTTGTGGACCTCAGACCCCTGGGAGCGGTGGAGTTACCTGACGGAATCCGCAAACCCACATGCATGTTCTGTCTGTAGACTAAGTGAAAAATGTGCACATCCATATGGATTCCTTCTCAAATATGCATAAATGTTTTTATGATGAGTGAAATTATCTTACAATGTTGCTGAATATATCTTAGCTTTTTGTTATGTATTTTCTTAATAGGTGGATACTAAAAAAAGTAGAGTTAATATCATGCTTGAATTTAAGCAAAAACATTTTTTTCAATGTTGACATGCAGTCTTTATACTTGGATCATTTGACTTTGTTATTGGGTCAGGGAATTTGGACACTTTACCATTAGGAGAGAACCTTTCCCTCCAGTTATTGGCTCTACTCTCACGGCATATGTTGAATAGGACACTCACCATTTGGTTTCTAGAAACTTAAAACCTAAGGAGACATTTTAATGGCTACTTGAACACAGCTGCTCTGTGGGAAATGTCACCCCTAAATATGATATGAGCAGTGGATACACGTGTTAATCTACACATTTAGGTAAGAAATAGAACCTAAATTTTATTCCAGTCTTCCATTTCTTGGCATCCTCAGTAACTTAATCTCAGTGAATTTGTAGATTTCAACCTCCCCTTTCCCGATTGTGTCTAGTTCCTAGGAGGGGTTTATGAGGTGTCAAGGTATCTGGTGGGGGAGGGGGAGTGGAGGGAGTGCTGAATCTGCTCCCCAAGGTTGGTCTACCACATACGCTGGTACTTACTGAGACATCCATTACCCTGGTTGCATGACCCCTTCAGGTTCAGAAGCACCCTCCATTTCTCTGGCATCCTCTCAGGCACAAGGAGAGAAGCTATATGTCTCACTGGGGCATGAAAAATTCTACCAGCCTACCTAAAGGCCCTTCAGCAGGGAGCAACCATGCACCTAGTTCTTCTCTGAGGCCTCGAAAGCTTCCCAGGGCTCTCCTGAGAGTCTAAGAAACATTTTCTCTATTCCCAGTCCCCATACAACCATGTAGGATTGTGCCTTCTTTCCAGGGTGACCCTGCAGAGTAGTGCACAGGACCTGGAAATGGTATTTTCTCAGGAATTCCTCTCCCGCCCCCCAGGGATAAAGAACTCTTTTCTATGCTTATTATCTTTTCCTCCAAATATTTTGTCTATGGTGCAAGTTTTTTTCTTCTTTAGCCTAAGTGCAACTTTTGAAACCAGAAGCCATTTTCTCTGACACTCATTTCTCTACTTCTAGCTATCACATCTCTCCTCTGGGTAAGAAGCACAAACTAGGCTAGCTGCCTGAGTGAGGGGAAGAAAGAAGGCAGTTAAACACAGGGAAAGGGATAGGCTGTACCATTCTACCACATATATAAATTAATACAGATTTCACGGGTCCAGGGCCTGCAAGAGAGGAAACCAGCCCCAAATGAAATCAGACAATGAGCAAAGAGTGAACTATTAGAGAGTAATTAAAATAAGACTCCCAGCAGTGGTGCAGTTTTTCTAAGGCTCTTCATGTTTTCTGCAGTGTTTGCATCCAAGACTAAATGACTTTTAGACATGATGCTGAATAATAAAAGGATCTTTTCTAGGGATGAGGTGAAAGTTAAAAGCTCCCTCTGTGGAATATGAAGGCTCTCCAACCAGTCAGGCTGGATGTTGGGAGAGAAAGGGTAAGGATGGGAAGAAAGGGGAGGTGTTGTACACTGCTGTACACTTGTGGCTCTCCTCTCAGGCTCTCTCTGGAACTTCCTTGCCCCTAGGGCTGTTGGAAAGGCAACTGCCACTAACTCTGATATTCCTGCCCTAGGTAGATCTGATGGAGAAGGCAACGGCACCCCACTCCAGTACTCTTGCCTGGAAAATCCCATGGACGGAGGAGCCTGGTAGGGTGCAGTCCATGGGGTCCGCAAAGAGTCAGACAAGACTGAGTGACTTCACTTTCACTTTTCACTTTCATGCATTGGAGAATGAAATGGCAACCCACTCCAGTATTCTTGCCTGGCGAATCCCAGGGATGGCAGAGCCTGGTGGGCTGCCGTCTATGGGGTCGCATAGAGTTGGACACGACTGAAGCAACTTAGCAGCAGCAGCAGCAGCAGCAGCAGCAGGCAGATCTGAAGTGTGTTTGTTCAGTTTGTTCATTCTTTCATAACCACTGAATTCCTATGCTATGTTCTGGAGAACAAGCAACCCTGTTTCGGTCTTGGTGAATTTATTTAAGAGTCTTGTTGAACAGAAAAGGCATGGTCACTGTATTTCAAGACCTTACAATTCATTTGGGGATGGAGTGGAACCCATGGAAAGGACAGGAGAAGGAGTGATGTCAATATCATGATGGGAAAATGCAGGCTGTAGTGAAACACTGCGGCAAGCCTGGAGGTGTCAGAGAAGGCTTCTGGGGAAGAAGAAGGAACAGGTAGAACTTGAGAGAAGCAGCACCAGGGCTTTGGGGGGAGGGCAAACTTGGGAGGCTCTGAAACAGCCCGAATTTCCAGTAGCCATACCTTTCAAATTTGATGATTATGAACACATATTTTTGTCATTCAAAAGGCTCTTGTTAACTGCAAGCCTAAGCCAGAATGTTTCATTTCCCTGTTTCTCAACTTGTGCTAAATCAAGAGCCTAGGGGCAAAATGGGTGGGCGTGAGAGTGGGGCGGTTCCTTCACCATGCAACAGCCACAAACTCTCCCCCTGGCCTCTTGGAGACAGAATGGCAGTTGACTTAAAAGATGCTATATTTCAGGGACTTCCCTGGTGGCCCAGTGGCTAAGACTCCGTGCTCCCAATACAGAGGTCCAGGTTCCACCCCTTGTCAGGGAACTAGATCCCACATGCTGCAACTAACAGCTAACGTGCCTCATCTAAAGATTCCACGTGCTGCAACTAAGATCCGGGGCAGCCAAATAAATAAAACTAAGAAATTGTTTTAAAGAAAAATTTTAAAAGATCCTATATTTCAAGAGAAGAAGAATTTGTTGGCAAAACCAATAGACACCAGAGAACTTTTGTAAGCAATGTTATTTTTATCATTAAACTCTTGGCCAAAGCTCATGTGTTCCAAATGGGCTATCTTAGCTGAGTATGCTCACCTGAGTTTGAGGAGAGAGTCTTGAAAATAGAGGTTTGTTGAAAACAATCCACAAAGAAAGGAAAGTAACACTTATTTTATAGATGAAGGATTGTGTGAGAAGGCAGGAGGATCTCTGGCCCACTAAATCATGAAGTAGGATGATGTTTCTCCAGCTGTGCGAAACTTAATATCCTGTTTGGGGTACATCAATGACATCACCTGAAGGCCAACTCAGTGATGTGGAAACAAATCAAAGGACTGCATTTGGCAAGAGACCCCAACATTCCAGATCACACAGGAAACAATGATGTATTATGACTCTTGAGTGCATGTAGCAAGAAAATAAAATCCTAGGGTAAATAATTGGAACTAAAGACATTTGCATTAAACTGTAAACAGTCATCTAGATTGAATTACTTAACAGTGTAATCCATCAGTGTAGAATAACATGAGCTTTAGCTTAGGCCAGTAAGATAACCCTGAGAGATGTCTGAATGACTTCTGGCCAAATGTGGCCCATAAGGTGATTAAGGAATTACGAAACAATAAAAGTAGCAGCATGGGAAAACATTGTACCACTACTGTGCAGCCACTAACCTTTTATATCTACTCAAGATTTTCCCCCAAATGCTGATCATTTCTAGAATTATCTAGAACAAGAGTCAGCAAAATTTCTGTTGAAGAGTCAGGTAGTAAATACTTTAGCTTTAAAACTCTGCTGTTGTACAAGAAAGCAACCACAGACAATCTATTAATGAATAGTCATAACTGTGTTCCAATAAAAATGTATATACAAAAACAGGCAACTAGTCTGTGGGTCTCCAGTACTCTTGCATTGAAAATCCCATGGACAGAGGAGCCTGGTAGGCTGCAGTCCATGGCGTCGTGAAGAGTTGGACACGACTGAGTGACTTCACTTTCACTTTTCAGTTTCATCCACTCGAGAAGGAAACGGCAACCCATTCCAGTGTTCTTGCCTGGAGAATCCCAGGGACGGGGGAGCCTGGTGGGCTGCCATCTCTGGGGTCGCACAGAGTCAGACATGACTGAAGCGACTTAGCAGCAGTCTGTGGGTCACAGTTTGGGTCATAGTTTGCTGACTCTTGAACAACTATATAGATGTAGAAAAACTGCAAGCTCATTTGAAAGAATTACGAGCTTCCTGGAGCACATCAGCAGACCAGTTTCTGTGGGGCTGAGATGAGGGTGTATTGGTCCATTTGCCAGCAAACTGCCCTTTTTCTACAAACATTACATAAGCAAACCTGGATGAGGTGCTGTCACGAGGCTAGTTGGCCTGCAGGCAGCAGACCTGGTGCTAGATTCAGAGAGCTGTTAGTCTGAAGTGCAAACTACTTACACAGAAGGAATAAGCACACTAAGCCAATCCCATAGTCTTTTCACATTTCCACCACTCACGGTAGCTTTGTAAGGTAGCTTGGGGATTCTGTAGCTGAACTGACCAACTTCAAAAGGTAAAACTGTACACCAAAAAGTTTCATTTCTGTTCTAATTCAGATTCATTAAAACAACTCTTTTGTCTGGGTGAGTCAATGTGCCTGCCATATTTGCAGCTGCTGTTGAATGGACAGCACAACCCATCCTCTGTCACTACTGGCCACTGAGGCTCAGGCATGTGTTAACGTGTGCCCTGAACTGAAATGTAGAGCTGGGCCCTAATTCTCCTTCAGTAGTTTGAACTGAAACACTAGAGGGAAGAAATAGTGGTAGAGATGAAGCAAGAAAGGTCACGTGACCTTGGGAATTAGAATGGCCCTTTGTGGGCTTTTGTGCCAGATGTGTTCACTATAAAAGCAGAAGTGAAAAAGAGAAAGCGTTTCTGTTCCAGAGGACTGGCTGTTCCTCAGGAATCTTTATATTCCAGCACAACCACTCTGTGAATTTATAATAGCCTCCCTTTCCCTTTTCTTGACTTGTCTTGATTGGGCCTTTTCTCAGTAAATCACGTGGTGTTCAACCAGGCACATTTCTTGCCACAAATAACATTTTATTTGGTGTTTCAGATCTACTACCCATGAATGTAAGGTTCTATACATTCGACTATGATCTAACTTCTACACCTGCTGGAGGTAACAATCAAATTTTCCCTGTCAATGACTTTTAAACCTATCCTTTCCATTCCCATGCTTCCCAGTATGGCCTAGTTTATCACTCTATCTGAATTTCAGCCACAGTCCTGGAAGGCTCCTTCGCCTCTACTGATTCCCTATTCTTGTCCATATGTTGTCAGAGCTCTGAGATTAATACTAATAAAATCTACTTTCATCAAGTCACTTCTCAGATAATCCATAATGCTTTCTGACTGCCTCCTGGATTCAATATGATATCAACAAGCCAGTCTTTTAGGCTTCATAATCTGATCCCACCTTATTTATTGTATTCTTATCTCCCATAACCCTTCAAGATGAACTTCAATTTCAACCAGTTAATCTCCAATAAGCTCTGTTAACATCTTTCTCTTCATCCCTACTTCCCAATTATAATATTATCTATAAGAAAGGGTGGGAAAGAAAAAAGGCTGTATCTGTTCTCTTCCACCTGATAGTCCACATTCCAAAGGGTAAGTGTCTGAATACAATTAGAAACATGACAAGTATTAAAAGTACATGAAATTGAAGCTTTTGGATAAAGACAGTGGAATGAAACATATCTAGTTTTCATCCTCAATCTCCCCACATAAAAATACAGTAAAGGGGTGGCATAAATCCTAAGGATAAAGAGAGTGAAAGAGGATACCAAAAGAACCAAATTTTGGAGAGTAGAAAGCAGACAAATAGTAATGAACTTGGCAGACTTTGTGAGACCACAAGTTAGTAAGCTGACATTAAGTGAAGACAAATTGTATAAGCACTCTCAGTTCAGTTCAGTTGCTCAGTCGTGTCCGACTCTTTGAGACCTCATAGACTGCAGCACACCAGGCTTCTCTGTCCTTCACCAATTCCTGGAGCTTGCTCAGACTTGTGTCCATTGAGTTAGTGATACCATCCAACCATCTCATCCTCTGTTGTCCCCTTCTCCTCTCACCTTCAATCTTTCCCAGCACCAGGGTCTTTTCTATTGAGTCAGTTCTTCGCATCAGGTGGCCAAAGTACTGGAGCTTCAGCATCAGTCCTTCCAGTGAATATTCAGGACTGATTTCCTTTAGGATTGACTGGTTTGATCTCCTTGCTGTCCAAGGGACTCTCGAGAGTCTTCTCCCACACCACAGTTCAAAAGCATTAAATCTTTGGCACTCAGCTTTCTTTATGGTCCAACTCTCATATCCATACATGGCTACTGGACTCTAGAATTCTGAAAAAACTCAAGGATTGATGGCATCTTCAGAAGAGGGATTAAACGGGGTGTTGAAATAAGGAAGACTGGTTGAATTAAGGTTGTTTGAGGACCAGGTAGCTTCCTGGATTTCTCCTCTTCCCATACTCCTCATCACTGGTTGATCACCCCTCCCACACTCTGGCCAAAGTCTAGAGGTTTAGGCTTCAAAGGTGGGAAAACAAATGGATTCTGGTTGGAGGAAAACCAGTCATGGTTGAGGGTGGGTGGTACTTAAAACAAAAAAAAAATAAGTGGATGCATGTATATTGAATACTAAGACTTCCTGCTTCTTCTGCCACTTTATCCTTCAGCCAAGAGAAAGTGGACGATTAATCTGTGCAGAATATGACTATCTCAAAAAGAAGTATCTAAATATACTGACTTTAGGAGTCCCTTTGCAAATACCTTAGATAGATCACCCCAAATCGGTGATTGTAAACTTAAGACGCATATGGCAAAGTCTAGAGACATTTTCTATTTTCACAAAACTTGGTGGGGTGGGAGTTTCTAGCATCTAAAGAGTAGACGTTAGGGATGCTGCTAAAATATCCTACAATGCACAAGGAAAGCCTCTCACAACAAACGATTACCCAATCTAAAATATCAGTAGTGTTACTGCTGATAACCTCTGCCTTATATGAAACTCATGGTCAACTTCTACCAACATGAGCAGAGTTTCCAGTGGTTTCCCCAAGAAAGAAAAAAAGACCAGACACTTGAGGAAAACAAGAACAGAGATCTAAACAAACAGATAAAAGCGACATGGAGGAAACAGAGACTGCAGGAAGAAAAAACACTACAAAACTATACTTGCCTCTCACTTATGACCATGATGGACTACAGGGACCAAACAATTAGGAATCCAGACAAGTCTAGAAAACTGCTTTCTGATACTGGACAACAGGACTGCCTTTCACATCTAAGTCCTGGATTTGGCTTTTGTTTACAAGGATCCAGTTTTAATTTCCTCAAGAATTTCCCTGCACTTTATAATGCCACCTTTCCACACATGTATTCATCTACTCTTAGTTGCTCTGTTTCTGTCTTTGTGCTGGTATAACACTGTCCTAATAATTCAATTTTATAATAAACTTTGATATTTGGTACATCAAGTCCCTCCAACTTATTAATCATTAAAAGTGTCTTTTGGCCCTTTGCTCTTCCATATAAACTTTATGATCAGCTTGCTGAGTTCTGTCTTGTTAGTAAATTTTATAACTTTCTCCAAAAGAAAGACTTGGACACCTTTTGTTATATTTATTTTTAGTTTGTATTATATATAGTTTCAGATTACATTTAGTTTTTGCTGGTATGCTTAAATGCATTCTGCTTTTGTATACTGATCTCCTTAGCAATAAATTGCACAAACTCTTTATTCAGTGTAATAATTCATTGGGGATTCTTTGGGGAGCCATAACACACTGAAATACTGCACACAATTAGTTTTGGTTTTTCCTTCTGACCTCTGTACTTTTTTCCTCTTTGTCTTCTTTTACTGCACTGGCTAGAGTCTCTGGTACAATGTGAGCAGAGATGGCGAGGGGCTTCCTTGCTGGCTCAGTGCTAAAGGCTGCACTCACAACGCAGGGGGCCTGGGTTTGATCCTTGGTCAGGGAACTAGATCACATGTGGTGCAACTAAGACCCAAAACAGCCAAGTAAATAAAAAGGCAGATTCTTTACTGTCTGAGCCACCAGGGAAACCCAAATAAAAATAAATATGTTTAAAAAGAAGTGGTAAGAGTAGGCATTCTTGTCTTGTTACTAGTTTTAAGGGTGATACATTTAACACTTGACATGATGTTTGCTGTGGACTTTGATGTTACCTTTTAGGAGGTTAAGAATTTCCACTCTAGTTTTCATTGTTTGTTGGATTTTACCAAAAATGATCATATAGTATTTTTTTTTTCATTTATTTGTTAATATGAGTAATTAATAGATTTTTAAAAAAATGTTGGCCAATCTTGCATTTCTGGGATAAACCTGCATTGGTCACAAAATATTATCAACTGTTAAGAACTGAGCAATTAGTTTTCTAATATTTTCCATCTTTGATCATGACTGATAATGCTCTGTAATTTTCTTTTCTTTACAGTACTTGCCTGATTTGGGTAACAAGGTTATACTAGCCTTATAAAGTGAGTTGAGTAGTCCCACTTTTTCTTGTTTGAAAAGGTTTAAGTCTGGAATCACTTATTAGAATTTTGGTATATTCACCTGCAAAATTATCTCATTCTTATCTTTGATTCTTGATAAAATTTCTTTAGTGATTATAGGATCTTTCAGGTTTTTAAATTTATTATTGTCAATTTCAATCATTATTATTTTTATAGGAAAATATCCATTTCATCTATTTTTCAAATATACTGACATTTGTCCTCAGTATCCTTTTTCTTTGCTGTATCTAGAATTAAGCTCTAATATATATTAAAATTGTCTATTTCTGATTTTTAAAAAATCAGTCTTGCTATAGGCTTTAAAGTACTAGTCTTTACAAAGAATAAACTTTTTGAGCTCTATTCATTTCCTATTGTACCTTAGTTTTACATGTGATTCATTTATAATCTTATTTTTATTAATTCCTTCCCCTTACTGTTTTTGGATTTGTTTTCTAACTTCAGTTCAATTCTTAGCTCACTGTCAGACTTTCTTTTCTTCCTAGATAAGCATTTAAAGCTATACACAACCCTCTGAATTCCACTTTAGTTGTATCCCACAAGCTTTAATAAATTATTTCACTATTTGATCTTAAGTAAATTCTAATTCAACTGTGATTGTTTGGACTCAGTTATTTAGAAGCATGTTTTATCCAAATACAGTTGTCCCTCTGTATCTGCAGGGGACCGTTTTCAGCACCACCCCCCATACAGCACAATTTGCAGATGTTCAAGTCCCTTATATCAAGTGATGTAGTAGTTCCATATAAACTATGTACAACAAGACAAGGGTGCCCACTCTCACCACTACTATTCAACATAGTTTTGGAAGTTTTGGCCACAGCAATCAGAACAGAAAAAGAAATAAAAGGAATCCAAATTGGAAAAGAAGAAGTAAATCTCTCACTGTTTGCAGATGACATGATCCTCTACATAGAAAACCCTAAAGACTCCACCAGAAAATTACTAGAGCTAATCAATGAATATATAAAGTTGCAGAATACAGAAATCCCTTGTATTCCTATACACTAATAATGAGAAAATAGAGAAATTAAGGAAACAATTCCATTCAGCATTGCAACGAAAAGAATAAAATACTTATTATCTACCTAAAGAAACAAAAGACCTATATATGGAAAACTATAAAACACTGGTGAAAGAAATCAAAGAGGATACTAATAGATGGAGAAATATATCATGTTCATGGATTGGAAGAATCAATATAGTGAAAATGAGTATACTACCCAAAGTAATCTATAGATTCAATGCAATCCCTATCAAGCTACCAATGGTATTTTTCACAGAGCTAGAAAAAATAATTTCACAATTTGTATGGAAATACAAAAAATCTCGAATAGCCAAAGCGATCTTGAGAAAGAAGAATGGAACTGGAGGAATCAACCTGCCTGACTTCAGGCTCTCCTACAAAGCCACAGTCATCAAGACAGTATGGTACTGGCACAAAGACAGAAATATAGATCAATGGAACAAAATAGAAAGCCCAGAGATAAATCCACGCACCTATGGACACCTTATCTTTGACAAAGGAGGCAAGAATATACAATGGAGAAAAGACAATCTTTTTAACAAGTGGTGCTGGGAAAACTGGTCAACTACTTGTAAAAGAATGAAACTAGAACACTTTCTAACACCGTACACAAAAATAAACTCAAAATGGATTAAAGATCTAAACGTAAGACCAGAAACTATAAAACTCCTAGAGGAGAACATAGGCAAAACACTCTCCGGCATAAGTCACAGAAGGATCCTCTATGATCCACCTCCAGAATATTGGAAATAAGAGCAAAAACAAACAAATCGGACCTAATTAAAATTAAAAGCTTCCGCACAACAAAGGAAACTATAAGCAAGGTGAAAAAATAGCTTTCAGAATGGGAGAAAATAATAGCAAGTGAAGCAACTGACAAAGAATTAATCTCAAAAATAAAAAAGCAACTCTTGCAGCTCAATTCCAGAAAAATAAATGACCCAATTAAAAAAATGGGCCAAAGAACTAAACAGACATTTCTCCAAAGAAGACATACAGATGGCTAACGAACACATGAAAAGATGCTCAACATCACTCATTATCAGAGAAATGCAAGTCAAAGCCACAATGAGGTACCATTTCACACCAGTCAGAATGATTTGGGAGAATGGCATTGAAACATGTATATTATCATATGTGAAATGAATCGCCAGTCCAGGTTTGATGCATGATACAGGATGCTTGGGGCTGGTGCACTGGATGACCCAGAGGGACGGTATGGGAGGGAAGTGAGGGTGGGGTATTCAGAATGGGGAACACATGTACACCTGTGGCGGATTCATGTCAATGTATAGCAAAACCAATACAATATTGTAAAGTAATTAGCCTCCAATTAAATAAATTTATATTAAAAAAAACTATGTATACCTTTCCTACCATATACTTTGAATCACCTCTACTTATAATGCCTATAATACTATGTAAATAGTTGTAAATACAGTGTAAATGCTGTCTAAATAGTTGCCAGCACATGGCAAATCAAGTTTTGCTTTTCAGACCTTTCTGGAAATTTTGGGGGGAATATTTTCAATCTGTGGTTGGTTGAATTTGTGGATGCAGAACCCAAGGATAGAGGGCTGACTATACAGACTCTAAAAAAAACTATCTTTCTGTTGTTGATTTCTAACCTGCATTATCATTAGAGGTTGGTCTTTCTGATATCAAATTTCTGAAAATTGTTGACATCTGTCTTATGGCTTAGTACATGGTTTTTTGGTAACTGTTGTATGCTTAACAATGCATATTATTCAGTTACTGACATGATCTTTTCTGTGTCCATTAGATCAAGTTATTAACTGTATTGTTCAAATCCTACTGAATGTTTTATATTTTGTCTGTTTGATCAATTAGTGCAAGAAGTATGTAAAATCTTTCACTAAAACAGTTTCATCAATTTTTCCTTTATGTTATTTTGAAGCTATTAGCTTATACTAGTTATAGTTAGTATATTAGCTTATATTAGTATATAACCAAGACTTGTTTTTGTCTTCTTGGAAACTTGAACCTTTCATCAGTATGTAGTGGTCTTTTTTTCCTCTAGCAATGCTCCTGACCTTAAGACTTACTTTCTCTATGTTAATATAGCCACATCAGTTTTCTTTTAATTAGTATTTGCCTGGTATACTTTCCCATCCTTTTACTATAAATGCACATTCAGCAAATGGCTGGAACTTTAAAAGAATGTGACAGAATGTTTCCTTTAACTGGAAAATTTAATATATTCACATCATTTGTGTTAGAGATACATTTGAATTTATATCTTCCATATTACTTTGTCTCTTCTGTTCTCTAAATGTCTTTTCCCTGCACTCTCCTTTTTTGACTTCTTTTGGATTGATATATTCTCCCTTACTCCATATACCTTGGTTTGGAAAATACACTTTATTTTATTCTTTGTTAAGAAATTTTAACATATACTGCTTTAAAATGTATTTTTGAACTTAACCAAGTTGAAAATTTGTAATATCTTTTTCTTCTTGAGTACTTAATCTGATCAACTATTTTATTATTTTCCAGTATTTTAGTTATTAACTCCACAAACTACATGTTAACATGTTTCATAATCAATGTTTGTCTATACTTACCTGAATATTTATCATTTTCTGGAACTGACCATTCTTTCTTGTATTTCATTAATTTTTGAGCTCATTTTCTTCTTCCTGAAATATGCCTTTTGGAATGTCCTTTACTGAGGATTTGGTTGGTTTAAACTCACCTGCTTGCCTAAAAATGTCTATCTCATTCTTGTTCCTATTAAGGAGAGATTTTAATTTTCTACCCCATGTCTTCCCAAGGCTAAGGCTCAGATAAAAACATACTTCCGCTGCCTTTTTGTGTGTAAGTGGGGTTTTATAGTAAATCCACTGAAAACAATGCTTTGTAGGGATTCGTACTTTATGCACCTATGTCTGATCTAACCTTCCCACCTTACTCAAGTCCAAGGCTTTGTCTTCTATGCATATGATGCTTTAAGTAGGTTTTAGACACTGACAGATTGGAAGATAATTCTTTCAAGGCTTTGGTACTAATGTACATTTTGGACTTTCCTTCATTTCTGGGCTCTAAGAATCATTATTTCCTGCCAGTTGATACATACACAGAAATTTTATACACTTATATGAATATGTATACATGTAAATGGCACCCCACTCCAGTACTCTTGCCTGGAAAATCCCATGGACAGAGGAGCCTGGTAGGCTGCAGTCCATGGGGTCGCTAAGAGTGGGACACGACTGAGCAACTTCACTTTGTTACATGTAAATAAATATTGTCCAGGATTTTTATTGTATGACTAAGTTTCTCTGGCTATCTTTTCACAATGTTGTTGGAGACATAAGTCCATCTATTTGATCTGTACATCTAAAACTGCAAATCTTTTAGCATGATGGAAAATTAAAAACCAAGAAAGAACACCATTGCCCTCTGGTGGAGGAAGTTACTATGAGACCATATAAAGGAGACCCACTATAACTCAACTTCTCATTTCCTCATTTAGTCAACAAGGCAGTCAAATCTTTTAACAGGTCATTCGAATGTGTCCCTTCATTTCCATTCTCTGAGTATCACCTTGGTCTAGGTTTTTGGTGTTTTTTTTTTTGTTAGAATTGCTGTTTTTGAAACAGTCTCTCTCTTTAGTTACTATTCTTTCAATATATTTTCTCTGTATGTTACTTTAATAATACTACATTAATTGATGGTTTATCACATTCTTGCTGATGGTTATGAGCAAAAAACTTGGAGCCAATAAAAGTAGTCTGATTAGGGATGAGAACATAGTATAGATTCAATAAATGTTAGCTGAACCGAAACAAGTATTTAGTATCAGTTATTCATTTACCAAATTCATCTGGGAGGCAGCATAAGCACAAAAGTTCCCAAGCTCTCTTCCTGCACTAACAGGCTGATGAATGACATTCACATGTATCATTCTGTTGGCTTACTTACATTTTTAAGAAACTTAAAACTATTTTAAATTGCAAAATACATGAGCAATATTAAACAATTCAGAGTTCTGCAATAATGATGCTGGAGACCCAGGTTCTCATTGTGGAAGAAGACACAAATATCAAATGGGTAAAGGCAAGAAAGAACCCTGTGGGGATGGTTTGGAATTGAAGGTATTAGAGAAAGTGGTGATTTCTAATAAACGTTTCTTGGTTCTTTCTGTTGAAGGGTCCTGTAAGCAATGACAAGCCAGCAGGTCTAGATCTTAGTTTCTAAACACCATTGTCCACTAAAAGAAACTAAAGGTCTTTGGAGAAATGGTTGATTCCAGAGATGGGTGAAGGGAAAACAACATGATAAACTTGGAACATTTTGGGCTGGAGAGTAAGAAATTTCTCAAAGAATGATAAAAACATGTCAAAAAGACTCAGAAGCCAGGTCTCCCACTGACCAAATATGGAACAATTTGACATAATAAAATAGGAATTTATGAGTTCATACTAAAAGAAGTGAGAAAAGGAATCTTTTCTTTATACTGGAATGCCAACTAATAAATGTGGGGGAATGATAGGACTGGAAAACCATCATTTGGCAGCCATCAGAGTAACAATTCAGCCAAGAAGCATCACTGGATGCTAAACTTAGTGTATGAAAGTTTGCTGAGAAACAGAATATTTACAGTCTCAAAGTATCTCCCCACAAAATGCTTGCTAACTTGAAAAAAATTAGAAACTTTACAGTGGAAAAATCTAGCAGATACCACCAAAAATAAGTGATCAAAATGAACAGCTTGTGATGGAACAACCAGTACCATGATTCGAGGCACTGAAAAGAACAGTGTCACTTCTATGATATTCTTGCCAAAAAGACATAAGCTCAATTTAATCATAAACAAACATCGGAAAATCTCAAATTAAGGGACACTTCATATACATAAGCAGTCTATGTTTTTCACGCCCTTGACATTTCTGAGAGACAGACTGAAGAGCTGCTCCCGACTGAAGGAGACTAGAGGCTTGACAACTAAATGGAATGTGTTATTCTGGATTGAATCCTGGACCAATTCACCTCTGCCCCTCTTCCCGGCCATTACTGGAACAACCAGTGAAATGTGGAAAATATTAGATATTATATTAATGCTAATTTTCTGATTTTGATAATTATGCTGTGGTTATATAAGAAAATATCCTTATTCTTAGAGAATACACATTTAAGTTACTTGGGGTAAAAGGAATCACCTGTAAGTAATATTCAAGTGATCAGAAATAAAGCATTTATTCTACACGTATGATAAATAGATAAAGCAAAACCTTTTCTTTAGAGTAGTATGACAACTAATTAATATAGAAATAATGTAGGTAGAAAAATCACAATTTTGTAAACATCACAGTAAAAATTTATTCAGACAAGAATCATCAAGAGATGCTAAATCTAGGAGGGGAAGGTTTCACAAGGAATAGAACATCAATCAACCTCAAAGTTTCTCCTCACAAATTATCTACTAATTGCAAAAGTTAAAACAGGAACTAACGATACAGTGGAGAAACTAGACAACATCTTACTCAAGTGACAAAATTAACATCACCAATAAGAGGCGAGGGGACTTTCTGAGAGCCGGGGTACGACACTGAGAGGACACACCATTCACAGGGTTTCCGCCCATACTGCATAATCCAAATCTAACCATAAGGAAGAATCAGAAAAACCCAAACTGAAGCACAACCTATACTTTAACTGTCCTGTATTCTCCAAACAAATACTATAAAAGACAAAGAAAGGCTGAAGAACTGGTCCAGATTAGAGTCATGATAATCTAACATATGACCCTGGGTTAGATCCTGCAGCTGTAAAAAAATTTACCAATGGGACAACAAATGGAACTGGAACAAGGACTATAGATTAGATGAAAATATTAATGTTAAATTCCTGAATTTGATAACCATACTTCACATGCTTGTTCACATGAAGCACATATGTAGTATTAAAGGCTATGATGTCTGCAATGTATTCACCATGTGGTCAAAAAAATGTGTAAGGAGACAGAAAATGGTAAAGGGAACAGGAGGAACATTAACAATCTGAAGGGCAGAACAATGCATATATTTCTTCTGCTTGAAATTCTCAGAAAATAAATACGTATCTGTGCACGTAAATACTTATTTCTAGGATACTAAAATTATTAGTACTCTCCTGCTCCCCCAGGTAAAGGAATTATAAGCTAAAAAGTACTAAGTAGTTGGCATGAGGCTGTAAAGGGTTAAGTCTCTTTTCTCAACCCTTAGTTCTACTCCACAGAGAAAAACCGTATCAGTGGCTTTCAGATGTTTTCTATTTATATACATAAACTTCTGCACAAGTACATAAATCTTGTATTATTTTGATGGCTGCATATTTTAATGAGTGAAAGCACTTAAGAAGTGTTCTGTTGGTATTTGTTTCTGACATACATACATTAAAAACAATGAGAGTTTTAAAAAAATGTTATTTAACTTGATAAAAGCTAAATATGATCTTAATCCTGTCATGTTAATGTTATATTTTCTATTTTTTAATTTCTTTTAAAAAATACTTTATGTTTTATTTTGGGACTTTCTTCTATTCAACTTACGGCAGTCACATTGTTATTTCAACAATATGAAGGTTTATAACACTTATACTACTCTGAGGTATAACACTGACAAATATCTTCATAGAACAACCTGAGTCTGGCCATTGGATCATTTACAGTAGAAGGCTAGTCGGGCATGAATAGGAAATATGAGTTGTGGAAATCCACATCCCAGTTGATACCTGAAAAATGTACTTTCCCAAAGTTGACCAATGCAGCTCTTAATGGATCTGGGTCACTCTCTTAACCAGGTCCTATTATGTGTCCCTTGTGTTGATTTTAGTTTAAAATCCCAAATTAAAGCATGAGAAGATACTTTTTGCCCTCAGAGCTATTGTTATTATATTTTGCATTATCGCTGTGATCTTTCTGGGTAAGAATAAGAACGTATCCTAGGGGGAAAAAACCTTATAGATAAAATTAAAGTTAAAACTTTAAATACTTTCCACAGTAATTTTAAAACAAATAAAAATGTGGTATCTATACCATGTGTATCACCATTGTATCTAGTCTACCATTTTATAGTGATACATATTTATACTGCACTTGGCAATGGGGAATACTTTTTTTGGCCTCCCACAGTTAGCTTGTTTCAAAAGCAGAAGTCCTGTACTTCTAAAGGCAGCAAAAGAAAAGGCTTTGTCTGAAACCTGAAAGTGAACAGACAGCCCAGAAATAAACCCACACACCTATGGTCAATTGATCTTCAACAAAGGAGGCAAAAATATACAATGGAAAAAAGACAATCTCTTCAGCAAGTAGTGTTAAGGGAAAGTTGGACAGCTGCATGTGAATCAATGAAGTTAGAACACACAGAACACAGCCTCTCACCATACACAAAAATAAACTCAAAATGGCCTAAACACTTAAGTGTAAGATGTGACACTGATACCATAAAACTCCTAAAAGAGAATGCAGGCAAAACATTCTCTGAAATAAATCGTACCAACGTTTCTGAGGTCAGTCTACCAAAGCAATAGAAACAAAAGCAAAATTAAACCGATCGGACCTAATCAAACTTATAAGCTTTTGTATAACAAAGGAAATCATATACAAAATGAAAAGAACAACCTACAGACTGGGAGAAAATATTTACAAATGATGTGACTGACAAGTGCTTAATTTCCAAAATACACAAACACTTCATATAATTCAACACAAAACCTGAACAACCCAATCAAAAAACAGGCCTAGACACTTCTCCAAAGACAACGTATAGATGGCCAACAGACACATGACAAGATGCTCAACGTCACTAATTATTGGAGAAAAGCAAATCAAAACTACAATGAAGTACCACCTTACACCAGTCAGAAAGGCTATTATTAAAAAATCTACCAACAACAAACGCTGGAGAGGGTGTGGAGAAAAGGGAACTCGCCTACACTGTTTGTAGGAATATGAGTTGGTACAGTCACTATGGAAAACAGTATGAAGGTTCCTCAAAAAACTAAAAATTGAACTAACATATGATCCAGCAATCCAACTACTGGGCATATATTCAGACAAAACTTCAACTCAAAAGACTGGCACACATACAATGGAATATTACTCAGCCACTAAAAGAACGAAATAATGTCCAATTAACATGACGGCCTTAGAGATCACTGCAGTAAGTGAGGTCAGAAAGACAGATACCATATGATGTCACTTAAAGGCAGAATCTAAAATATGACACAAACGAACCTATCTAAGAAACAGAAACAGACTCACAAAGAGAACAACCTTGTGACTGCCAAGGGGGCTGTGTGGTGGGGAGATGGATTGGGAGTTTGGGGTTAGCAGACACACAGAATGGATGAACAACAGGGTCTCACTGCAGAGTACAGGGAACTGTATTCAATATCTCTCACTGCAGAGTACAGGGAACTGTATTCAATATCTTGTGATATACTATAATGGCAAAGAATTTTAAAAACAATGTATATATACATATAACTGAATCATTCTGTTGTACACAGCAGAAATTAACACAACATTGTAAATCAACAACTGTATAATTAAAAAAAAAGAAATCTCAAAGTAGTCTTTTAGCAGTCTATATTATATATATATATTTTAAAAAGAGTCAAAATGTTTGCTTTGTGTATTTATTTTTAGAAGAGGAGGTTAAAAAAATGTTTGGTGTCTGCTTCAAAGCATTTTCCCAAAGAATGGTGATTCGTTCACTATACATCATTATGGATGCACAATGTTCTGGCTTTCATGATGGTCTGAATTCAAGGTGATATGTGTTTTTCTGAAATCCTTTGTATTTTTTTTGAACATATGTGGGTTGTCCCTTGAGTTCCTATTCTCATATGAAAGGTATTGACACTTTGGCTTCACAAATGAATAAAAAATAACATAAAAAAAACTTTTATTTAATTTGGGTCTGGGCTAATTTATTTAAGGAACTATTTAACAATAATGGGCTCAGATATTTGAATGCCCTATGATGCTGTGATTAATTAAGGAACTGCTGATCCTGAAACTACACAACCAAAAGGGAACGAGGGAAGGATCACAAGTCTGAATGCCAAATTCAAAGCCATATATCAATAACTTCCTTCTTACTTTTGCAATATCTATAACGTAGAGGGAAAAAGAATAAAAATTATATGATAAATTAAAAAGTGCATACAGAACTAGGAAAATATTTTTGTTAGATTTGTTACTTACTCCAGTAAATAAGATGTTTGTAAAGAAAAGCTTAAGGCAGAAAACTAGTTACATTGCTGCTGAACTTCTTGACAGCAAAAGAAAGAATACCAGTCTACTTCCCTGGTTTATTTGTCTTAAGACTTGTTATCTTGTAACTTGAACATCTAACTTATGCCTTGAAAATTCAAAGCAAAAAGTAAAGTCATACGGAAAACCTGAAATGTCAATACATCTAAACAGACGTTTGCTTGTAGTTTTTGGTATCCAAAACCTTTTTTCCACACATAGCGCAGATGCCTAAAACAAACAAACAGAAAACTCATGTAAGCAATCAAGTGTTAACAACAACTAATTATACCAATCAAATATTTAACTAATATCAATGATTTGGTTTATTTAAGTCACTGGTGAAGGTAAAAAAAAAAAAAAAAATTAAACAGCATCAGAAAAGAGAAAACGAATATACTTTCAACTATGACAAGTTCTGTATACTTTGCCTTAGAAAAAAGAGCATTTATCTGACAAATAAGTTTTATGAAGGGCTACTCTTATACTGTGTTATCCAAATCAGTATCAAAAGAAGTACATTTGATATGAATATAAACGTGGTATTGAGAGAAACTCACCCTTTTTGTAGGCACAG
This sequence comes from Ovis aries, assembly GCF_016772045.2. NCBI lineage: Eukaryota > Metazoa > Chordata > Mammalia > Artiodactyla > Bovidae > Ovis > Ovis aries. The sequence goes on from NC_056056.1 coordinate 77,715,575, forward strand.
CCCTGGCAATAATGAGAACCCGGTTGGTGTACAGAACTTTTACAAATTCTGCAAGTGGAGAACTTATTCTTTCCATACGGATCAAACCTAGAGTTTTTTTTAAAGAAAGAAAAATGTACAGTATGATAGAAATACTCTTAAATAACCTCACTTAAGCAACAAATGTGATTAATCTATGCTTTCTGGTCCCTCTATAAAACTCTCCAATTGATAGCATAGCACTCTTCTAACTGGCTACTCTCTTAACATACCTGCACGTTTCTGCCCCTTCCACATAAGCTGTATGCTTATAAAGAGTCATCTGTACTTAATCCCAAACCTGTTTATCAGAGTTGTATTTGTCAATCTATTCAAGTGTTACCATTAAACATTATGGAAACTCATGAAATGAAGAGTACAAAAAAAGTAACCGATTCTACTAAAAACTAAGTGAATGCTTTGACGACCAGAAAAGAGTGTATCATGAAAACTGCTACAGCATTAGTCATGGGTAAGAAAACTCAAATTGAGAAAAAATTCAAAATGGAAGGGCTTGGCACTTGAAGTGTCAGTTCTTGAGCTACTTTAAAGATGCTGAAAATATATATTCTGGTTATGATTTATATAAGGCAAATGATAAAAGTAGATTCATATTCAAAAAGCCTTGTCTCAATGTAAAATGATTGATGAAATATATGTATAGTTATGCGCTTTGACTTAAAATAAGGTATGTGTATCTCTTCATGACTGCCTAGTTTAGCTGATATTTTCAATTAACTGATGTAAACTTTTTTGGATAAAAAGTTTCTATTAAATGAAAATGTCACCTTACTGTAACTGGTGTGCAAGATAATTTTAGAGGAAATACTTCCCATCAAATTGGCAGTAACTTTTTGTAACTGAACTCATATACTGAACACCAATACTGTCCAGACCTGGTTTCTTCTCTTGGGTACAATACAATAGCTCATTTTCAAAGGTTAATTTTTCTAAATCCAAAAGAATGTCACTTTACTTCCCACAAGGGAAGTTAAGCGTGAACCTGACTCTTCCTTTGAATAACAAGCTCAATTTGTTTGCATGTACAAGTCTAGAGATTACTTTTTCTTAGAACTATATATTTTTCCAAAATGTACATTTTAATATCTCAGAAATATTATGTACACTTCCCAAAGTGAGACATTTAAAATACCCAAAAGTAATAGCTACTTATTAATGACACTGAAGTAAGTTTGGGAGCATAAAGGAACTAGGACCTAAAACTGTATGCTCTGTTAAAGAACAACTTGGTCAATAATAACTGAATGATCTCAGAAGACATCAACAGGTCAGTCAACAATACCCAATGAGACAATGCACTGAAGTTTAAGTCTATTATGCTAATTTATACTCATTATTTAATAAACACCTTTATGTGTAAGGTACTTTATGTATTAGAAGCTTTATTATTAAAAGCCAAAGATGAACTTGACAAAGCTTCTGTCCTCAACCAGTTGACATTTGTGAGAGGAGACAGACAGTAAGTAAGGAGACAACCACACTTTTAAGATAGTAATACCTGTTGTAGAGAAAATTCAGAGGATATTGTGGTGGACAGGAGGGGAAGGAAGGAAGGAAGACATTAGTTTAGATGCTGGTTAGGGAAATAGATGGGGAAACAGTGGAAAGTGTCAGACTTTATTTTGGGGGGCTCCAAAATCACTGTAGATGGTGACTGCAGCCATGAAATTCAAAGACGCTTACTCCTTGGAAGAAAAGCTATGACCAACCTAGATAGCATACTCAAAAGCAGAGACATTACTTTGCCAACAAAGTTCCATCTAGTCAAGGTCATGGTTTTTCCAGTAGTCATGTATGGATGTGAGAGTTGGAGTGTGAAGAAAGCTGAGTGCCAAAGAATTGATGCTTTTGGACTGTGGTGTTGGAGAAGACTCTTGAGAGTCCCTTGAACTGCAAGGAGACCCAGCCAGTCCATTCTAAAGGAGATCAGCCCTGGGTGTTCTTTGGAAGGACTGATGCTAAAGCTGAAATTCCAATACTTTAGCCACCTGATGCAAAGAGTTGACTCATTGGAAAAGACTCTGATGCTGGGAGGGATCGGGGGCAGGAGGAGAAGGAGATGACAGAGGATGAGATGGCTGGATGGCATCTCTGACTCAATGGACCTGAGTTTGAGTGAACTCCGGGAGTTGATGATGGACAGGGAGGCCTGGCATGCTGCAATTCATGGAGTCGCAGAGTCGGACACGACTGAGCAACTGAACTGAACTGAACTAGGGACTGTCTCTGGAGAAATGACATTTCAGCTGCGACTCAAGTAACCAGGAGCCAGCTATGTGAGCTCTTAGGGACGAGTTCCAGGAAGAGGGCACAGTAAGCAAAACCTCTTCCAGTGAGAGTATGCTTGGCAAATCTGAATCAAGAGTTGGCTCCATGGGAAGTCACAGAGGTAGGAGGGGCCAGACCATACAGGACCCCATGAGACCATGGCACAGGGCCTGGATTTTATTCAATGTAAAAAGAAACCCAAGCAAAGGAGTTACTTATCCTTTAAGGAACCATGATATTATTATGAGAATGAAGTATAGGGAATCAGAGAGGAAACAGGGAGACAGAAGTTATTACAGTATTCAATAAGAAATAATAATGATGGTTTACAAGAGGGTACTAGCAGCGAGATGAACAGAAGGTGGATTCAGGTTACTTTTTGGTAGCAGAGCCATAGAACTTGCTAATGGATATGGGAAGCAAATGAAATGAAGAAATCAGTAAGGAATTTTGGTTTGTACAAGTAGATTGAACCCCAGAGCCATGATGAGAAGACTATGATTAGACTGAAGGACAAAGAGGATGCCTGTCAAACATCAAATTAGAAAAGTCAAGGAGGCAACTGGATATATGGCTGGAGTTCAGAGGAGTCATGATGAGATATACATGTGGAAGTCATTAACATACAGCTTGAATTCAAAGGTGCTGGACTAAAGTCACTTGAAGAGAGATAGCAAATTTATAAATGGGGAAAAAAATGTCTAGGATTGAGTCTAGAAGCACTGGATTGAGAACAGCACTGGAAGGAACAGTTAGTGAGTTGAGAGGAAAGGAGAATGTGGTATCTCAAAGCCAAGAGAATAAATGGTTGCAAAAAAAGGAGAGAGAGAGACAGCACGCTGTTAAAGGTTAAGAAAGGTAATAACTGAGAAGCAGCCAACAGTTTCAAAGATCATGTGTGATCTTGACAAGAGTAGGTTTATAAGTGTGGTAGAGATGGAGGCCTGACTACAGAGGCTGAAGGAGTAAACAGAACTTAAGGACACTGGGCAAGTACTCTCTAGATACAGCTTTTGAAAACTTCTGCTATAAAAGGAAGCAAGAAAATGGATGGCAGCTGGAAGAATTTATGGGGCTTTAAAAACTGAATATAGTAGAGCATGGTGTCAAAAATTGTTTTTATGGTGGGAGACATTTTTATCCCCATTCCTCGGTAAAAAAGCAATGTTCAGGAAAGTTAAGGAACTGTTTTGACTTGCTTAAAGTTATACAACTAGACAGTAACAAAGTCTACATTCAAATTTATGTCTGACTTTAGAGCTCATGATCTGTCCACATTTGTCTGCTGCCTGTGATTCACAGAAAAACTAAGAACTAGTAAAAATAAGTACTATTTTCTGGTCAAATTATAAAAATAACATATAATATCTTCATATATTGATACAGTGAAAAGAACAGGGTGAAACCAATAGGATGTAACAGATAGCTTGGTTATACACCCTGGGAAGTACCTAAGTCTATGCTTTCTTACAACAGAATGAGGCAAAACAAATTCATTCCAATACACTTAATAGTAAAAAGAGTAGAAATTTATGACAGCTTTACAGATACTCTTTTACCTACCTTGCTTTTTTTGAGGTCAAAGCCTTATTTTCGTTCAGCTTTCTTCCACCACTTTCTGCATAGAAATATACACACACTTTAGTGGGTTATTTCTCTACATTTCACATAATAACATAACCATGCAACATTTAACAATCAGAAAGTTCATTTTTTGACTTCTAACCAATCAGTTCAGTTGCTCAATCATGTCCGACTCTTTGTGACCCCATGTACTGCAGCATGCCAGGCCTCCTTGTCCATCACCAACTCCCAAAGCCTACTCAAACTCATGTCCATCAAGTTGGTGATGCCATCCAATCTTCTCATCCTCCTTCTCATTGTCCCCTTCTCCTCCTGCCTTCAATCTTTCCCAGCAGCAGGGTCTTTGGAAATGACTCAGTTCTTTGCACCAGGTGGCCAAAGTACTGGAGATTCAGCTTTAGTATCAGTCCTTCCAGTGAATATTCAGGACTGATTTCCTTTAGGATGGACTGGTTGGATCTCCTCGCAGTTCAGGGGACTCTCAAGAGTCTTCTCCAACACCAGAGTTCAAAAGCACCTATTCTTCACTGCTCAGCTTTCTTTATAGTCCAACTCTCACATCCATACATGACTACTGGAAAAACCATAGCCTTGACTAGATGGACCTTTGTTGGCAAAATAATATCTCTGCTTTTTAATATGCTGTCTAGGTTGGTCAAAATTTTTCTTCCAAGAAGTGTCTTTTAATTTCATGGCTGAAATCACCATCTGCAGTGATTTTGGAGCCCCCCAAAATAAAGTCTCTCACTGTTTCCATTGTTTCCCCATCTATTTGCCATGAAGTGATGGGACCAGACGCCATGATCTTAGATTTCTGAATGTTGAGTTTTAAACCTACTTTTTCACTCTCCTCTTTTACTTTCATCAAGAGGCTCTCTAGTTCTTCAGTTTTTGCCATAAGGGTGGTTATCAACTGCATATCTGAGGTTATTGATATTTCTCCCAGAAATCTTGATTCCACCTTGTGCTTCAGCCAGCCCAGCGTTTCTCATGATGTACTCTGCATATGAGTTAAAAAATAGGGTGACAATATACAGTCTTGACATACTCCTTTCCTGATTTGGAACCAGTATGTTGTTCCATGTCCAGTTCTAGCTGTTGCTTCTTGATCTGCATACAGATTTCTCAAGAGGCAGGTCAGGTGGTCTGGTATTCCCATGTCTTGAAGAATTTTCCAGTTTGTTGTGATCCACACAGTCAAAGGCTTTGGTATAGTTAATAAAGCAGAAATAGATGTTTTTCTGGAACTCTCTTGCCTTTTCAATGATCCAACAGATGTTGGTAATTTGATCTCTGGTTCCTCTGCCTTTTCTAAAACCAGCTTGAACATCTGGAAGTTCATGGTTCACATACTATTGAAGCCTGGCTTGGAGGATTTGGGGCATTACTTTGCTAGCATGTGAGATGAGTGCAATTGTGCAGTAGTGTGACATTCTTTGGCATTGGAATGAAAACTGATCTTTTCCAGTCCTGTGGCCACTGCTGAGTTTTCCAAATTTGCTGGCAATCTGAGTGCAGCACTTTCACAGCATTATCTTTTAGGATTTGAAATAGCTCAACTGGAATTCCATCACCTCCACTAGCTTTGTTCGTAGTGATGCTTTCTAAGGCCCACATGACTTTGCATTCCAGGATGTCTGGCTCTAAGTGAGTGATCACACCATTGTGGTTATCTGGGTCATGAATATCTTTTTTGTATAGTTCTTCCACCTCTTAATATCTACTGCTTCTGTTAGGTCCATACCATTTCTGTCCTTTATTGTGCCCATCTTTGCTTGAAATGTTCCCTTGGTATCTCTAATTTTCTTGAAGAGATCTCTAGTCTTTCCCATTCTGTTGTTTTCCTCTATTTCTTTGCATTGATCGCTGAGGAAGGCTTTCTTATCTCTCCTTGCTATTCTTTGGAACTCTGCATTCAAATGGGTATATCTTTCCTTTTCTCCTTTGCCTTTAGCTTCTCTTCTTTTCTCAGCTATTTGTAAGGCCGCCTCAGACAGCCATTTTGCCTTTTTCTTGGGGATGGTCTTGATCACTACCTCCTGTGCAATATCATGAACCTCTGCCCAGAGTTCTTCAGGCACTCTCTCTATCAGATCTAATCCCTTGAATCTATTTGTCACTTCCACTGTATAATCGTAACAGTTTTGAGTTAGGTCATACCTGAATGGTCTAGTGGTTTTCCCTATTTTCTTCAATTTAAGTCTGAATTTGGCAATAAGGAGTTCATGATCTGAGCCACAGTCAGCTCCCGGTCTTGTTTTTGCTGACTGTATAGAGATTCTCCATCTTTGGCTGCAAAGAATATAATCAATCTGATTTCGGTATTGACCATCTGGTGACGTTCATGTTTACAGTCTTCTCTTGTATTGTTGGAAGAGGGTGTTTGCTATGACCAGTGAGTTCTCTTGGCAAAACTGTTAACCTTTGACCTGCTTCATTTTGTACCTCAAGGCCAAATCTGCCTGTTACTGAAGGTATTCCTTGACTTCCTACTTTTGCATTCCAGTCCCCTATAATGAAAAGGACATCTTCTTTGAGTGTTGGTTCTAGAAGGTCTTGTAGGTCTTCATAGAACTGTTCAACTTCAGCTTCTTCAGCATTACTGGTTGGGGCACAGACCTGGGTTACTGGGATACTGAACGGTTTGCCTTGGAAACGAACAGAGATCATTCTGTTGTTTTTGAGATTGCATCCAAGTACTGCATTTTGGACTCTTTTGTTGACTATGATGGCTACTCCATTTCTTGTAAGGGATTTTTGCCCACAGAAGTAGATATGATGGTCATCTGAGTTAAATTCACCCATTCCAGTCCACTTTAGTTCACTGATTCATAAAATGTTGATGTTCACTCTTGCCATCTCCTGTTTGACCACTTCCAGTTTGCCTTGATTCATGGACCTAACATTCCAGGTAGACTAGCCTATATCAACATTTTCAAAAATCTTCATTTAAAAGCCAAGTTTTAAAGACACTACTTAAAAATAAAACAATTTTTTACTAGGAGAATAAAATTTGGATAAAAGGCAATCATTATAGGAATTCCCTGGCAGTCCATGGTTAAGACTTCACGCTTTCATTGCCAAGGGGGTGGATTCGATCCCTAATCAGGGAACTATGATCCTGCATGCTTCACAGCATGGTTAGGGATGGGGGGCAGGGTGTGGTGGTGGGAAAAAAGCAATCACCTTATTCCTCAGACTCAATGTAGGACTTTGGGAATGGGTCTATATTTACTCTATCTAATGTAAAATCCAGACAGTACTACTTTACTGCCAGTGACATTGAATAATGAAAATATTTCTTTTTGTTCCCTTTGAAAAAATCCTCACTGTATTTAATGATTATGACGGTGAAAATATTTACATAATTTGTTCAAGAATATAGAAATCAGGTGAGGAAAAGGGGCTTTCAATACTAACCCTAATTAAGCTTAATCAAATCAACTATTAATACTATGATGCACTTGTTGCTTAAAATTCATTTAATTATTTTGCTATTTCCTTTCTACCAAATCAGGAACCCTAACACATCACTGAAAGAGCAAAAGAGAAGAATATATTAAACTGTTGGGAGATCTAGTATTCTTATAATGTTTAATAAATGAAGTATGCTGTACATATAACAATATTTCATCTTACAAATAATGTGAAAATGAAAACATTATTCACAGGAAGAATCTGATTCAATATCTATGTTCTAAAAGGAAAAATACCTGTGGTATTCCTTGCACCATCTTTCCATGTATCTGGAGTGATAACAGTACCAAGTTTCTTTTCACCTGTTATAAAAAGATAGTAAAAACAAGGGGGATTAGTGTTTACTCTCTAATAAATACACTACATTGTGCCTAAAGTTCATAATGGTATCACCAGTCATAATATGTACAAGCCTGTTAATGTTGGGGTCAGGGCCACTGAACTGAGACTTAAGATAACTGTGGCAATGGATAACTGACTCTCAAGTCAAATTTGTGGATAACAGGATGGCTTATAATAGGCTTCCTCTGCAAAGAGTCAGACATGACTGAGCAACTGAACTGAACTGCACATGTATAAACAAATCTGATAAACCTATTCAATCCATAAATATTTACTAAGCATCTCTGATGTATAAGCCATTGTACAAAGTACAGAGAAAAGTAAAATGAATTAGATAAAGGTCTAGATTTTAAGGAGTTTATAGCACACTGATTTCCCTAACAGTAGTTCATAGTCTGATTCTCACAGGTGGGCCACAGACGATATAGGAATAAGATAAAACCGTACACAAACTTTTTGTATATTCATTTTTAAGGAGACTATACTAAGTCCATAGTTTTCATCACATTCTCAGAGGGCTGAGAGAACCACCCCCAAAAGTTAAGAACTATTCAACTAAAATATAAGCTGGAAAATAACAGGTATAACAATTCAGAATTGTAGTATTAGGAGAAATCCCATGGAAGAAAAAAATAACGTTGATCAGGGAAATCCAGGAAACCTTTGTGGGAAAGGCAATAGAGAGGGTTAGTGGCAATGGCATTGGTAAGAGGAGAAAAGAGGATGAAGGTAACCTGGAAAAATGACATATCCTGGGGAAAGGCATGGAAAACTCAGGGTTATGTACATCCAGGCATACAAAACAGTTTGGTTTGGCTGAAGCGAAGAAAATAAGGGTTAGCAAAAATGAAGTTTAAAACGTAAGCTGAGGCTTTATTGTGGGGGGGGGGAGGTCCTCCCGAATGCCAGGCTCCAAATATAAAAACATCAAATTATTTTCTGTACTCAGAATTTAATAAAGAAACCATCCATGGTCATTCTTTCACTTAATATAAAAACTGTGATTCAAACTCACGGGCGTCTGTGTTCAAAGTTTTATACACTGTGGGGACAGAAACAAAACGGATCATGTTAATTATCAGGATATGAGAACTTGAATCTTTTTTACAGAAGAGTCAGACATACCTAACGGTAGGAAAAAGGTATTTGAGGATATGACAGCTCTTTTTAAACCTATAACCAGTTTGTGAAGTCAAAAAATCATATTTTCTAGAACTCTCAAGGGTTAGCATTAGAGTCACCAAATGGCAACTATAAGGAGGAAAGTGTTAGTCGCTCAGTCCTGTCTGACTCTTTGCGACCTCGGACTGTAACCTGCCAGGCTGCTCTGTTCATGGAATTCTCCAGTGAAGAATACCGGAGTGGGTTGCCATTCCTTCTCCAGGTGATCTTCCGGACCGCGGGACGGAACCCGGGTCTACCTGCACTGCAGGCAGATTCTATAGATTCTGAGCCATCAGGGAAGTCCATAAGGAGGAAAGACTTCTCTAAAAGCCAGTGAAAACTACAGGGACTTCTTTGAAGATGGTAAGATTCTCCTAGCCCCGTGCCTCAGTACTCTAGGCATTCATGCAAAGAGCACTTAAGTCATTGGGTGGGATCCTCATTTAGGCTTGTTAGATAAAGCACAGGACACCCAGTGAGATTTAAATTTCAGATAAACAAAGAATACTTTTTCAGTAAAAAATGTCATAAAAGTGCGTGCTTTGGGACAAAGTACTTAATAGTAGTAAGGAGAAGCAAACAAGGCCAAGTCTCAAATACTGCATAGGACATATTCACACTAAAAGTTATTCGTTGTTTACCTGAAATTCAAATTTAACTGGGCGTCGGGTACTTTTATTTGCTAAATCCAGCAACTCCAGATGTTGTGGAAGTGATTTTTAAGATCCATTCCAACCCTGAGGGTCTGTGAAGCGAGGGAGCCTGTCAAGAAGCAGTACAGGATGATAGCCGGGGTCGAGCGGAAGCAACCGAAATAGACAAAACGGGGCAAAACTGAGACCACCCCGAATCCAACAGATACAGGACTGTAGGTCATTGGGGAGGGGCCGGAACGGTCAAATAGCAAGACAGAAGGACAGAGACAAGAATCGGAGGCCTGTGGCCGAAAGTAAAACAGAGAAAGGCAAAGTTCCCAGGGAGTTCGAATTAGGGTCTCCCAGCCTCTTTTTCCCGGAGAAAAGTCTCCTTAACTCACATTTTTCGCACACCATCCTTTCGCGATGATACCCTCAGCCGCAGAACAAGCAGCAGCTGGAAGATATCAACACTACAGCCAAGAAAGAACTCCCCTTCCGGGTTACTAAAACCCACTTCCGGCCCCACCGCCCTTCGCCCCGCCTATCCTGCACCTGGAAAGCAGCGGGAGGAATGAACGCGAGCGAGAAGGCGGGGCTGTCTTCTTGGTCCGCCCCTCCACTTCTGCGATTGGCTGTGAGGCCTTGGGTCACCGCCCCACAGGCTGCGCCTGCGCGAGGCTCAGGGCAGTGAGTGGCAACTGATGGTGGGAGGTAGTAACCCTCGCTTCCGTTTGGCGGGCGGGAGAGATAGGTAAGCCCAGCCGAACGGCCCCGCATGCGAGCCTCCCGAGGCTGCAAGCCACTTTCGCCAACTGCCCATCTGGCCGGAAATCTCTGTCCCCGGCCAATTGGCGCCTGCTTGCCCCTCGAGCGCCGCCCTTCCGGCGTTACCCAAGGGTTTCCCTGATGGACTGGCCTCTTTCAGATACGTCTTTCTGTGTCTGTACCTCCGTTTCTGTTGGTCTCCACGTCTGTATTCTTTGATTATGCTTCTCAGCTTGTCCCTTGCTGCCCACACTCCGGTCGGTTGAGGCAGGCTTAGGCAGAGTCCAGAGCGATACAATTTGGGATGAAACTGCAGGTTAATGTCCCGCCAAGGCTCCTCTAGGAGTCGCTCAGAAGGGCCTTCTCTACCTCTGCAAGGCTTGAGGGCCCGGGTCAGGTCTGACTGCGGATGCTGGGTTCCTGGCCACCTGAGACGGCACCTGACCAGAGTCGTCCTTGGCTGGCCAGGACCTGACACAGGGCTGGTTTCTCAGAAGGGCAGCACTGGACCAACTCTTTGTTCATTCACTCATTCCGCCAGCCATCTGAGTTTGGGTACTGCTCACTGTCTTAGGTCCAGATCTGCTTGGTCAGTTGGGATTCTGAGGGTGGCCCAGAAAAATATCTGAAGGGTTGTCTACTGAGAGAATATATTCTAGATTTCCCTCCCCGGCCCTCAGCTGAGCATAGCACCCTTGAGAAACGTTTCCTTTCTTGCCATTCATTCTCTTCTCGACCCCTTGGCGTGTATATATCAGCGAGGCTAGGTTTTGAAATGGCTTTAGCACTTGAGAGCTTGAGACCTCGGAGTATTTCTTAATCTCTTTTAGCCTGTTTCCTTATCAGTAGAGTATTAATATTTGCCTTTGAAAAGTATAGTGTGAATTAATGAGAATGTTGGGATAAGGTGTGGATTCGCCCTTTTGCCCTAGTGGGTGCCCTGTGTGTGTGTCTATAAAATGTATACATATGCATATATATGTGTGTGTGTGTTTATATATATAGGCTTCCTTGGTGGCTCAGCAGTAGGTAGAGTGCTCAGTCACTCAGTCCTGTTTGACTCTCTGCAAACCTGTGGACTATAGCCCGCCATGCTCTTCTATCCATGGGATTTTATGGGCAAGAATACTGGAGTGGGTTACCATTTCCTCCTCCACAGTGCCTGCAAAGCAGGAAACTCAGGAGACCTGAGTTCAATTCTGACTGGAACAATCCCTTGGACAGAGGAGCCTGGCAGGCTACAGTCTGTGGGGGTCGCAAAGAATGGGACACGACTGTGTGAATGAGCACATTGTCCATATCTATATGTATGTATATATATGTTTTTCTGGACTGTTCACCACAGTGTAACCTGTGGACTATTACTTTAATAATTAACTCCTTTCTTAACATCAGTCCATACCATGTATAAGCTCTCTGTTAGGTAATTTGTAAATATGTACATACATCAAATATCTGTTTTATAGAAAGAAAGTAAATATTTTTCTTCCTTTCATTCATACCCTGCTTTTGGTTGGAATCTGGCATCTGTAACGGACATTGCCATTTTGGTATTTTTGCAGCACTGGGATTCCTTAGTTTAGCATAATGTTCTTTGAAGGCTCTTGATAACACTGGCCACCATTTGAGTATTCCAGTGTGTACCTGGTGTTACTTGGCATTTGCTAGAAAATGTGAACTACTGTGATGTTAGACAAAGGTCCATAATCGTAAAAAATGCCAGCAGTCCACCCAAAGTGTATTATGGGGTTCCTAGAATACATAGCTTATAATTCCAAAAGGGCAAGTTATTAACCTATGTCCTTTGTTTTCACCTCTGATTTTGGGAAAGGAAAAATACAATGGATTGCTTAAATAGTCCTAGCACATGACCATGTTGTAGAAACTAAACACAAATATGTAAGAAATTGGTTAATGTGTCCTTTTTTAGGCTGTGAGAACAGTCTGAACCATGTTAGTCCACATGTATGTTTCCACGTGTGCATCTCCCTGTTCTCTAGCTGCTGCTGCTGCCGCTGAGTCGCTGCAGTCGTGCCCGACTCTGTGCGACCCCATAGACGGCAGCCCACCAGGCTCCCCCGTCCCTGGGATTCTCCAGGCAAGAACATTGGAGTGGATTGCTGTTTCCTTCTCCAGTGCATGAAAGTGAAAAGTGAAAGTGAAGTCACTCAGTCGTGTCTGACTCGTAGCGACCCCATGGACTGCGGCCCACCAGGCTCCTCCGTCCATGGGGTTTTCCAGGCAGCAGTGCTGGAGTGGGATGCCATTGTACTCTAGCACTTAGACATTTTTACCCATAGAAAACTGACTTTGGTTCATGGCTTATTTTTAGATGTCGAAGCATTTAGGACAATGCAAAAAGTCATTATTGTCTATGTTCTTTTCTTAATTTGTTTTTCATTAGATAGCCACTCAAGAAAACACCATGAAAGATACTGACATCAAGAAACTACTGTATACCCATCTTTTATGCATATTTTCAATTATCCTAAGCGTCTTCATTCCATCATTCTTCTTGGAGAACTTCTCAATATTGGAGACACACTTGACATGGTTATACATCTGTTCTGTTTCTGCAACTGCCGTCAATTTAGTATTGTATTTAGTAGTGAAACCAAATGTGTCTTCTAAAAGAAGTTCATTATCATACAAGGTAAGGCTTATTTCTTGATAAATGATTTTTACATGTAGGTAATTTCTCTTTTACTGGAAGAATAAAGTATTAGTCAAGCACTTATTAGTCTATTTACAGTGAATAAAGAAGCTGATATTTTCCCCCAAGTCAGTAGTGTATTGCTTGCTGAAAGATTGTCCATAATGTTTGATAGATTCTTGCCATGAGTTCATTGGATATCATAACATTGTGAACCTATATAGTCATGTTTTATGTCATCATAAAACATGATGAAGATAAAAACATGTAGCAATTGCACCTTTAAACCTTATAAGACATTTCAGTTTATTTTCGTGCATCTTTTGCATTTCTGAAAGACACAATGAGTTTCTTAGCCATTCTAAAATAAACCACCTTGGTTGCTCTTGTTTCAAACGTGGCCTTCCTTGACTAAATAGTAGTTGAAGTTTCAGATATTGGAATCTATTTTCTGAAATATTTATTATAGTGTAACACGACTATTATTTGGAAAGTCCTCATTGAACATTATTCAGTACTATATGTGTGCTATTAGGTAATTTAACACATGTTTACTGCCTTTTGATATAAGAAGCTCAGTGTGTGTTTTACCGTTAGATCTTCTTGAAGTCAAGTAGGTCCCACACACTGATTTTCAAACATGCAGGTCTTTTTTATAGTAACATAAATATGATTTGGGGAATTATTTAATATTGTAATTTTTTGTCCAGTTTTTCTAGGAATTTTGTTTTAAAATGAAAAAGATTTATTATAGTTGTTATTTTCTGTACATATTTCACGTGTAACATTATCACACAATAAGGACTGTTTTTTGTGTATCCTAGCACTCTTATTGGTAAATATTTCATAAATACTGCTTAACAGCATAATTCAGTACATAGCAGAGGAACAAAAATGTTTTCTGACTCTGCTTTTGGTTAGGTGTGTGGAATATGGAGGTCGATTCTTGTCTTTTAAGCTTTTTAAAAGTGTTGTGCAAAGCATATGTGATCTGACTTCAGGAGCAAATCCAAAGAAGAGTCCCCTGTACCACTCAATGTGGGACCAAGTTGTATTTGTAGATAAAATTCAAAGTATCTGCTGTCCTTCAGGCACTCTTGATTCTTTAAGTTGTTCATTTCTTTTTTTAGGTAACCAGATTTTTGAAATGCTGTCTCTACTTTCTTACATCTTGTTTCTTCTTTCACGTAATTTTTGTTCTGTATGGAGCACCGCTAATAGAGTAAGTCTGAAATGTGTACCTTAAGCCAATTATGTTTTAAAACAGTCATTGGTAAAACCAAATGCTGATTCTGTTGGTGATTAGAGAAATAGAATGGTGTGTTCAGTTAATGGATCACGGAAGGATACTGACATCATTGCCCTTCCTTGACAGGGTTATTTATTTATTTTTTAAAGACAGTGAAATAACTTAATTTACTAAATGCTCCTATTACCTAGCCTTCTGTTACCCAGTTGCCTGAGGAGGGAGGTACACGAGAAATTGTCGTATACCAGTAAGTGTATGATACTGGTAATCATAATTCCTTAGAACTTCTAAGGAAACTGATTATAATGATACATATAAATTAGTTATAAACAGCGTATCAGTTCCTAGTAAACGTGAGTCTAAACTGCTCAAAAACTTTGTCTTCTTAAAAGTCAGTAGATTGCTGTATTGGAGAAGGCAGTGGCACCCCGCTCCAGTACTCTTGCCTGGAAAATCCCATGAATGGAGGAGGCTGGTAGGCTGCAGTCCATGGGGTCGCTAAGAGTCAAACATGACTGAGTGACTTCACTTTCATGCATTGGAGAAGGCAATGGCAACCCACTCCAGTGTTCTTGCCTGGAGAATCCCAGGGACAGGGGAGCCTGGTGGGCTGCCATCTATGGGGTTGCACAGAGTCAGACACGACTGAAGCGATTTAGCAGCAGCAGCAGCAGCAGCAGCAGCAGCAGCAGCAGCTTGCTGTCTTTAATTACATAATAAGCTAGTGTTTATAGTTGAAAGGTAAAATTTGACTGAATACCTTTTCTAAACCGAAAAATTTTTAATTAGGGAAAGGCAGATTCATGAATATGTCTTACGCACACGGTAGTTGAAGAAAGTTCAGCTTAGCAGTGATAAATGATCATAGTGAAATGAGTGATGTAATACACATACACACACATAGCTGTGTGTGTATATATTTGTGTGTGTGTATCTGGTTATATGTACACAATAAATTAATAGGCAGTTATTTTCTAGAGGGGGAGAAGACCTTTGTAACAGGAAACGGTAGTTTTCTGTTTAGTCCATTTAGAGTAGAGTGGATGTCTGGAGCAGTGGTTCTCCAAGTGTGGTTCTAAAACCAACAACGTCAGCATTCTATCAAAATGCAAATTCTCAGGCCTTAGTCAGAAACTAGTTTACTAGTTCTTCGTATGGTTCCAGTATAAGCTAAATTGAACCACTGGTTGCATAGAAAGTTCCTGAGACTATTGAGGAAAAAGTTAATGATCTAGAAGTGGGTTTTCTTGAAATGGACAGTTTCAGTGTCACAGGGCATTTAACACTTCTGAACTCTATAGTTCGAGCCACATATCTGGTAGATTGTTTTTTATAGTTTGCATTTCATTAGTAACATTTTTTATAGTCATCATTTTCATAAGACAATAAGTTTATATTATGAAATCTGTTTTAATAAAAATGACGCAAAATGTATCCACACACGTTTAACACTTCTTAAAAAGTTAGTGAAGGTTTTCTTTTTTCTAGGTTGGTATTGGAGACATTTTCACTTGCGGTTATTTTGTCCACTTTCACTACCGTGCCTTGTTTATGTTTGTTAGGACCAAACTTCAAAGCCTGGCTAAGAATTTTCAGTAGGAATGGGTAAGTTTTAATTTTATATTCTAGAGATGTTTGAACTATTAAAAAAACTAACTAGTTAGTATTAAAAAACTAATGAGGTCCTTTTCTATTCAGGGCAACTGTTTCTCAGCCCTGGATGGTTCCCAGAGATGCCTTCCGGGCCCACTGCCGCTGGGGACTGGGACCTGGGGAGGGTTGTGTGCACTTGAGGGGCACCTGAGCAGGCAGAACCATAGGCCTCTCCCTCCACTTCAGCATGAGCAGCTCTGCTTTTTTTTTTTTTTTTCCCCTGTATGGTAGAATTTCACTTAGTCTTTTGTGTGAAAAAGGAAACTGTTACCGAAAGAAAACTTTGGAAACACTGCTTGGGGACACTTTGTCACTGTGATAAAATTGCTACAGATAAAATTGCTTCCATACATCTTATTATGTAGAATTGGCGTTCATTAGCAAAAAATGTTTAGTGTTAACAACCATAGTTTCTTGTTCACCCTCTTTTGTAGTGAGACATCAAAGTGCAGGTTTTACAGGATTTTATTCCCTTAGTAGCTGTATGTATTTTTAGCATCACTAAGTTAAAATTTTAGCTTCTTAAAAAGCATTGAAATTACTTATATCAGAAATGGTTGAGTCATAGCTAAGGAAACTAGAAGTTAGTTAGCACCCATGATTTTGTCCTATTTATCATCCAGCAGCAAAAACTTCTTGAGCCTTTAACTCTGTTTAGAGTTTGTACAGAGTTTGCGGAGTCTGAATCAGCTGATTCTCTCCCTGAGGGGCTTGGATATTCAAGCGCCAGGGATGAGATGAGCAAAACCATAAGACTAAATTTGTGTAAACAGTAAAGTTTTAGGAACTCGGTAGCAGGGGAGATCCCTGAAGAGTGAGCTGAACTGGGGATGATCTATGAAAGACTTGGATCAGGAGTAAGAGATTTGGTGAGACTAAGAGGAAAGGGGAGACACTCCGTGCTAGAGGAATGAGTGAAATCATAGAAACTGAAATGAACGTGGTATTTTTGTGTGATTTGGAAGAGAACAGCCCAAGTAGAGCAGATACTTGCCATGTAGCTAGACTCCATACATTACTGACTTTTTCCTTTTGAAATGCATACTATTTGTTTCCCTTCAGGACCATCTTCTAGTGTTCATAAAGTCTCTAGAAAACAAAACTGTATCACCATTGAATACCTTTTCCCACATCATTACCATATTATTCCAAATAGCATTGATTTCTTGTAGCATTTTAGTTTGAAATTTTTAAACAGTGAAAATCAGTTGAAATCTTCTTGGTTTGGATTGATGATTTATTCAGCTTTGATTTCGGTTTCTGATGATAGCACTGATGTTGCATGTAGGGTGATATTGTTATCTGATTGTACAGTCAGTTCTACTATATTATGGCATATGCATAGCTAAAAATCCTTGCCTTATACAAAACTAAGCAGGAAGAAACACAGAGCTTGTGAAGAAAATGGGACTGAGGCGCAGCACTCAGAAACTTCGTCAGTAACACATCATAAAAGGTATTCAGTATTCAGAAGAGCATGTGCACGCGTGTTCAGTTGTGCCCGACTCTTTGTGACGCTGTGGACTGCAGCCCACCAGGCTCCTCTGTCCATGGGGATTCTCCAGGCAAGAATACTGGAGTGGGTTGCCATATCCTCCTCCAGGGGATCTTCCCAGTCCTGGGGTTGAACCCATGTCTCAAGTAGATGTGGGAGGAGTTGCCTCTTGTAAGGAGGGTTGTTAAAAAATTAAGGCAGATGGTGGAAGGTGTGGCTCAGATACCTGAGGGGAACTGAGACAGCTGGGAGACGGGGTTTTTTTAAACAGTATGGAGATATAATTCAGACACCATATATGTCACCTATATAGTGTCCAATTCAGTGGTTATTCACAGATGTGTGCAACAGATATGTCAGTTTTGAATATTTTCATCACCTAAAAAAGAAACTGTTTCCTTTGGCTATAATTCCCTTATTCCTCTCCCCTAGCCGTAAGCACCCTGGAGAAGGAAATGGCAACCCACTCCAGTATTCTTGCCTGGGAAATTCCATGGACAGAGGAGCCTGGTGGAATACAGCATGGGTTGCAGAGACTTAGCAACTGAATAAGCCCTGAGCAACCACTAATCTATTTACTGTCTGTAGATTTGCCTGTTTTGGACATTTCATAACAATGGAATCATATAATATGTGATCTTTTGTGATTGGCTTTTTCATGTATCATGATGTTTCTGAGGTTTATCCACGTTGTAACATGTTGTTAAGTCATGTCTGACTCCTTTGCAACCCCATGGACTCTAGCCTGCCAGGCTGCTCTGTCCAGGGGATTTCCCAGACAAGAATTCTGGAGCAGGTTGCCGTATCCTCCTCCAGGGGATTTTCCCTACCCATGTTCGAACCCTGTCTCCTGCTTGGCTGGCGATTCTTTACCACTGAACCTCCTGGGAGGCCAGCTGTAGCGTGTGTTAGTACTCTATTCCTTTCTATGGTTGAATAATAAGGATGCATATGTACCACATTTTGTTTATCCATTCATCAGCTGATAGACATCTGAGTTTTCACTTTTTGCTATTCTGAAAAAGTTGCTGAAGGAGTCTGTGTGCAGGTTTTTGTGTGGGTCTATTTTTAAATATGAAACAGTTTATTTTATGTTTTTAAACTTTACCGAGGAATAATTGATGATATAAAATTATACATATTTAAAGTGATTTGATATACATTGCAGAGTGATTCCAAGATCAAGATAAGTAACACATATGGATAAATGTTTTTATTTTACTTGAGTATATGCCGAGGAGTGGAGTTGTTGGGTCATATGGTAACTCCAGATTTAATCATTTGAACAACTGCCAGACTTTTTCAATGTGGCTGTTCCATTTTATATGTCCATAGTAGTGTGTGAGGGCTCCAATCCCCCTACATCCTCACCAACAGTTGTTAGTATTTGACTTTTTAATTATCCTTATGGGTGTGAAGTATTATCTGTTTGTGTTTTTTATTTGTATTTCCCTTTTGACTAGTGAAGTCAAGCATCTTTTCCTGTTCCTATTGGCTGTTAAATGTTTTCCTTGAAGAAATATCTTAGATCCTTTGCTCATTTTTCAATTGAGTTTTTTATGTTTTTATTATTAAGTTGTAAGAGTTCTTTATATATTCTGGATACAAGTCCTTTATCAGATATATGATTTGCAAATATTATTTACTCTCTGTCTGTTGTTTTTTCACTTCCATGATAGTGTTCTTTGAAACACAAAGATTTTAATTTTGATGAAATCTAATTTATTTTTTTCTTTGGTTGCTTGTACTTTTAGAGTCATATCTAAGAATCCATGGCCAAATCCAAGGTGTTGACGATTTTCTCCTGTGTTTCCTTCTAAGAGCTTTCTAATTTTGATTCTTAAATTTGGGTCTTTGATCCATTTTGTGTTAGTTTTTATGTATGGTGTGAAGTAAGGGTCTCCCACTTTATTCTTTGCACGTGGCTTCCCAGTCATCCTAGCATCATTTGTTGAAAAGCCATTTATCCCTCTGAGTGATCTTGGCACCTCTGTTGAAAATCAGTTGACCATAAGCGCATGATTCCATTTCTGGACTTTGAGCTCTTACTGCGTTAATGTATACCCTGATGCCAGGACAACACTGTCTTGGTTAGCTGCTGGATATTTGAGGGGTGTGCATGTTTTTTGTATTCATACGCTGCTCAGTTCAACTGGGTGCAGTTTTTGTGTTCACTCAGTGTTTCTCACAGACAGAATCACTCCTATTGTTCTTTAATATATCAATCAAATTGGAATAAATTCAAATTTTCAAAGCAAGCATTATAGCAGAACTGACCAAATATATATAAATTCCTAATATTTTAAAATTGGAAAAAGTCAAACTTTAAAACTGAAGGGAAACAGAGTAACCATTCTTAGTTTCTCATAGTAATTTATCATGAACTTATTATATAGACATTTTCTGAGCCTCTTTCTTTTGATAATTAATTTTTTTGAAGTATAGTTGTATTATATGTTACATGTTACAAGTGTACAGTATAGTGATTCACAATTTTTAAAGGTTATACTCCATTTGCAGTTATTATAAAATATTGGTTGTATTCCCCGTGTTGTACAATATATCCTTGTAGCTTATTTTGTACATGATAGTTTATACCTCTTAGTTCCCTGCCCCTGTATTGCCCCTCCCACCCTGAGAATTGAGTGAGATTATGAAATAGTAAGTGCTCAAGAAATGTTTGTCACCTGGATTAACAATTGTCAGGAGACATTTTTATACTTCATACTCCCAGTCCTGACTGCTGTTTGTCTTGGGACTTTTCTTGGTTTAGGTAACAGACCAAGGAGTGCTGAGCATAGACAACCACAGGGAAGGAGGAAGGGTTTTTACAGTATGTTTAATGTGAAGTTGATTTGAACTTTGTCGTGGGGAGCTTAAGTCTTCATGTCTCTACCATACATTAGTGATATTTCAGTTTCCTCCTATCACTTCCCTATCACTTTTATCACACTTCAAGGATTTAGTATAAATATGTCACATGTCCAATTTTGAATGAGGTAGGAAATAATCTGATACAGTAACTTGTTTAATGTTAGAGTTAGCCTTAAATGTTCACTTTTATGCAAAATTTTTAAAAATTCAAAGATCTGGTGATTCTGCAATGGTAGTGTGAAATACCTAAGAAAAACAATGACTTGTGTGTTATTTTGAAATTATTTGAATATATTAACATTTTTATATTGAGTCACAACTTTAATTTAAAATAATGTTATTATAATTTAAAGAGGTTATGTAGAACATATGAATAATACATTTCTTCCTATCCAGTAATCCTTTTCAACAGAAATTAAAGTTCTGATTTGAAGTACTTATGCTATAGTTCTAATTCACTGAAAGTATTTAAAATACCTTAAAGGACTGATTGAAGATTTTAGAACTTTAAGTTTTTATCATTCATCCTGTGTTTTGTATACAAAACATTAGTAGAATAGTAGAGTGTTTTTCCTTTTTTTTTTGCTTATTTAAAGTTGGCCCTTGTATTATTTTTGAAATATAACTAATTCAGGTGTTCAGTATGAATAGCTCAGTTTTGAATTGGGCTGACATCTTGTTCAGTATTGAGTCAATATTTTGTACTATTTGAAGTGAAATGTCATTATATCCTAATTTTTAGTGTATTTTTTTGCATGTTTAACACTAAGTAGATGATAATCAAATAAAGACTGAAGACACTAAAGCTCTGAATTTGAGAACTATGTAAGAGATGCATCCCAAGAGTAAAGGGCAAGTTCTGACACTGTTCAGATTGAATATGTAATTAACTGACACTGTTTTAACAAGACTTTTTCTTAGAGTCATGTAAAGTTATTGTAAGTTTTTTTTTTTTTTTTTTAAGAATGCTATTTTAAAGAGGCTTGAAGATAGAAAAGTCATTTGGTTTCCTAAAAAATTCTAGCAACTTCTTTTTGGTATACTTTATTACTGAATATACTCAATTTGTACTAGTTTACTTCAGTTTGTTGCTTTGGTGTTGTAATTATTGTGGGGCCTTTTTTTTTTCCATTTGTTGACTTCCTTATAAAGGAAAATAATAATTTGACTATCTTCATCCTATATTTCTCATTCAAGTTTGCTTTTTCTTTTATCAGTTTATTTTATGCTTTTATTTGAATGTTTCAGAATCTGATCACTTTTCATGAAATGAAAAAATTTAATTTCTGAATACGTTCCTGAATCTATGATTATCTTGCCAAGGTAAAGACAGCCTATAAGCCCTATTTTTGTAGTGAAAACAATAGGCCTCTTTTTGCCATCTTTGTGTTGAAATGGACTTTATATCGAAAAAACCACTGTGGACATTAAAAGCGAAAGGATGGTGAATCACCAGTTTTTATATATATTAAAATTAGGTAATTTAGTCTTAATGTGGGTACAAAAACTTAGTAGCAAAGAGGCATTGGTTTTAATCTTTATTCAGTGGGGGAAGGGGAAAGTTTATAAGACGTCTGTAAATATCTTAAGCCACTAGGAGGAGTTGTTTAGTGCCTCTTTTTTTTTTAGATAGAGATCAACAGTTAAAAAGATCAACTCCATCTAAACAAGCACTGTTTTGATGACAGCCTGTCTGAGCCATAGTATTTATTGTTAACTATCTGAGATAACTGATACAGTATCTGGAATATAGATAGTAGGCATTTGAAATGGTTTATTTCAATTAAGATTTGATTAAATGAATTTCAGTGGAGTCAAATAGTGTGGACATTTACTTAGAACTCACTGTCATGAAGACTGATCTGTAATATTTAGTCACTTTTAAGTTTGTTTGCAGAATAGTGTACTGTGTATTCTATTCTCAATCATATATATATATATATATAAAACTTAACTATGAAGAAATTAGCCATTAAGCATTGAATTCCAATGGCTTTATTATGGAAATTTATAAAATGAAAATAAATCAATGTCAGTGCTGCTATAAATCAGTGACTAGAAATAAATTTATGCTTTTTGTTTTTTACAAAAGAATATTACAAAAATTCAAATAATAGAAAAATATCAAAAGTTAAAGATCTTAGAATGCTACATAAAGAATAGCTGTTACTAACAGATTTTACGTTCCAGATTTTATCTATGCAAAAATATATGTAATTTAAAAACAAAACTGGTTATACTAGTCACTGCTTTATAATATGCTTTGCTTTTCACTTATTGAGCTGGTAGGGAAATGGCAGCAACTTCTTTTCTCTCCTTAAATCTTCCTAAACTAATCATTGGGAAAGAATGGGATCACCATGATTTAATTAGCCTAATCATCAGAGATGAGATGAATGTTGGCAACTAATCATCATTATAAGTATTCCATGTACCATGATTTAACTAATTTCCTATTAAGGATTATTATCAAATTTTCATGGTATAAATAATGTTGTTATGAACATCTTTGTACCATATAATTTTGTATACTTGTACACTGATTTCTGTATACCAGATTTCTGGAGTAGAATTCCTAGGTCAAAAGAAGTTGATAGTCACCACCAAATTAAAATTCTAACTTGAAATCTATACACACACACGTATATACTTTATTATTATATATATATATATATAAATATATATATATATATATATAGCTTCCCAGGTGGCTCAATAGTAAAGAATTGCCTGCCAATGCAGGAGACCCAGGTTCAATACCTGGGTTGGGAAGACCCCCTGGAGTAGGAAGTGGCAACCCACTCCAGTATTCTTGTCTGGAAAATTCCATAGACAGTGGAGGCTGGCAGGCTACAGTCCATGGGGTCACAAAAGAGTTGTAGCACGTCATCTGAGCACATCTGACTTCACATCACACAACTGAGCACACACATCATCATCAAAACTCACACACACACAAACGTACATCTACCTCAACAGAGTGCCAGTTTTCCTGAATCCCCATCAGTGCTGTTTATATTCTTTATCAGTCTCCCAGGGCTGCTGCCTACTGGGTTTTACCTAGGAAGCAGACTGTTCTACTATAGTTTCATCTGATTCCTAATGGGATGCATAAGCCCTGGTCAAAAAATTTTTTTAATTTGTAGAACCGCCATTCATTAAATTTCAGCTGAATGTTTCTGATTATATTGCAAAGACACCATTTCCCTTGCCTTGGCTCTCTGCCTCCATTCTTTCCTTCTGCCTCATGTCACCCAAAATTTGATAGAAAAGAACATCCAGTCCTCAAAATGCAACTTCAAGACATGAAAAATTGATGTTGGTTAAGATGGGAAGGCAGCTTCAAATAATGCATTCATTTTATCCAAGCAAATGGGTAGTTTGGGCAGCCTGACCATATGAAGTATAGGCAAGTTGAAAAGAAATGGTCTGACAATGGCTAAAAACAAACTACAGAAGAAGAAAAAGGCATGTAGAAGATAAGGAATTCAGCCTGGAAGAAAATACTACCCAAGGAACAAAAACAAAAAAGCTCCCCACAGTTTACCACAGAAAAAAATGTTATTAAGGATATTAATGCAATAAAATAAGAGCTCAAATATGAGATAATTAAAGAAAATGAGGTGGAGAAGGAAATTGAAAAATTAATGAAATAAATTGAGAATCCAGATCATACTATTAGATCATAAATTAGAAACATAGATAAATTAGAAAATCAAGTTGTAGCAGCAAGAAGGGTTTGAGCTAATCAAAATGAAGCAATTAGAGAAGAAATGATAAATACAGAGAACATACAAAGGAGATCAACTTAAGAAAAGTTAGTAGCCCTAAAATACAAAGCAAAAAATAATTCAAAGATATGATAGAAGATAGTTTCCCCAGATGAAGGAATTACTGAGTGCATATATAAGGGAGTTACTATATCAAGAAAATAATTGAATGAATTGGAGTTCAGAACAGAATATAAATACTGTATAAATATGATAGTAATGGAAGTTACACAGTGGGTGAAGGGAAGATGGAGAAAGATGCACCTCCAACCACTCTGGCTGCCCCCAGATCCTGAGCCTAGTTGCTACAACCTCTTCAGGAAGGCTTAAACAAAATTCTGCATACTAAGCAATGAGTCTTATGCCTAGTCCTTTTTATCTTCTGGGCCCAGAACACTAACAGCCAGGCTTATACCATCTAGACAGAATACTGAAATGATTTCTCTCTGAGAAAACTGGTACCAAAACACCTATAGATACTGACATTGTAGATTTCTCTTAACAGGCAGGGCTCCTAGCCAGTTCCTGGGACAGTGAGGCCCATCAGTTGAATCTTGCTACTCGTGTACAGTGAGCATCCAGCCGGCTGATTAGAGTTTCACTTTTTTGTTGTCTTTTGAAAAAGCACATTATTGAGATATAACTTCAAGCCATGAAACTCACCCATTTAAAGCGTACAGTTCAAGGGGATTTCCCTGGTGGTCCGGTGGTTAAGACTCCGCGCTTCCACTGCAGAGGACAGAAGTTCAGTACCTGGTTGGGTAACTAAGATCCCACATAACAGCCAAAAAATAAAGCAATATAATGTATAACTCGATAGTTTTTTTGTACAGGTGCTGTTTTATAACCATCAGCACAGTCTAAGAACATTTCATCACCCCAAAAGAAATACCTGTTAACAGTTGTTCTTCATTCCCACCCTTCTCTCCAACCCACCCCCTTATTCTCCATCCCAGGCAAACACTAAAGTACTTTCTGTCTCTATAAATTTGCGTTTTCTGGACATTTCATATATAGTGTTTTTCATTTAAGTAGAATGGTAACTGAAGAAACACTAGACATTTGAAGAAGACTTCTAAGCTGAAAACCAGAAATGCAAACAACAAAAAAGAAACTCAGTGGAAATAAAAGCAGTGTAAGAACCAGAAGAAAACCAGAAAAAAAAAAACATATTTTTATATCCATAAACATGAACAGGAGGTAATCAAAAGGAATATTCAGAGAAGAAGGCTTCTTGGGAATTAAAAAATTCAACAGAAGTAGGGACAAAGTTGAAAAGATCCTTTAGTCAAACAAAAGGGCAAAGATATGGGAAATGAGTTAAAAAGTAAGAAGATTAGAGAATTAATTCATAATGATAGTATCCCCAGCAAAAGAGTAAGAAAAACAAAATTCTTAAGGGACCTGGGCATCAAAAGGCAAGTCTTCAAATGAAAATTTCAAGAACTACAAACCTGAGAGTCTAAATTAAGAAAGCCCATGTGTATTTCTGGCATAATGAATGAAAAGACATATTAATGTGAAATTTTAGATAACAAGAAATAAAGAGATGATTCTAGAGGCTCCCAGAGAGGATGGTGGGAAGGTGGGGCATAGAGAACATGCTACTTACAGAGAGCTGGGAGCCAGATGGCCCTGAACTTCTCAAGCAGGAATCAGAAAACACTGGAGCAATGCCTTCAACATTCTGAGACAAAATGATTGCCAACAGTTATAGTAAAGTCACTGTCAGACTTTAAACATCTCTAAAATCTGTTTTCCCCCTACATCTTCTCAGGAATATGTTAAAGGATGTACTTTAAAAAAGGGGGAGATAGAAGGAAGAAGTCTTGAAATTCAGGAAAATGGAGACCCAGGAGCACAGAGAGAGGCGAAGGGAATTCACGAGATGGTGTAGGGCACTCGCAGGAACATAGTTGTGCCTCAGGCTTTTTAATTTTAAAAAGGTAGGCTACAGATTTCTTCTAATTTGTAAATTAGGTCTTGGTTCCATGTTTTTCTGCGTTTGTTGTACGTAAGATTGTAAACACTCTTCATACATCAAACAAACAAAATAGAGGACAACCTCTTGGATATTTGCCCTTATTTTAACAAATATAAGATGACCACAAGTGTGCTTATAACAATGAAAAAAAAAAGTGTGACGACATGGATCTTGCCCCTTGGCCCAAGGAACTTGGAGTTTAGGTTAGACATGTACATAGATCTTATTAGACTTACCTCATATTGCTGACTGGATTTAAAGCCTTCAGAGACTTCTTTTGACTTAAAACATTTGACTTTTAAGGCTTTTATAGAATCCTAACCCTAAATCTACCGCAATGAGATACCACTCCACCACTACTAAGATGGCTACGTAGCAAATGTTAGCAAGGATCTGGAAATTGGAATCCACATACACTGCTGATGGGATCCTGGAAGGCTGCAGTCCATGGGGTCGCTAAGAGTCGGACACGACTGAGCGACTTCACTTTCACTTTTCACTCTCATGCATTGGAGAAGGAAATGGCAACCCACTCCAGTGTTCTTGCCTGGAGAATCCCAGGGACGGGGGAGCCCGGCGGGCTGCTGTTTGTGGGGTCACACAGAGTCGGACACGACTGAAGCGACTTAGCAGCAGCAGCAGGAGCAGCAGCAGCTGCTGCTTTGGACGATAGTCTGGCAGTTCCTCAAAAGGTTAAGCACAGAGTTATCAGCAAGTCTATTCCTTAGTATATCTCCAAGAAAAACGTATGTCCACACAAAACTTACACATGAATGTTTATAGTAGCATTTAGATGTAATCGCCAAAAAGTCAAAACAACCTAGGTGTCCATCAACTAATGTGTGTAAAAAATAAAATGTGATATATCTGTATAACAAAATATTATTTGGCAATAAAAGAGAATGACATTTTTACGTGCTACAAAATTGATGAACCTTGGAAACTGTGCTAAGTGAAATAATCCAGTCACAGAAGACCACACATTGATTTCATTTGCATGACATGTTCAGAATAGGCAAATCCATAGAGACAGAAAGTGGATTAGTGATCTAGAGGGAAGGGGAAATTGGGAGTGACTGCTAATGTAAAGGGTTTTGTTTTGTGGGTGATGATTGTGCAGTTCTGTTAATATACTAAAAACCCTGAGTTGTGTACTTTAAGTGAATCGTATGGCTGGAAAAGGTTTTTCTGTAGCATTTTTTTTTTAACTGTACTCAATAAAGCCATTATTTTTTTTAAAAAATCCTACTCTAACCTACTTTTCCAATGTTGTTACCCATTCTTCCACTTGGGCTCAACCAATTTTACTTACATTCTTTTAACCTATAGTATATCTCTTTCTCTATTTCTTCAAGACCAAATACTGTTCCTTCTTCCAAATTCAGCTGAACTTCCTCTTTCATGAAAAAGAGAAAAAAAGTAAACCTCTTCTTAGCAGAAAGTAAACTCTGCTCTCAAGTTTTGTATCTCTCGGCAAATCACTTTACACATTGCAATACCAAGAAGTGTGTGTTTTGGTGAAAGGTAGTCAACATTTCTCAGCAACATAAAGTAAAAAATTACCTTAGACAAACCTTTAAATTGCCTGAATCATACAATTCTCTCTTTACATTCACCTCATCAGTTTTTTCACCTCTTAGGACTGGAATAGTTCTCTGTTCTGTTGAATGTTAGTTGAAGATATTGACTTTTATTTTTAAGTGTTACACAAAATAGAGAAGAACAATTAAGCCCCCAAAATAACACAGATTTGGATGTATGGGGCTTGCCTCCAATCTTCTTCCAGCCCCAGTTGTCAATAGAAACAGGCTGAAGCTCTTAACTTGTGTAGGTGAGGGAAAGGTAGTAATGAGATGGATAGGTGAGTTGGTTTATGGACTGATTTGTCATTCTGGATGGTTTTAATTCAGTGTACATTTTGTGTATAGTAATTAGCCTATTTCTAAAGCAGTCATCTAACAAAGCAAATGTTTCCCCCCTTTACCACACTAACGGAAGAAACTGCTTTTCATAAACTTCAGAATAGCTAAACATTGCATTTGAAACAATTGAATATTTGGACTCCAGTTACTGCATTTTTGGGGAGTGGTTTACTCTGCTGTAATGAGATTCTTATTCCACCCAGTTAAGTGATCACATTAGGGGCAGACTGAAGCCAAGACTTACTAAGAGACAGGCAGAATTATGTCTTTCCACCTTTACACTGTAAGATGTGCACTTAATAAATAAGAATGGTAGGCCAAAGCATTGGATCTTTTGTAATATTTTATTCTCATTCTCTACTCCTTCCCCACCAAATAGAGTTGATTTTCTTAAATGAAATGTGCCTAAGGGACTAGTTGAATAAATGATGCTTCCTTGGGACAATGGGATACTAGTAAAACTGTTAATGGGAAGATGCACAGCAAAACCATGTTTATGACGTGGTACATTTGAGCTTTGTTTTGAAGGGTTTATACATACATGTGTGCATATAAGCAGATGTGCATATATCATTCTAAACAAAATTGTGTGGTTTTGTGTGTATAAAATATTTCTGGAAGGATATGTACTAAGTTGATAATAGTCGTTTATGGGAAAATGAACCAAAGTTGATAATAAGGGTGAGAGGAGGACTTAGCATTCATTGCAAATACTCTTTTGTATTGTTTGACTTTCAGTATGTGTATATGTTACTTTTCCAGCTGAAAACCACTTATGTCTTCTTGCCAATTAATTGTTAATGGTTCATGGCAAATATTTATGTGTCAGTTTGAGACGCTTATTTGAAATGGACAGAACACGTACATATGCATGGTGTTAATGTGTGCTATTCGTTTGATTTCCCAGCAGTTGAGATCTATCCCACCAGTGATTTATGTATTTGTGTTTTACAGAGTTACGTCCGTTTGGGAGAATAGTCTTCAGATCACTACAATTTCTAGTTTTGTAGGAATATGGCTTGGAGCCTTTCCTATTCCACTGGATTGGGGAAGACCATGGCAGGTTGGTTTCAACTCCTTAAAGCAGCAAAGTAAATGTTTGTACAGTGAGGGTAAAACCGATGACGCCAACAAGTGTATATATAAATTGTTTCATTGTTCAGTTAAGTAGGTGTGTTGGTTCCCTCTGTCGCTGTAATCTGGGTGACTTATTGGGGCCTCAGTGCTACAGGTATCCAGATTAGCCTGTTTCTGTCTTCCAGCACTGTTTTAACATATAGCAAAGTTGATTTTGAAATAAGTGTTTGTGAAATTAGAAGAAACTTATAAACATCAGATTTTTCATTTTCTATCACAATAGAGTATAGCTATTAAGCTAGGTGAAGCACCGTAAGTATTCTTTTTAGCCGCATTTTACATTTGAGAAAACTGATACCTAGAGGACATGTGATATTTCCAAGGTCACTGAGCTAGTGCTGAATACCTCTTTGTTATAATTTTTAATGGCTTTGTAGTAAATCATTATATAGTTATTCTAAAATTTAACAAATTCACTATTGATCATTTAAGTTATTGCTAATAATTTACTATTTTACTGTTATAAACAATGTTATGATAAAGATCTTTTAATCTATATCTTAATGGATGTTTCCAATTATTAAGATAATTTCTCCTAAATCAAGTTTAGTATTAAAAAATAAATATACTTTTCCAAAATGAGAATTTTTTTCTTGATTACAAAGACAGTATACATTTATTTAGAAAACTTCAGCAGTACTAATAATTATAAAAAATAAGTAAAAATTATCAAATATCCAGCCACCCAGAGGCAGCTCCCATTTGTGTTTTGGTGACAATCTCTGCAGCTCTTTGTATAACTATTCACAGTACACATATTATTTTTAATCTGTTTCTTTCCCCTTCAACAGTATATTGTGGAACTCGTTCCATGTCAGCGACAAGTTGCATGGGTGTAATACTGTATTATTTGTGTAAAATCATATATTAATTTCTTATGAATGGATATTTAAATTATTTCATTTTCACTATTATTAATTATCATAATTATCATAAAACATACATCCTTGCAGTTTTGTCCAGTTTTCTCCTTAAATTTTTCTTAGTTTGTCCAGTTTTCTCTTTAAAATAAATTCCTAGGTAGTGAATCTCTGATATGTGTCTCACTTTCCAAAGGCCATTGAGGGAGCTAGATTGTATGTCTTGCACTTAACTGCCTACTTTTTAAGTCCATTCTTTGTGGTATCTATTAGATGTTGTGTCTCCCTAACAAATGAGTTGTTGTTTTACATTCAGTAAGTCTGGTAGGTTTGCCCTTCCCTGTAATAGTTCTTCACCTACTTATATGTTATAGAAGTCCCTGGAGGTTTGGCATGTGTGTGTCACTGATACCATTCCCAAGGTTATAGTATTAATAAAGTTTTCTTTTATATTCTCTTGGCCATCTCAGTGATTGCTGGGAAATAGAGATTCACTTGTACTCAAGTTACCATCTTATGAAACTTAATTTCACTCAGTAGTGTCACAATTTCTAAATTGGGGGACAATCAAAATCACTGAAAAGTGTACATGGGAAATTGTGTCTTAGTCCCTTATTTCAGATATATGAAATTAAATCTAATACACAGTATCAATATATAACACACCATGGGCCATCAGCTTATGAGTTAGTAAGGTAACGTGTAATTAGCTTGTTAGTTTGCATATAGATGGAATATTTTGGAGTGTAAAAGTTTGATATCTTGTTGCTGTTGTTCAGTTGCTAAGTCGTGTCCAAGTCTTTGCCATCCCGTAGACTACAGCACACCAGGCTTTCTTGTCCTTCACTATCTCCTGGAGTTTGCTAAACTCATGTCCATCGAATCGGTGATGCCATCCAACCATCTCATCCTCTGTTGCCCCCTCTCCTCCTGCCCTCAATCTTTCTCAGCATCAGAGTCTTTTCCAATGAGTTGACGCTTTGCATCTTACTCCTGTATAAATCGTCAGGGACGGTGGTCCAGTGGTTAAGACTTTGCCATCTGGTGCAGGGGGCATGGGTTTGATCCCTGATTAGGAAACTAAGATACCACATACTGTGTGGTACAGCCAAAGGTGGGGGGAACGACAGGCAAAAAAGACTGTGCAGAGTAGATGTTGAATTATGGGGAGCAGATGCATCTTTCTAAAATCTGGGTTTAGGTTTGTGTAGAAAATATATATTTCAATTATTTACAATCCAATTATCCATTTTTGATTGTTTAGGCTTCTAGCTAGTGACTCCCATTTTTCTACCTCAATTCTTATTTACAGTAAGAGGTGAACTGCATCCAAATTAATGGTATCAGACTTTTAAAATTAATATAAATTTTCTATTTGAATTATTGACTTTAAAAAAAATTCTAGCTAGCTAATTTAGCATGTAACAAATGTTGGTCTTCATTAGGAATGTTTCATTTGACTGGAATATTACTGGTTATTTAATAATCTTTACTATTGGGTTATTTTAAGAGTATTCCAAGTTAATGAGCCACTTATTTACTATCATCTTTCAAAATTATGATAGATATGTATTCACTATCATCTTTTAAAATTATGATAGATATGTTAGAAGTGATGTATAATTAATCTTTTATTCACATAATAATTACCTGCCCCTCCCCAGTTTAGTGATTATTTACTAACTTAGCAATTATAAACTAGAGAGATGATGTCTTTTTTTTTTCACTTTTTATTTGCATCAGAGTTTTCTGTTCTGTTTGTTTTTTCCTTTGTAAACCTAACTACACAGTAAGCACTCAGTGTGGCTCATGATCCTGACAGAATCTGCCAGAGAAACAATAAACCAGATAAAAGATTATGGCATTACTTCAGAATGGAGATTTTTCTAAAGTAGAATTTCGGAAGAAGAAAACTTCTGTCTATACTTTATCATTTAAACTTGAATATTATAGTATTAGGAAGAGATTTTAGTTCTGTATTCCTTGTAGCCCAGTAAAGATTTGATATGTTTGTGGTAAAGCAAGCTTTTCTGGTTTGTGATCTGATTTTACTTATGTTTAATAAAAATAAGTAAACTTGGAGAAGCAAGAGTATCTGGTTATGCAATTACACTTTCTTTAAAAACACATACACACAAACCACCTCACAAAAACTTTCACATATTTTAGTTCCATTTTTCCACTTTGTACTCAACCGGACTGTGTATTCAGTGCCCAGAGGCCAAGCATAAGATTATATAATGATGTGAGTTCTGTATTGAACAAGTTCAAGAATACTTACAGTTTTTAAGTTGTTTCAAAATTTAGTGACTGGAAAGGCCCATTGGAAATATATAACCTTAATGAAAAGATTTTTTCACTTACTAATAGGAATTTTAAATAATTTTAAGTAATGACAAAAGATGACAAAAGATACCAGGTATCTCTATAATTGGAGGAAGCCTTCCATTTCTAGGAGGCAGCAAGAGAATTCGGTGAAAGAGAATGTGGTTGATGGCTGCCCACTATGTTGTTGGTCATCTTTATTGTTTTCTTTGAAAGTCATTCAAAGTCATCTTGCTTCTCTTCCCTGCCTTAATTATTACATTATAAACATTGAATTGTCCATAACCCAGACTGCCTTCTTCACCCCTAGAGAAAATTTATAGCTGCAGTAACTGACAAAATTTTTGACTATGGAAAATCTATTTACATTATAATTTGATGCTTCCATCTGCCATAAAAGTAGCTAATCAGTAAGTATTTGTTGAGTTCTTACTCAGCGTGTACAAAGTACATATTCTGTATAAGTTATAACAGAAATATTACCAGGACTGGAATTTAATTGTTTGGTAATGATAATTTAGATCCAGATTGTGAGTTAGATTCTGATTCAGATTTAATATGCTTTAAATGTTTTCAGAATATATGGTTATCAGCTTTTCTTCTGAAAAATGTCTTAATTCTTTACTTATCAAAAATCAGCACTTCACGTTATTAAAAAAATTAGTACAAAGAATTGTTGTTAGTCATTCTAAACAAAGGAAATTTACATGAAGTTTTTAAACCCACATTTTATTAATAGGTAGACAGATAACAGGATTTTTAAGAGCTGAGACATCAAATTACTGGGTTCAAACTCTGGCTCTGACACTTGCTAGTGAGGATTAAATAATATAATTCTAAATTACTTAGTTCAGAACCCAACAGTTAACTGCTTAACTGATGTTATAGGCATTTAGGTTTATGACTGTCTTTTCTAAGCATTCCCCCAAAACTGCCAATTCATTATTTGAATTCTCCGGAGAATGTGCATTACCTCAGCTTGTTTTATTCATTCTGCACAATGGTCCTTAAATTGGTGGAGTGGATTTTTAACTCATCTTTTTGTTTCTCTGGTATTTGGGCATTTAGGGTATTTGGATTTCACTTAATTTTCAACCCTATCTGACATTTCAGATGGTAATAGAAGGAAGACACAGTATCACTTTGTTTATGTACCAGGCACGAGGCTTGGCACTGTCGCACAAGTAACTTAATCCTGGTAACCATAGTGCAAGGTGGGTTTCATCCTGATTTCTACACATAAGAGAGCCACTGTGTGAGGAGAGGAGTATGCATCTTGGTCAGCGTTTCTTGACTGATTAGAGGAAGACTCGGAATCCAGTGCTCCAGGACACCATGATTCTCTTTATCCCTATTCTTCTCTAACAATGGCCATGGCTTAGATTTTTTTGAAAAAGGTCGAGTAGTTATTATATTGTATTTCTTTCCCCACATGAGAATCTCATTTAAATGCCACAACCACTCAGTTGGTAGTGTATGTTATACCGAAAAATTTAATATATTTGTAGGAGAGTATTTGAAGCTAATACATGAGGATTTTGTACCTAGAATACCAACAAATACCTTTAAACTCTGGACTTCCAGTGCTACTATCTCCAAAATGGAATTGAACACATAATCAAATCTCTTCTGAGAGTATTTGTTTCTTATAAAGTTTAAAAGCAAAATGGATGGAGATTATCTTTAAAACAATTTAAAGTTGTTAAATATTTGTACTTATTCCCATCAGATACTAGATAAATGAGATATTGTTGTATTTAGAAATTTGTTGTTTTCTCTGGTTTTATCAGGTTTAAAAATTAATATCTGTGAGACATATATTCATTATTAAAAGTCACAGGTGTGACAGATAATACTTTAATAAATTGATGCTGGAGATCATTAGGAAAATTAAATGAAGCACAGCAAATAATGGTAGAGAAAGGGATGAAGCCAAGATTATGGATTTAATTATTGAAAGAGTGCATATTTTTAGGTTAATTGGTGTTTCTGTTACTAAAGTTCTTACACAGTGTTTTAGACAAACCAAAACAAAATATTAATTTCTATGAATGTGAGTTACATACTTCAAGCATGGGAAAAATACTAATACTTAACTGATAGAAAGTGGTTTGGGATTTAAAAGGTGGGTTCATGTAGGGCAGTGATACTGAAAATGATATGCTAGTAGGACTTTCATGTGATAGAGGAGAGTGCTGGCTGAGGGAAAACTCATGTGCATGGTCCTGGCAGGCACCTTATATCGTCACTTTGACAAGAAGTTCCAGCCTGGAGACTGTGGACCTCTCCACAAATAGCTCTTCCTAAATCTGTGTTCTTAGTCACAGGAGAGTGGCAGAGAATTTGTGGCTCAGGGCAGAGTTCCAACCAGCTCTGAACCAACCAGCTCTGAGTTGCAACCAACCAGAGAAGTGCATCCAGATGAGTAGGTTCATCTGCTCATTTATTCTTACACCAGACAGCAAGCAGCATCTGCTTTAAGCACATCTGGAAGGCACATCAGTAAATCCGAATTCAGAGGAAAATGTAAATGGTCATTTAAAACCAGTCTGAAGTTTGAAAGTAAGTAAGTTTTGAAAGATGAATTCTATCAGTCATGCAAATGTAAATCTATGGTAAGGGTGATAAACAAAACATATTAAAAAGTAGTTTGTGTGAAATTTAGAATTGCCTGGGTTTTATCTTCGTTTTTTATCTGAAAGAGTCAGTAATCCTAATGGTGGTGGATTGTTCTAAGTGTTTCTAGGTTTTCTGATCTGCAGATAAGTCAGTTTTCTCTTGAGATCTCTCACATCACATACCTCTCCAAAAATTATATTGCAACACATTTTTTAAAGTTTGTGTTATTAAAATTTATCCCCCAAAAATCTTAGTTTGCCCCTTAATTCTTGGTTTATGGTAGAGGCTCTCAATACATAGTTTTGAATGAATAGAGCCATTCAAATAGAGACTCTTAAAAATGATAGAAATTTCTGTCTACTATAAATAGGTAGGTGTAGTTTTTTAGAAATACTTTAAAAAATAGCTTTAGAGATGGTGTATTTGAGGAATGATAGTGTTGTAGATTATAATTACAACTTATTTCATATGTATCTATTTAAAAATATGAACTGAAAGATTATCCATTGTAACTCATTGATTGGTCACTTGTCCTATGTGCCAGGACATTACCTCATTTGGTCATTACAGTAACCCTGTGAGGTGAGTTTTACAGTGATCCTCATTTTGCAAATAAGAAACCAAGGCACAGAAAGGTTAGGCCACTTGCCTAGGGTCATATTTTTGTTGACTTTTTTTTTTTTTGAAGTATACTTGATTTACAATGTTGTGTTACTTCCAGGTGTAAGCAAAGTGATTCAGTATATATATATATATATATATATATATATATATACATATACATACATATATAGAGAATACTATTCTCTACTACTTAGAACATGCTTTCAAACTCTGTATATTAGTACATTTTACTTTCCTAAAATATAAAGCAAGAGTTTTATAGCAGTGCCTGATCAGAAGAATGTAGTGTGGTCTTCAGGTAGAAATAAGCTTATATAATTTTGAAGTGTCTTTCAAGCAGCAATAATAATGATTTTTCTAACAGAAAAACACATATCTGTATTATTTTAAAAGTTTTTTTAAAGCTTATTAGGGTGAAATTATTTTATTTCTAAGAGAAAAATAACCTATTGCTAGTACCATGTACTAAGATCCTATGTATCAGGCCTTTGTTAATGCTGATTATTTTAAGCGAACACTGACTTTTTTCAAGTGCTGAGACAAATAAGGAATTATTTGATTTAGAGCAAGGATAATAGTAGTACTGTAAAGCAGGGTACTTTCTTCACATGATGTAGCTACTCATTTTTGTAAAGTTTTTTTTGACAGTAACTATAGTAATTTTACCCAATTTCACTATATTATCTTTTGTTATGCAAAAGATATGCACAGAAAATTTTCTTTTATTTAGTGATTTTTAAAAAAATTTTACATTTATAAAAAATTGGATAAAAAGATGGTCTTTTGGTGATAAACACATGTGACTTTTACATGAATGTCTTTGAGTTTTCTGTTTTCCTTAAACAAAACAAGATAATTATATAGCTCCATCTCAGATGGCCATCATTTGGAGACATGTTTATAGCAACGAAGTTGAATTGTCTGTTCAATATCGTGTGTGTGTTCTTAATCCTATCTGTAGTATGAGGAACCATAAATAGAAACATCTCCGTATGCGAGATGATACATTTAAATGGAAAACTTCAAAATCTATGAAAATACGTGACAAATCTAGGATTGTTTGACAATTCAGTATGATCTGTTGCCACAGGATAGTTTTTAAATTGTTTTAAAGCAGTTACAAGAAGGTTAGTAACAAACTGTTTGAGGAAAGCTGGTTTGTTGGCAGCCTCCCGCCCCTCCCCAACGCCAACTCCCTCCAGTAGCCTCTGTGCCGTTCCCTATCTTGGCTTACAGAAATCAGGAAAGTTTGCCCTTATGTAAAGAAAATCTCTTGTTAAAAATGACTGTGTTACAGATACGGATTACTTACTTTAAGGAAAATCAAGCAGGAGAGTGTGACTTGTCACTAGCAAACAGTGTCTACAGCTAGTCCAGCATTCTGATTTGTTGATGGCATGGATTCCTTGAGATGTTGAATAGCAAGTGTTTCAAACCTTAACCCCTCGTTAGGCGAAACCTTTAAACTTTTTAATATTTACTTCATTGCTGGCATTCCACTGGAGGTGAGGTATGGCAGCTATTTGAAGAATGCGTGTGTAAATGTATCTTTGTGTTTGAAAACAAAGAGCCACACTGAAATTACAAAGTGATTAAAATAGAATTTAGTAACCCAAACTGGAGTCTGGCTGGATTCATGAGGGATTATGATTCTCCCTACACTTGGACAATGTGCTCTTTACCAAAGTGCAGGCGCTCACAATTGGCCGATGATGCATAAACTCAGAGCAATGTGAAACAGAGGAAAATCGAGTGTTAGTCCAAATGTTTACATAGAGTGTTAAATAAAAACTACTAAGGTAAGAAGTTCAATACTTTACATAGGTAGTAAACTATGCATATTATTTTATTTGTAACCCCATGTGTTGAGATGGGACACTATTAAAGTAACAATCACTTAAAAAGCAACAACCAACAAACGAGTATTCAATTTGGTACGTAAACTGAATAATTAAAATCAAATGGAAGCAATGCCTAAAGTAACTTAAGATAATTCACAATAAAAACCATTAGTTCAGGCTCTACTTATTGGAAATATGATAATTCAACATAGGCTAACCTAAAATGTACTTTTAGAGATCGAATAAGGATATAAGCAAACTATTAAATAAGATGTCAGGAAGTCCCTAAAACTATGTTTAAGGACTTAAAACTGATGACTTACATGCAAAAAAACTAAGTTTGAATTCATTCATACATGATCTTATTTGAAGCACTGTATTTTCATTCACTAGCAAAATTCATGTCAGTGAGATATTTTTGAAGTATTTTATTTTCCAGATATTTCACTATGTTGTTCCAGTGATTAGCCTGAATTTCTGTGGAAACCTAAGTTTTAAATGAAGACATGCTTCTGAAAATAAGGCAACTTTTCTATAATCTTGTTTATAAACAGAACAAAAGAAATCTTTGGTTTTAGTTAAAGTGGCTGAAAGGGTTTTGCAAAAAAAAAAAAAAAAGAGAGAGAGAGAGAGATACTAAAGAACCAAAGCAATGAAAAGGCTCTTCATAAGCAATGGGAAACTCCAAACCCCATCAAGGTCAGTAGAGTACCTAAGGCACCTCAGGTTCAGATGATACAATCATCTTTGCTTAGAGTTCTAGTAATCTATATACAGGATTTTTACCATCTTAATTAAGAACATGAAGCCAAAAAGGTAATGTCCAACAGTGATTACTGTAAGAAAGAAGAAAATCATAGCAGTTGATAGGAAGAGATATTAGAATCCATATTTAAAAGATGAGAAAAATGAGGCCCAATCAAGAAACAGATGACACTAGGGTTTGTGTTTCTAGATTCCTAGTCCATTTCTCTTAGGGCAGGGCAAATTCTAGATTTTAACTTTACTGGCTAGGAAACCAAGTGTGAAGAGTTTCAGATATGTGAACTGAGGAAGAAAAAAATTCCCATCAAATCCCCAAAGGCAAGCTGGAAATAAATATATAATACTTTACTGTCTTAATTCCTTTATATCATGTGTTGGACAACTTGGCTAATATACTAATTGAGTTATACAATTCTTTCAGTTCGATCTAAAAATAGCAGACCAGTATTAAATGAGAAAGTTACATCAGATTCCATTTGAGCATACATAAGGCCATGATACTCAACACAAATCACCACTTCTTGGGAGAAAGAAGATATCTACTGTCCAGTTCAGGAGAGAAAGCTCCTGACCAGTTATCCAGTAGATTCTCCACTCTTCAATGGGGAAGATGATGCTTATATTTTTAAAAAAAACCTCTACAAAGCTCACATACAAGACAATACATCCTAGATTTGTGACTGCTATGAGCATTTAAGGCTGTCATTTTCAAGTATAAAAGTTTAGTGTTCCATTACCCAATCTGTGCAATAGACATAGCTGTAAGCTCGAATCATGGAAATTAACAGAACCTCACCAAAGACAGAAAGAAATCATAAT
Source organism: Ovis aries (assembly GCF_016772045.2). NCBI lineage: Eukaryota > Metazoa > Chordata > Mammalia > Artiodactyla > Bovidae > Ovis > Ovis aries. Next base: position 77,754,442 of record NC_056056.1, read on the forward strand.
TTAGGCAACAGCAAGTTTAAATGTAGGAAAAGATGGGGAAAAAATTATGTATTAGATTATGCTTCTCTGAACTGCAGCAGTGGTTCACACTGAATCTTTGTCTAACACACTGTCCGTCGCATGGCATTTGGACTAAGGTACATCAACAGCAGACCAAACAAGGAAGCTTAATTAGGTAACAGAACTATCATTAAGATGGTTCACCTCTAACACAGTTATACGGCCTGTTTCCCTAGAGAAAAATTAGAAATGGCTCCAGTATACCAAATGAGCTTCACAGATAAACATGAAAAACAATTTTTTTTAAAGCAGGACCTTTTACCTTGGGACCACCACACTGCTCATGGATGGTCGATAAATCAATGTTACTTACTTCTGGCTAGAGGTAATATTGTGAAATGTAACATGACTGGAGAAAAACGGGTATTTGGAAGCCAGCACGTCATTTAACTTATACTCTAGATGTGCACGTTAAGCTGTAGTTCTGTAACTCCTACTGTGTTTCAATATCTATGTCTGAAAGGTGACATCAGTTTTATTATGAAAGCAGCTGCTTTGTTATAAATTCCATGTAACATGCTTGAATTCTAGGTCATTTGTCTTTACATGATTTAAAGTGTCTTGTGGTTTGGTCAGCATACACACTTTTTGTCTCATTTGATATACAAGCCAATGTGGAAATTAAAAACAAAAACTACCAACTAGTGCAGAGAGCTAAGTTGAGTCCAGGATTATGACAAAGTCTGACCCAGAGTTTTTAGTCTGTAATCTCAGCGTGTATCTCATGCAGTCTGGGGAGCATCAAACTAAATCTACAGTCGCCAGAAGCCTTGTTACAGTTGAACGCACAGTAACTAAAGTGTGTACATTTTTAGTGTTCATGATAAATGCAGTTATGACCTTATTACACTTTTGGCATTCTTTAAGAAAGCACATTAAGCTTTAATATAGAAATATTTAGGTTACACTTGTGCTCAAGTAATAGTAAAACATTTGTTCTTTTTGATCTCATACATTCTCTCCTCAGGAATGGCCCATCTCCTGCACGCTTGGAGCAACCTTTGGCTACGTGGCTGGCCTTGTTATTTCACCACTCTGGATATACTGGAATAGAAAGAAACTCACATACAAGAACAATTAATCGGAGCAAAGGGAGAAGAGATTTCTTTGTGCAGATTCCATAAAGACTGTGCAGAAATGTATATGGTCTAGGCCAGGCAGTCCCACTTAACAGCACTGTTTTTTATGTAGTTACATGATGTGATTGTAGCTTTTTAAACTATGAAACCCCTGAGAGATTGTACCTTCTAGTTGAAATAAAGTATTTATAATAGATTGTGGCTTCAGATGCTGTTTGCTGCTTCTTGGACCTTTAAGAAACATTCTTAATGAACTTTTATAGAATTCTGAGGACAGGGTTGGTTTTTTTTTTTCCTTTCAAGTTTTAAACTGCTTCATTATAAGAGGTCTGGGTACAGCTGTAGCATTTCATATGCTTTCTGAGAGAAATGTACAGTTTCCTTGGCCACTGAAGATGTTTCTCACGTAATCAAACAACAGTTTATACATCTTGATCCTATTCTTTTTTTTACTGTGTGTTTCTTTGGAGTTAAAATGGCTATGATAGCCTCATCAAAAACAGTCTTCAATCCCTTCTGTGTTAAAGCTGAACATTCCACATAGCAGCACGCACCTATCTGGGAGGGAGAAAAAAAAAAATCACAAATATATAAAAACTTTTTTACACAACTGGTACCACACAAACATACCATTATAAGGAAAATCATAAAATGCAAAAAGAATGAAATCATATTTCTGATTCCCTAGAGATAGCTAACTGTTAAAATATTAGTGTAAATCCTTTCAAACTTTCTCTGAAAAAATTCTTTTCAATCATCAAATGTTTACTGGATACCTATTACATGCCTGGCACTGTTTCTAGGTGCTGGGAATCATGTCTATGAACTGAGCAAAAGAGCAAAACCTCTGCTGTGTGATGCTTATATTTGCCTAAGTTCTACTGGGGGAGGGACACATGAAGGAATATAGAGATGGTGGCACATGCTGCGGGTTAAAACTTGGAGGGAGAGGGTGCAGATGAGCGGTGGTGATGGTCAGTGAAAGCTGCTCAGCAAGGTGAAGTCTGAGCAGCGAGGGATACCTACTGGCAGGGTTTCCAGGCATACACAGCCACAGACGTAACGATCCCTGATGCAGGAACGTGCTTGGAACATTCAGGGGGCAGGACAGAAGCCAGAGTGGCAGGGGACAGGGTGAGCAGGGGTAGTGGCAAGAGATGAGGTCAGTGAGGTAGCCTCAAGATAGTCCTCGAGTAAGGACTTTGACTTCTACTCTGAGAGGGGCCCCACCCATCCATCCATCCATCCATCCATCCATCCTTCCATCCTTCCATCCTTCCATCCATCCATCCCTCCCTCCATCCATCCATTCATCCATCCTTCCATCCATCCTCCGTCTATTCATTGAAAACTTACAGAGCACTAATTAGCCAAATCAGAGGAAGGAATTTGTTCCTTCCTACAAGGAACAAAATTAAGTCCCTATGCAACTCTCAATGAAAAGTATTTTAGAGGAAGAAGACCATGGACTAATATAGAGGTAGAAGTGGTTTGGAGAAAAATGGGGAAGGAGCTAGGGAGTGGGGACAGGTCAGGCAAGATCTCACTGAGAGAGTGATATTGGAGCAGAGATCTACAAGGGAGTGCTTTCCTAGTAGCTCAGCTGGTAAAGACGCCGCCTGCAATACAGGAAACCCCAGTTCGATTCCTGGGTTGGGAAGATCCGCTAGAGAAGGGCTAGGCTACCCACTCCAGTATTCTTGGGCTTCCCTGGTGGCTCAGCTGGTAAAGAATCCACCTGCAATGTGGGAGACTTGGGTTTGATCCCTGGGTTGGGAAGATCCCCTGGAGAAAGGGATAGGCTACCCACTCCAGTACTGTGGCCTGGAGAATTCCCTGGGATAGGGAGTGGGGACAGGTCAGGCAAGATCTCATTGAGAGAGTGATATTGGATCAGATATCTAAAAGGAAAGGATGAACAGTGTCTACATCAGGAAGACTCCCAGGCAGAGGAAGCAGTGGAAGGGCAAAGGCCGGGAGGCAGAAAACGGGAAACAGCATGGAGGCCGTATGCCTGGAGCACAGTGAGTGAGGCAGAGGTGGCTGGGCCTGGATGCCACAGTGGGCGTTTCATTTATTCAAAGTCAGCTGGGGAGCCACTGAAGGATTCTGCACAGAGCAGTCAGCTAATGGAGTTTCTATTTTTAAAGACTCAATGGCTGATGTGTGGAGAACAGGTTAACAGACACAGAAGCAGAAAGGTGAGTGAGAAGCTGTTCCAGTTAATCCAGGCAGAGAGGGAAGGAGCCTGGTCCAGGCTGCCAAAGGAGGGGACAGTGAGGAACATACATATGCTGGATATATTCGAAAGCAAAAAACACAGGTTTTGCTGAAGGGTTCACTGTATGGTATGAGAGGAAGAACAAGGTCAAGTGTGACTTCAAGGTTTTTAACCTGAGTAACTGGGAAGATAAGCCTGGACGATAAAATTGGGAATTCTGTATTGGACGTGTTAATTTTGAGATGCTTACCACAAGGATGGACTTGTTGGGTGAAAAGTTGGACTACCAAGTCTAGAAGTCCAGGCTGCAGATGGGAATTTGGGGAGCTCAGTAGTAGATTGTTCAAACCACCAACTGATAAAAGCTCAACAGGCCTAAGGACTGAGTGTGGAAATAGAAGGAAAGACATCCAACAAGCTGAGGGCTGATCCCTGGACTCTCCAACATTCAGAGAGAGGGAGACAAGGAGAAGGAGAAGAGGCCAACGAGAGAGGAGAAAGCCCAAGAGAGGGCATTCAAGGAAGCCAAGTGAAAGTGTTTCAAGAAGGGACCAATTTGTGCCAAATGCTGCTGACAGATCTAAAAATGGGATCATAGTATTTTGCAACCATTTTTTCCCCTTAAACTATATAATAAGCCTGAACCCTGTAATAGGTATATTAGTATAAAATTTTAATAGGTGCAGGATTTTTTGTTTTTTGCTGTGATAAACAATGCAGCAACTTTATGCCATCTCTTTAAGCACATCCTATATAATTTTTTTAGGATATACTCCTACCTATGGAATTGCTTGATCAAATGCGTTCATGCCCTTAAGGCTTTTGCATGCTGTTGAGGCTGCTTTTACTCACTGACCAATAGAACAACAGAGTACCCGCTTCCTTGCCCCATTGTGTTAGTCGTTCAGTCATGTCCGACTCTGTGTGACCCCATGGACTGTAGCCCACCAGGCTCCTGTCCATGGAATTCTCTAGGCAAGAATACTGGAGTGGGTTGCCATTTCTTTCTCCAGGGGATCTTCCCAACCCAGGAATTGAGCCCAGGTCTCCCTCATTGCAGGCAGATTCTTTACCGTCTGAGCCACCAGGGAAGCCTTTGCCCTGCTGGGACAGTGTTTTTGCCAATTTTATAGATGGAAATTGAACTTACAGTTGACCACTAAGGAGTATGAATGTATTTCTTATCTTCTATGGCAATCCACATTTTTTGAAGAATCTTGAGTCCCTTTTCCTATTGGAGTGTATGAATATATATATAATTCCCAGCATATGTATACCTGTCTTTTTCTGATTAATCCATATGCAATGGGGCTCCTGTACACTAAGGATATTAATCCATTTTTCTGCCATAAATGTCGTTTGTTGTATGACTTTTAATTTTATTTCTGGCATTTTGATGTATTAAATTTTTATGTAATTAAATCATCAATGTTTTCATTTATGACTTTTACCTTTATGACATTTAGAAATTCCTTCTCTCCCAAGATGACAGAATTTAGTACTTGGAATTTGTAAAGTGACTTGTTAGTGAAACTATTTCTCTTTTGCTTTAGGAAACACTATTTTCCAAAAAGTTTTCTTGCTTTTTTCTGCCTCTTGATAGTGTTTTTAAAAAGACCTTATTAGATTTCATTTCCACAAAAGTCCTATTAAAGTCATAACATCTAAAAATAGAATCCAATAACGTTAGGACCAAATGGAGAAAAAAGTATGCCTTTCTTTGGGGAGAGGAAGACTATAAGTTAAGAGGCATTTTGTGCATCAGAGTTGTATTTTTAGAATGATAATATTTTCCACCTTTCATAAAAAGATTGCAACACATTTCCTCTCCTACTTAGCTATAACTTTTTTGTTTTTTAACTGCAGATTTAAATTGCCCTCCAATTGCACTCCACTGCCTGCTCCATGGGTCTTCACTGAAGACAGGGCCTGATTAAGAAGCCCCTTTTTATGACACTTCTTTCTATACATGGCTTATTAGGAAAATATTGTTGGCAGTGTAGCACAGGTTTAAAGGCTGGAGTCAGGTCTTTACTGAAGTCAGCTCTGCCATTTATTACCTGCAGGACCTTACAAGCTACCTGACAAGTTATCTGACATTGCCCTGCCTCTGGTTTCTCCTCCAGAGCAACTGGTCCATCGACCTCACCGAGCTGATGCAAGGATGAAGTGATCGAATGCATGTAGAACACTCGGCACAGTGCCTGGCATACGGTGAATGCACGATAAATCTCTGCTTCTATCACTACCTCAGCTTCGTTTACATTTATTTTTAAATTCTGTGAAGGTTGCATTACCTCTTTTGCTAGTTTCTGTCCTTGCTCCACACATATAGGTTTTTCCTTCATATCATTCAGTCTTGCTAAAGTTTTGGGGTCATCTCGGAGATCAATCTAGTTAAGAAAAGTTGATAATATCCCATCATAGCATCAGTCTTTAAAGATAAAACATGTAGTACCATTTAACCCCCACATATAAAAAGAAAAGATTACAAAGGAACTTGATTTTTAAAACAGACTAATATAGCATTTGCTTTGACATTACCTTTTCCAAAAGTGTGACAGAATTTATTATAACAAACAACTGAGATTAAACACGTATCTCATTTGCTAAATCTTGGGGCCATCATTTAAGAGCAACGTCACGAGGCAGGGCAGAAAGGCTTTTCTTGAACGGGTAAAATCAAAGCATACGTACCTGAGTTCCTATTAATAAAAAGGGTACATTTGGTGCGTATTCTTTAAGTTCTGGCACCCACTCCTCTTTCACGTTTTGAAATGAGGCTGGATTCACCACAGAGAAGCATATAAGGAAGACATCAGTCATTGGGTAAGATAAAGGCCTTAGACGATCATAGTCTTCCTAAGGAAGAAAGCAGAACCTCATTATTTCCAGCACTGTGAGTTTACTAATAAATATGCATTTAGATTAGATGGTCAAAAAGCATGGTCGGGACTATTCCACAAGTGAAACGCGTGGCATTCTACATCCATCAACATCATTCCATTCATTTTTGCTGCTCTTCTTTTGGAAGTTCTGAACACCAGGGGGGTAAAGACATAATGATATCATTAACAACTACAAGGAAACTTTGAGAAAATACATTGTGATGACCACAGTTCTCACTGGAATCATCTTTAACTGGAAAGTTTGCACACAGAATTGATTGTGGCTAAATAGGTACAGTCATGTATAATAACTAATATTATATACTGAATGTTACTATGTAAACATACCAATATGCTCTCTCATGTTACTTATTTAATCCTTGTAACTACTATATGACATAAGAACCACTCTCTGTGTTGCATTCGTGTAAACCGAGGTGCCCAAGTTAAATGACTTGTGTAAGGAAGCATAATGAGCAAGTAAAGGAGACAGGATTCAAACACGGGCAGCTTCACTCTAGAGTCCATGCGTTAACCACTATACAGCTTCACTGAGACCTTAAATCTTTGTTTTCCCTGTTTATACAGTTTTCTTCATTGTGTATATGTGTTACACGTGCATGTTTGTGTGAAGAATTAAAGATGGAAACACATGGAGTAAATCTACAGTTCCTTCTTATTCCCCAGTTTCCATTTCTCTCCTGAACGGCAGATTTTTCAGATGTGTCTTTCCTGTTGTTTTTTGTGCGTGTATATGCCTAGAGCTCTATGTATTTAAACATCTGTACCTAGAAGAGACGGTGCAACCCATGTTGTTCTGCACCTTTCCGCGTGTCTTGGAGCTGGTGCCACACCAGAACACGTTAGACTGCCATGATTTTAAACTAAGGGTAGCTGATTTACAATGTCGCATTAGTTTCAGGTGTATAACAAAGTGACATATAGATATGATGAATATATATGTGTGATTTTATATATATATGTGCATGTGTGTGCTAAGTCACTTCAGTGGTGTCTGACTCTTTGAGACCCTATGGACTATAGCCCACCAGACTCTTCTGTCCATGGAGATTCTCCAGGCAAGAATACTGGAGTGGGCTGCCATGCCCTCCTCCAGGGGATCTTCCTGACACACATATATAATTTATTCTTTTTCAGATTCTTCTCCCTCGTAGGTTATTACAGTATATGTTGTTGCTGTTCGGTTGCTAAGTCATGTCCAACCCTTGGCAACCCCATGAACTGCAGCATGCCAGGCTCCTCTGGCCTCCACTGGCTCCTCGTATGTGAGTATGCTAAGTCCCTTCAGTCGCGTCCAACTCTTTGTGACCCCATGGACTGTAGCCCACCAGGCTCCTCTGTCCACGGGATTCCCCAGGCAAGAATACTGGAGTGGGTTGCCATGCCCTCCTCCAGGGGATCTTCCTAACCTAGGGACTGAACCCGCATCTCTTTTATCTCCTGCATTGGTAGGTGGGTTCTTTACCACTAGTGCCACCTGGGAAGCACTATTTCCTGGAGTTTGCTCAAAGTTATGTCCGTCGAGTCAGTGATACTATCTAACCATCTCAGTCTCTGCTGCTACCTTCTCCTTTTGCCTTCAATCTTTTGACAGACATACAATTTTAAAGTGCTGCTTCATAGTCCACAGAAGAGCTGCACCATCAATGGCTGTTTTAACATGTCTCGATCACAAAAGGCAGTGAATATCCTGTTTGCTTAGATTATTTCCTGGGACACAAAATTCTGCTTGCTTACATTCCAGGGAGTGAGCAGAATTAGGATTCCATTTTTGTCAGGGCTAGCCTCTCATCTGGTTTCAAGGAAATTTTATTTTTGGCCTAAGCTGCCACCCCTCTTAAATGACCCTTCACTACTAGAACGGCATGAATGTGGAACTAAAGGCGTATTAAAAATATCTTCCACTTGGAATTTCAGTGGTAGTATTTCTCTCATGGGACGATTTTCCTTTCATGTCATCTTCTGACATTTTTCTTACTACAGTGTTACACTCAAGCATATTATTATCTCAAACTCTTGACTTTGGAGTTAACCCTTCTGGTTTTTTGCAATGCTTTCTAAGGGTACACGTGCAGTCTGGGGCCAAGGGTATTGAAAGATTTCTCAGGTGTTGGCTTGGGACAAGATGGGAAATGCCACCCCCAGTCTTCTTGAACATTTGTTTTAAACGTGGAGGCTTCTAACTGGTTTTGAAAGCAGAGCTATAGTGTTAAGAAATTATTAATGATGAGCTCAAGTGGAGAAGGAAATGGTAACCCACTCCAGTGTTCTTGCCTGGAGAATTCCAGGGACAGGGGAGCCTGGTGGGCTGCCATCTCTGGGGTCGCACAGAGTCGAACACGACTGAAGCGACTTAGCAGCAGCAGCCAAATAGAATGGGTGTAAACTATGTTGGCACCCCAGTTACAAAAGGACTATTATAAAAAAACATGTTTTAGAATCAGTTTGAGTCCATTCACATAGAATGGACAGCTAGTGGGAAGCTGCTGTAGAGGGCTAGGAGCTCAGCTCAGGGCCCTGTGATGACCTAGAAGGGTGGGATGGGAGGTCCAAGAGGGAAGGGCTGTATGTATACACACAGCTGATTCACTTTGTTGTACAGCAGAAACACAACATTGTAAAACAACTCTACCCCAATAAAAATAAAAAAACTAAATAAGCAACAAACAAACAAACATCAGTTTGAGTGTTAAATAGTACAATTTGTTGCATTAAGTATACTTTCTGTACTCTACTCCAATTTCAAACTGCATGCTAAGAAGGAGAATTAAAGGGACAGCATCTGATCTTAGCATTTTACCTAGCAGCTGTCCGTTCCTGAGCAAATTTGCACACAGCATGGTCAGGGAAGGAGGGTAGGGTTCTTGCTACAAATTCCTCTTCCACCATATTTCGAGATCTAGTTTTCACAGAATTAGTAAATGAGGATACTATCCCATAGGATTATGAGGAATAAATGAGATAACGCAACTAAAGCACTCAGCAGAGTGCCAGACACATAAAAATCTCTTTCACTGCTTTAACATAAATTCTTCAATCTCACGGGAAACTGGTTCTCCTATTTTCTGCCATCCACACAGGGTCCCATCAATCCCATATCAGTCCTGGCTCTGCATCTCTCTCTCTCCAACCACAGAGAAGAAACTCTTCTAGTGAGAAACACAAATTTTCTACCCTGGCATCAAAACACACAAATGAAACTAAGGTCCCTTGAGGACAGTATAATTTTCAGATTACTATAAAAGAATGATATATTATTACTGTACTAATTAATCATTTGGAGACTCAAGAGCCTTAAGACTATTTACAATGTAACCCCCCAAAAAAGAATTATATATTTTTCAAGAAAATCAAATTAGATGTTTTAAATGAAAAATTTATCTCATCAGGGAAACAGAACATGCATTCTTTCTCAAGGAGGGTATTGAAAGTGAAAGTCGCTCAGTCATGTCCGACTCTTTGCGACCCCATGGACTGAATTCTCCAGGCCAGAATACTGGAGTGGGTAGCCTTTCCCTTCTCCAGACGATCTTCCCAATCCAGGGATCGAACCCAGGTCTCCCGCATTGCAGGCGGATTCTTTACCAACTGAGCTATGAGGGAAGACATAAAAAGTAACTGAATGGAAAGTTCTCTAGAAATGCTTAACATTCATCCAAATATTCTATGGAACATAAGTCTACTGTAAGCATTCTTTTCATAACCTCAATGAAAGACATGTGGACACAAAGGAAGGAACCTAGACTAATCATTTCTGCTGATGCTGCTGCTAAGTCGCTTCAGTCGTGTCCGACTCTGTGCGACCCCGTAGACGACAGCCCACCAGGCTCCGCCATCCCTGGGATTCTCCAGGCAAGAATACTGGAGTGGGTTGCCATTTCCTTCTCCAATGCATGAAAGTGAAAAGTGACAGGGAAGTCACTCAGTCGTTTCCGACTCTTAGCGACCCCATGGACTGTAGCCTACCAGGCTCCTCTGTCCATGGGATTTTCCAGGCAAGAGTACTGGAATGGGGTGCCGAATCATTTCTAGATCTGCTAAATTGTAGATTTTTGTTGCAAAAGTTAAAATATGAAGAACTAAGGTTGAAAAAAAAAAGACTAGTGATTTAGAATTCCTTGGAAAGAAATATTACTTAAGTCTGAACTATCTAATATGAACTCTTCTGCCTATAATCTCCAGCGAAACCATTGGCAGTGATTATCAGAATGAAACCTTTCTGCTTCCATCTAGCCTAAGTAATTAGAAGTCTAATAATAGATAACAAATTAAAAAAAAATGATTCCCTGTGCATACTGTACCATGCATCATATAAAATTGTTTACATCTACTGCGCAGTATCTTGAGAGAACACAATGTGCAATTTTAGATTTGGGGATAAATAAACTGAAGCATGTAACCCTTTCCTCCCTAGCTATATATTTAAAATTTGACAACACAAAGAAAGTTAAATGTGGAACTGCCCTTTCTTTTAAAAGTCCTAATTCCTCAAAGTCAATTCTCATGTTCTCCTAATTCACAAATTGATTATATTTTAGTCCAAAAAATTTTTTTAAAGGTAGATGTTTAAACATTTCAGCCTGGTAACTGAAATATTCTCAGTGTATTAAAGACAACTGTCTTACGTTAAAAGCTGAGAAACAGTGGTGAACTTGGTCACCAGGATTGCTGAACTGCTTAGTAAAAGCTTTAGTTTCTTAGCAACTGGCTGAGTACCAGTGGGATCCATTTTCTTACAGTGGGTTCTGGTAGCTCAGTGACTGATTAGACTCTCCGTGCTCATCAAGAGTGCTTGACCTGTAAGGATGACCGGCTTCACCCTTCAACAGTATCACAGTTGACGATCTGACAAGAGTCCACAGACAATGAGACCAGTGAAACGTGCTCTGAGAGGAAACAAAACACCTTCAGGTGCAACAGAGAACTGGAGCAAATGGCCATCAGTCAGAAGACCCCTTTTAACGCCCAGTTCAGCCAGCAGAGCTCTTCAGGGTGCCCACTTTTGCACGACCTTTGTTCCCTTCGTTGTGGACCTGGGTACTCCCTCCCACTTTAGTGAGTTCTGTTTAAAATATGCATTTTTAGAATGTGTACGCCTACTTAAACTACATATCCAAAATGTGTACTTTAAGCAAACCACTCACATTGGGTAGTGTAGCCTCTGCCATGCTTTTTGTGGTATTCTGTCACATTATGGGCTAGAAGACGCACAAGCTGGAATCAAGATTGCCGGGAGAAATATCAATAACCTCAGATATGCAGATGACACCACCCTTATGGCAGAAAGTGAAGAGGAACTCAAAAGCCTCTTGATGAAAGTGAAAGAGGACAGTGAAAAAGTTGGCTTAGAGCTCAACATTCAGAAAACTAAGATCGTGGCATCTGGCCCCATCACTTCATGGCAAATAGATGGGGAAACAGTGGAAACAGTTTTGGGGGGCTCCAAAATCACTGCAGATGGTGATTGTAGCCATGTAATTAAAAGACGCTTACTCCTTGGAAGGAAAGTTATGACCAACCTAGACAGCATATTAAAAAGCAGAGACATTACTTTGCCAACAAAGGCCCGTCTAGTCAAGGCTACGGTTTTTCCAGTGGTCAGGTATGGATGTGAGAGTTGGACTGTGAAGAAAGCTGAGCGCCAAAGAATTGATGGTTTTGAACTGTGGTGTTGGAGAAGACTCTTGAGAGTGCCTTGGACTGCAAGGAGATCCAACCAGTCCATTCTGAAGGAGAATAGTCCTGGGTGTTCTTTGGAAGGAATGATGCTAAAGCTGAAACTCCAGTACTTTGGCCACCTGATGCAAAGAGTTGACTCATTGGAAAAGACTCTGATGCTGGGAGGGATCGTGGGCAGGAGAAGAAGGGGATGACAGAGGATGAGATGGCTGGATGGCATCACTGACTCGATGGACGTGAGTCTGAGTGAACTCCGAGAGTTGGTGATGGACAGGGAGGCCTGGCGTGCTGCGATTCATGGGGTCGCAAAGAGTCGGACATGACTGAGCAACTGAACTGAACTGATCACATACCGGTCACTGAAAATTAGCAAAGAGGTTCCAAGGACATGTACACACAAATAAAAGAAATAAACATCCCCTCTGAAGCTCATATTTCATTGGGAATTCAAGACATGAATACAGGAAAAGATAGATACAGCAATGGGAGAAAGAAAAGTGTAAACTGCAGCAGGTGAACATATAAATGCTTAATCAAAAAGACACTAGTAAGCAACTGCCATGTGTCCAGAATGTGCAACCATCAGGGAAATGAAGGACAAGATGCAGTCATTTCTCACTTTTAACTCGCTTTATAAATGCTCTTAAGACATCTGCACGTTGAAAATGTGGCAACGAGCTTGAATGAGCAGCAAGAGCAGCAACACCCATGGTGTGCCTGGGTACCTCACTACAACTTTGCATACCTCAAAGCCATAGCCTAGAACAGAAGAAACGGAGCTGCTGAGAGAACATGCTAAGGTTGGCACTGAGGAGGAAGAACTGATAGAGGAGAGACAAAAACGTTTATAACGGTTTTTGCTCTTAGGGAGTTCACAGCAAGGGAAACAAACCTATGCGGACATTATATTACAAGTCAGAATGTGGTGGAAACCAAGGGCAGTAATTAGGAGGTGCTAAGAAAAGACTTCTTAGAAGAGGTGGCATTTAAGCTGGCCCTTACAGGAGGGAGAGGACTGGAACACATGTGACGAGCTAGCATGTGCCCTGTGTCAAACCACTTATTTCTTAGAGCTTTTGTTTATCAGTCTGTGAAATAGGAGACTATCAATGACAAGTGCTTTGAAAACTATAAAGTGCTGTAAGAATATATTATGCTTCCGAATAATCCAGGATGTTACTTTAGAAAATATTTATCAAAACCTGTAAGAGTTTTCCTCTTTAACAACCTAGAATAAGAAGTGGGACCACAATTGAATAATTCTTTTAACAGTCAAGTCCCAGACTACTACTACTTCAAGATATATAGAATGTAAGGCAACTGAGTAAGGATGTCCCTGACAGCTGGTGGCTTGTGGTAAACGAAGGAGTAGTCATCTCCATCTGAAACATCTGTTTCTGCTGAGAAGCCCAAAATAGGTATCGGGCATGGCTCCCGAACCACTCCAACCCCTAAAGGGTGCTACTCTAAAGCCAAGAGGCACATGGACGGCGGCTGGCTTCTGAAGACCAAAAGCATTTTGTCAGAAATGATCAACATTTCTATAATAATTCTTGGCAATAGCGGTCTATGAAACCTCATCTTCTTTGTGTAGTTCTTTTGTCGTTTTTATGTTCGTTTTGTATTTCACTTTGTGAAATATCATTTTTCAGCCCCTTAAAAATAACTTTTCAAGGAAGCTGGGTTGGGTTCTTTGGAGGAGTATTTTGGTAAGTTTGCTTCAAAATGCATTGACGATGCGTTTATTGGACTAAATAAAATTTAGGGAGAATTTTTTTTTAAGTGCTAGAAATTCCTAAAAGGTCACTGTTTTTCAAAAACTTAAAAAAATTTTTTTTTACTTTCTTAACATCATTTTTCCTTTCTTTCTTCTTTTCTTCCACCCTCCCTACCTCCCTCCTTCCCTTTTTTAAAAAAAACATCTTCTGTTCAGTTGTGAAATGGGTGTTTACTTATCATAAGCCTGATTAGTTCCTGGCGAGAGTTCTTGAAATTGAAGGCTCAGCTTCTAACTTTAAGCAACTGTCATCTTTATATATTTCAATTAGAATAAATCCATTTCCCAGTTAATTTACTAATTATCTAGGAGCTAGTGAACTAGATCTTTGGCTTCTTTTCCATTATTATCTTGCTTTTGGCTGTCTGAGTGGTTGTAACTCCTGTTTAGGTTAGCTGGAGGAGAAAAGAGAGAAATGTAAATGTGTGGTAGCAGAAAGACAACCAGCTGGAGCACTGACTGTGCCGTTATCTAACCGTGTCTCATGAACCTGCACTTCCTCATCTCTGGAAGCAGAGGACTGAACTAGATTGCCACGTCACATGGTGAGACACACTCAAACTAACACTTTTTACCCTTGTGAGCAGCCCTAGTAACAGATTTAATGTGGGTGGAGGTTTAAACTACCGAATAAAAATTGAGTTTTAGGGTACTGTTTTATCTAAGCTGACCCCCCAAGGCAGGGGATCAAGACTTAGCTAAATATGGCCCTTCGGCAAGCTTCATTTCCCCATCTGTGAGGGGAGAATAAATATAGCATACACATGTTAAGATAAATGAGAGAGCTGGTCAAGTGTTTTGAGCTCTTCAACAAGACAAGCCTGACTTTCCAAAAAAAGACAAACCACAGCTTCAGAGCCAGTGCAATTTCTTTTGTGTGTGGTGAGATGACTTCCTTCATTGTAAAGGATTTAGAGCTGCAATTCTACATTGTCTGGAGCTATAATTGCAAGTCTCTTTCACTGAAACAGAGGTCAGCTGGCCTAAGGCAGGCAGAAGGATGGTCAACGTCAGGTCACACTCTGTGCAGTGTGTTCCTTTTCTAACTTTTTTCGGTACAAATTTCACATGGATGGAATAGTCATGCGTCCATGTATTCCAACAAATACTACCCACTAGGTGCTAAACCCTGTGTGCTCCAACGAGAAACAGTTGTGTACCCGGCCCTCGCGGAGTTCAATGCACAGCAGAGGCAAGTGCTTCCCCACTGGGGCAGGACTCCTCCAGGTTCAGGGGACACCGGGAAAATGCAGGAGTTATTGCTGATTGTCAACATGAACGTGGGAACCCTACCAGCATTTGGGGACTGGGAGCCAGGGTGCTACTTGACCTGTGTAATGAAAACTGGTCCTGGATCCCACATGATTGATGAGTGTATCTTGCTAGGCGCTGAGTGACTCTAGGACCTATCTCTGCTGCATATGAGACAAAGGTAGATTTACCTGGTGTTGCTCAAACATTACAGGACTTGTTTACCACTACCAAAAATTGTACACCACTGGCAATACTACTTCTAGTACCCTAACTGCTAAAACTAAAACACAACCCTGTTAGTGAACTTTTGGAGTTATTGCTACAGTTGTTCACCTGATGACTTCATTATGATTTCTGAAGCACTCAGCCCTGAGAGCTTAGGAATTTAATACTGAAATAAATGCTTTTATTATGAATTACTTTCCTTTTATTTCTCCTTCTTACTACTGCCAGGATGTAACACTGATTTAAAATTTATGTATACGGAGAGGTTATATTACCTATTCATTTGAAGATAAGTATAGGAGAACGCTATTTTAAAAACTGTTATCAAAAGGGGAGAAAGAGATTTCCCTGGTGGCCCAATACCCAATGCAGGGGGCCCAGGTTTGATCCCTGGTCAGGGAACTACATTCCATATGCCACAACTCAAGTTCCTGCATGCTGCAATGAAGATCAAAGATTCTGAGTGCTTCAATTAAGACATGGCAGAGCCATCTAAATAAATAAAAGCAAGTGGTGTAGATCCAATGTATCAATACCAAGGACTTCCCCGGTGGTCCAGTGGTTAGGAATCTGCCTTTCAATGCAGTGGATATGGGTCCGATCCCTGGTTGGAGAACTAAGATCCTACATGCTTTGGGGCAACTAAGCTGGCTACCCACAGCTAGAGAAAGACTGTGCACCACAAGGAAGACCCAGTGCAGCCAAAAAATTAATAAATAACCCCTGGACTGGCAGTCCAGTGCTTAAGAATCCACCTTGCAATGCAGGGGATACAGGTCTGATCCCTGGTCAGGGAACTAAGATCCCACATGCGGCCAAGCACTAAGCCCACACACTGCAACTACTGAGCTTGTGCCACAATTAAAGCGTCCATTCACCGCAGTGAAAGATCCTGTATGCTGCAGCTAAGACCCAAAGCAGCCAAATTAAATATATATATATATATATATATATATATATATATATATATATATATACATATGAGAGAAACTGAGTCAGGTATTTAACAAATTGGGACGAAAATGATTATGAATGCAAACTGGGATATGCTGAGAAGGAAAAGAGCCAGGAGAGAGGGCAACCAGGATGACCAGCTTCAGCCTGGTCGGTGTGAAAAGACCTCTTGGAGGGAGTGATGTCTAACCTGAGATCTGAGGGATGCGCTGAGGAGCCACTATAAGACTGTAGGGGCAAAAGGCCCAAGGCAGGAAAGCCCTGACAGACGCTAATGCAGGAAAGGCCAGCATGACAAGGTGAGACAGGAGGGGGAGCCCGCCTGGACCGTTAGAGCTTACTACAACGGAAAGTTATGGAATGAGTGTCATGGAATTTGTTTTTTTTTTTTTAAAGGCAATTCAGCCTGCTTTGTGGTGAATGAATGCGGTGGGCAGGAGTACAAGGAGAGACAGTATAATAGTAATTCAGGTGAGAGAAGATGGTGGCTTAGATTAAGTGGAAGCAGCTGATAGTTAGAGAAATGGTGGATTCTAGATATACTCTGCAATTAGAGTCAAGTTTGGGTGATGGATGTGGAGGTTTAGGCCTTTAGGTTGGCGAGGCTTCTGGAATAATCCAGGGTTCAGTGTGTGCAGCTGGATGGGTAATGCCTTTTACAGCGATGAGGAAGACTGAGGGTGGACAGCTTGGTCCACAACTAGAGAAAGGGGCCAGTTTTGGGCCCATTAAGTTCGCGACGTTGACAATGGAAAGTGCATCTGGAGAAGCTCTCTGATTGAGTTCTGGACTCAGCTCTGGAAGTCTCCTTTTGGCTGAATCGGACACATCTGAAATCTCACATTTCTAAAATGAAGTCATTTCTTCTTTCTCAAATTTTTAAATCCTCCTAGGTTCACCATCTCATGAAAAGATATCACAACTCAATCAGGATCAAACCAGAGCCCTGGAAGGCCTCAGTATCAACATCAAACACAAAGTAAGTCAATCACTTGCCCAGCCAGTCTGTTGACCCCTCTCCACATTCCTCACCTGAGTACTTCAACTCACCTTTCAAACTTTGGTCTAAAAATCTCTTGGTTCAACAAACTTTCTTCAAACCCGCAATTCTGATTAAGGTCCATCTGTAACACAATGTCATCCCATTTCTTACATTGTAATAGACTGCCTCTTTTCTTTTTTTTGTAAATCTGTATCCTTTGCAGGACTCCCTGAGGGCAGAGGACGACTCTTCAAAGTCTGGTTTATAGTAGCTGCTTTTAAAGTCTTGCTGAATGAACGAGGATAGCACGTGGGAGGTGAAGTCAGAAGAGCCAATTGCAGCCAGATCACAGAGGCCTGCATCTCCTTCACCAGCTACAAAGCTGGAGACAGTGGATAAAGCATTTGAATTCTCCACTAACAGGTGAAATTTTCAAGTTGCTGTTACTACTTTCAGCCAAGAATCCAACTGCCTGTCAACCCATCTTCCTAAATAATAAGGTGAGCTCGAAGGAGCAAAGCCTCAGACTGAGCGATTCTTCCAGTATTTTACTTCCTGCTACTGTTTCTCACTGCCACGTTTTTTCCATTGTCTTGACACTTATTCTACCCTGGATGGAGGAGATCATTGACTGTCTACCCAGCATCCTTTTCCTGCTTGTTCCTTCTTTCCAAAACTAGTTTAGTTCAGGACCTATCTCTCCTCTATCCAGACACATGACCCCATTGTTAGCTTAAAGTAAGTCTTGGTTGGATTTAAGCCAATCATGGAGTTTCATTCCTTACCCCCTGGCCAAAGTAAGTATGGAAGGATTTACCACTCACTGGCCCCATCTCCAATACTTTGGCCACGTGAAGTGAAGAACTGACTCATTGGAAAAGACCCTGATACTAGGAAAGATTGAAGGTGGGAGGAGAAGGGGATGACAGAGGATGAGATGGATGGATGGCATCACTGACTGGATGGACATGAATTTGAGCAAGCTCCAGGAGTTGGTGATGGACAGGGAAGCCAGGCGTGCTGCAGTCCATGAGGTCACAAAGAGTCAGACATGACTGTGCAACTGAACTGAACTGGCCCCATCCCTGCAGCCCCTGAAGACTGTTCAGCGACTCTGCCCAATGCTGTGGTCCCTGTATCAAAGCGGACTAGTTTTTGCCCAGGGCTAGCTATTTCAATGCAGGCATGGATACTTTCAATGCAGGCCTGACACTTCCAGGGGAGCAGCCCTCCTACCCTTCCAACACCTGAACTTCAGAGGACCCTTGGGCACTGTGGATGCAGGTCACGTAGGCTTCCCGTGGGCAAAGGCGCCAACATAGAACTAGGAGTTATGGATGGGCCAAATCCAGAGGAAACACCATGTTTCTTGACTGTGGACTAAGGCCTACATTCTTTGCCTTTGAAGCTGAGAAAGAGGCTGCTGCTATTAAGTTGGTCAGTCATGTCCGACTCTGTGCAACCCCATAGACCGCAGCCCACCAGGCTCCACCGTCCCTGGGATTCTCCAGGCAAGAACACTGGAGTGGGTTGCCATTTCCTTCTCCAATGCATGAAAGTGAAAAGTGAAAGTGAAGTCGCTCAGTCGTGTCTGACTCTTTGCAACCCCATGGACTGCAGCCCACCAGGCTCCTCCATCCATGGGATTTTCCAGGCAAGAGTACTGGAGTGGGGTGCCATTACCTTCTCCAGAGAAAGAGGCTGATGATGACTAAAGTCTCTAATTGGAAGACACCTTTACACACAAATTTCTAATACACTAGGGACAAACAGCAAGAGAAGACTCAGGAACTACCCTCTGATTAAGCCTGAAACGCTGGTTTTCTCCATGCCCACCTGAGGCAGCCACGCTACACAGAGGAGTTAAATCATAACTAGCAAACATATCTGGAATCTGAATACTTGAACTACACTCCCTGGCCAAACACACAGTACAGGCAGATGGGGGAAGGAGGCTTCCGGGCAGGTAGGCAAAATTAGGATCACCTAATGTCATTCACAAATACTGTCACAGAACAGACCCTTTAGGAAGTACACACAATTTCCGTTGGTTCTTGACGGAGGTGGCAGTTGTGCAACATTGTAAATGTACTGGAAAGAAGTGAAGTGAAAGTGTTAGTAATGTCTGACTCTGTGGGGACCCTGCGGACTGTAGCCTGCCAGGCTTCTCTGTCTATGGAATTCTCCAGGCAAGAATACTGGAGTGGATGGCCATTCCCTTCTCCAGAGGATGGCCAGCCTAGGGACCGAATGGGAGTCTCCTGCATTGCAGGCAAATTCTTTACCATCTGAGCCACCAGGGAAGCCCATAAATGTACTACGTGCCACTAAACTGTACACTTAAAAATGATTAATGTTACACTGTATGAATTTCACCTTAATTTAAGGAAAATACATGGGTTCACAAGTGTGCAAAGCCAGGTCCTTGTGGGCACCCTCACACATGTGTGTACACACACACACACACACACACACACACACACACACAGATTTCTATAAAATTCAGAGAGGTGCCTGCGCATGGCAGAAATACTCTTCCCCCACAGAGTCCCTGGCAGAAACTCCCAAGACATCCACTCCTCAGGTGGTGCGGTCATCACCATGACACGCTTCCACGTTGTGGAGCACGACTTACCCTCCTTCAGGCACGTCTCACACCCCCTACCCTGCCAGTGCTGCATAACCTGCATCATCTTCTCCCTCCATTTCTGGCCCCCTTGTTCTGCAGGAGGCTGCCAGCAGAGCTCTTTGCCAGGCTTATTATGGAGTGGCTGCACCACGCTACCTTAGCCTTATTTCACTTCACAGCAGAGAAAGCACAGCCTTGCTTCCACTACCACACTAGTCCAACCAGCCCACCAAACCTTCGGCTCCCAATACACTGATGAGGAAACTGTGGCTCAGAGAAACTCATCACTTGTCCAAAGTCACAGTTGAGTTGGGCAGAAGTGAGGCAGGAAGGCAGTTTCTCCTATCCCCTAGTTTAGGACCCTCATGGCCTCTTTGTTCTAAGCAAGCAGTAGATTTAAGACATAGACCTTTTAAATCTCTGAATCATAGTCTTACTGGCTATGTGGCCTCAGGCAAGTTACTTACTGTTTCCATTTCCTTCTTCTATAAAATGGACTCAACTGTTGGAAGATTAAACGACAGACACTGAGCCTGTCTGGTGGCTGCAAACTTATTACCCCACCCGATGGCACACATTCTCTGTTCAGTTTCAGGAGATTTGATGCAAAGGAATAAATTGGAGGAAAAGGAGGCCTGAAAATCGACTTTGTGAAAAACACACTGAGGAATTTGGCTGCTTACTAAGTGCATGTTTACCACGGCAGGCAAGAACTGAAATTCGAGGTTTTACTAAAATAACTGAAGATAGCCAAATCAATAGACCCCAAAAGTATTGTTTTAAAACAATGGTTAACAAGACTTGAGAAGTGAAAAAGTCAAGATGTGTGCGGACTTTGATGTGGCCGCCGGGTCCTGCCCTCAGCACAGGCAGTTTTCAGCTGCTGCCTGTGAAAGGTTCATTGGACCCACAGGTGCATCAGCATCTGTGCTCCCAGAAACTCAGCCAGTCCAGGAGCTGGATTGCCCACCACAGAGAATCTGGCTAGAAGAAGATGTGACGCTGGACAAAACACCAAGAGCCAGAGCAACAAAATCAAAAAGCAGCAGACGAGGAGACAACAACATTTTCAAGAAAAACCTCAGTCATTTCCAGTGGTTTCGAATGTGCATTCTCTTTCCTAGATCCTCTGAAAGACTCGAAGGCAGCACTGGGACAGGGGCTGCCCCTCAACTAGGGCAGAGAGCAGCAGCCAAACCCAGGGCAGCGGGTGAAGTGCTGTGAGGCCGTGGCTGGAGCAGTCGGGCCTGTTAGCGTCAGGGTGGAGGCAGTTTTCAACTGGAGAACTGTGGACCCCAGAGTCTGGTCAAATCGCCGGGAATCTGTGAGGTTCCAGCTTTCAGCACCGCCCTAAGTCACCCACTAAGCTGAGTCCCGTCCAAGCTGACATGTCTACCCTTTTATGGAGTCTGTGTTATGTGCTTCCTGGAAAATCAAACAGTGTACATCTCCTTTCAGAGAGCCACTAGCTCAGTTAAGCAATCTAGTAAGACCCTGGCAGCAAGGGAAGTCACTAATTAGAATAATGACTTACAGATCTGGAGCCTGTGGGCCTGCTCTGAGGTCCAGCATTGCTCTCCTGGGCTGCACGTGTAACTTACACAAGTCATTTCAGTGTGTCTGTTTTCTCATCCATTTAAGCAAAGGCAGGAGGAGGGGGAGATAATATCACCTACTTCAGAGGTTGTTGTTATGATCAAATGGGATACACAGGTCCAAAGAAGGCCCCCTGATATAGGCACAAAGAGACACATACGCTAAGTGCCACAGGAATTCATATGCTATGTCTACCGCCTGAGGACTAGAGAAGGCTGCATGGAATACCTTGTCCTACCCATATTCCCTCTTAACCTCAAACGCACATACTCCCATCACCTCCTCACCTAAGAAAACTGTCCTGACCTTCCCTGTCCCCATCCTCAAAGTGGAATTGCTCCTTCCTGCTTCCCAATGTCAGTATCTGGGGATGCAGTTAATAAATATAGCGGAACTATAGTAGGACACCCTAACAGTTTGACATAAAGCTACATGTTAAGAACTAAAGTCATGAAAATGAAACCATAATTGTCACTAGTTATCTGCAATATGGGTCATTACTAAGAGATCACATTACTAAGAAATCACTGACATGCTTGAAAACACCCAAATCTAATCAAGGTGAATAAAATGTAACTAAAGGAAGCTGTAACCTGATAGAGTATGTTTTAGCCTGTCTGAAAAATGTTGACTTAAAAATCATTATTTATAGAGATTCTACA
The DNA here is from genome assembly GCF_016772045.2 of Ovis aries. Lineage (NCBI taxonomy): Eukaryota > Metazoa > Chordata > Mammalia > Artiodactyla > Bovidae > Ovis > Ovis aries. The sequence goes on from NC_056056.1 coordinate 77,776,469, forward strand.
GGCTTCCCTGGTGGCTCAGAGGTTAAAGCGTCTGCCTCCAATGCCGGAGACCTGGGTTCGATCCCTGGGTTGGGAAGATCCCTTGGAGAAGGAAATGGCAACCCACTCCAATATTCTTGCCTGGAGAATCCCACGGACGGAGGAGCCTGGTAGGCTACAGTCCATGGGGTCGCAAAGAGCTGGGCACGACTGAGCGACTTCACCTTCACCATAGAGATTCTAAGTAGACTCTTGTTGTTTATTTGCTAAGTCATATCTGCCTCTTTTGCAACCCCATGGACTGTAGCCAGCCAGACTCCTCTGTCCATGGGATTTCCCAGGCAAGAATACTCAAGTGGGTTGCCATTTCCTTCTCCAGGGGATCTTCCCAACCCTAAGTAGAGTCTAGCAAGGGAGAAACTGAATAATCAGAAATATTCATGCCCATCCAGCTTTGCCCAACAGTAAGATGTTGGACTTGGTGGACAAACAGATCCTGGACACTAGAAAGCCAAGCTCTCACGTGGAAGGGACAGTTAACCATATGGTTCCAGGATCCAGATGAAATTCATATAGCCTCTACCACCTTTTGTTCCAAAGCCTGAATCCCAAGAAAGCTTCTAATGAATTAATTTTCGCTGGTACCTTAATGCTAAGGGAAGGTACACTGGATAACAGGCACTGAACAGGTATCTATCACTATAGCTTTGCTCTTCATATGTATGTTTTCTGACTCTTAAAACAAATTGGAGAAGAATTCAGTTAAATCTTAGCCAACTGAACACGTGCATCTATCTTTGATCTTTCCCAAATCCTCTGACATATATAGTAATTTAAAAAAAAAGGCATAAAGCCACAGGACAAATTAAGCAGCCACATAATTTTAGAAGGTAGAAAGCCAAAGAACAAGTAAGAACTGATATGCAGACCCTGGGAGCCAAATCCCAGATCCTGGGCCAACAACAAGGGGAAGTTATAAAGCACCTTATTCTGCTCAACAGAACTGTTTAAAGGTGTGGGAGCTCACACAGTGTGTTCTGAAAGTGGGTTGAAAGTGGAGCCACAAACAAGGGGTGGGTTGATAGTCTGCTTGTAAAGCAGTTACACCCCAGATACCGTTCTCTATCATGATAAATGTTCTCCCCAACCCTGACAAAAGGCAGAGATATTTATTCCCAGGAAAGTGTAGAACAGAGGGTTCCCTGGGTGGGAAGACACAGGGCCCAGTTGAACATACCTAACACACAGGCCAGAACAGTGGAGCCTAGCAGGACCATCTCAGGCAGCAGAGAAGAAGATTCTTTTCTGGGGAACATGACTAATACAGGAGGAAGGACCAGGTTCCCCAGGGAAAAGGCCCAGACAGCTCACCCTACAGCAGTGGTTCTCAAACGGGGACAGGAAGTAAGGGGTGATGTTGCCCCAAGGGAACACTTAGCAATGTCTGGGACATTCTTGATCATCATGACTGGGGTGGGAAAGACAATAGGGATGCGTGAAGCATCCTACAGTTCACATGACAACACGCACGACAAGCTGTCCAGCTCAAAATACAATGGTGCTAGGGTGAGAAACCCAGACCTTCAGTAAGGACCAGAGTCATCCAGCTGCGTGTATACACAGCACTTTCCACATTCTCCAGTGTCACTCTCATAAATATAATTAGACACTCGAGAAATTGCCGCAAAAGGCAGAGACTGAAGCAAAAGACTGTGGGAAAACAAAAATTTCAAAAATCTATCATTAATACCCGCAGAGACTTCTGATGTTCGCTTTATGTAACTTATCTCTTTGTTGTTAAGGTGTCTAATGGTTTATGCTGTCTATCTTCTTTGTGAATTGTACCTTTTATCATTAAAAATATTCATCTTTATTTAAAATAAATAAAATTTTTTAAAAAGACAAAAAAAAAAAAACTTCAGAGAAATTAGAGAAGATACTCAAACCAAAAGTAAGCCAAGCCAAACTTAGAAGATGCTAAAGAAAAAGAGAAAGGAACATCCAACGAACAGGAAAAGGTTCTGCTAGAATGACATTAAACAAAGGGTAATGGTAGATGACAAAATTGAGGAACTCTCCCAAAATAGAGCAAAAAGACAGAAAGGGCAAATATAAGACAATTGTGGCTTAGCTGGTAAAGAATCCACTTGCAATGCGGGAAACTTGGGTTCAATCCCTGGGTTGGGAAGATCCCCTGGAGAAGGGAAAGGGTACCCACTCCAGTATTTTGGCCTGGAGAATTCCATGGAATGTATAGTCCATGGGGTTGCAAAGAGTCAGACACGACTGAGTGACTTTCAGAGAACCACCCCAAAGCTCCAATATCCAAAACGTGGAAGTTCTAGTGTAACAGAAGAGATTAACTGGAAGTGAAGAAGTCAAAGAAATAAACCAGGAAAATTTCTCAGAACAGAAGGACATGAACCTCTAGAGTGAAAGGTCTCACAACAGTTCGCTGGACCCTAACCCAAAGACCATGAGTGTGAAATTCCAGAGAGGTAAACAGGGTTCTTGACAATGAATCCAGATCCAGATTGGGATCAGACTTTCTGACAGCAGAAACTGAAAGTGGAAGACAATGGAGCAATGCCTTTAAAGTTCTGAAGAAAAAAATGATTTCTAATCCATTTTCAAAATGTCAGTCAAGTATGATGGAAATAAAAACACGTTCAAACACACAGGCATCAAAAAATTTGCCTACAACGCACCTTTTCTCAGCAAGCTAATAAAATAGACGCTCTACCAAAATGAGGAACTAGACTATGCAGATAAGAAAAATAAAAATAAGGATGTAATACATAAGATAGAGCCAAAGGGAATCCCAATAATGATGAGGGAAAATCCCAGGATGACAGCTGTGTAGCAGCTAGAGGCAACTAGCCCAGTCTGAAGCAGAACAGCAGGCTCATGGCAAAAGTCTCCAAGAAGAGGCGGACAGAAGACTTGATACACTGGAATGCCTGGAAAGGCAAGTTCAGGATGAAACAGACATACAATGAAAACTTAGCAAAGGAAGAAGCAAAATAAGTAGTAATTCCAGGGAAACAAAAAGTAGCACAAAGAAGGAAAAGTAATTAGAGTACATTACATGGCTCAGCTGTGCCAATGCAGAAGTAAGGATATAACGATGGGTCAATAATCAAACGAAAATGACCATATTGCTCCTGGGGATGGGTGGATGGGAAGTGGAAGATACTCTGAAAGAGAGCTAAAGCCTCATCATTCACAGTGTGAAGGCAACAGAGGATTTCTTTTACCAAAATAAACTGCTAAGAATTGAAAGTACTTGCCTTGGGGGAGTGGAAGGACTTTTCTACAGAGAAGTGGAGAGGAATCTCTTGTTTTTCCGTAACAGGATCTTATAGAACTGTTGACTCTTTAAAACTTAAGCCATTTGTATATATAAATTCAATAAAACAAAGCAACCTTTTTTTTATAAATTGAAGGAAAACAGGATAAAGAAGTAAATTTCTAAAAATATTCACCATCACCACCTACAGCCAACAGATTAACATTTTGACAATTTTGTACCAATTTTTTTCTTACACATTATGCATCTTTTTCAAAGTTGTAATCATGCTACAGTTTTGATTTCTGCTTTTTCACACTTAACATACCACCAGCCTTTTCATATATCTTTACATATCCGTTGAAAGCAGTTTTTAATGGCTGTGATTACTCTAATACACATCATGCTATCGTTTAACAAATCCCTTTTTACTAGGCATTAATCTGTTTATATTTATCACTGTTATAAGCATCACTTTGAATAACATTATTTTATGTAAATCTTTGTGTACACTGAATGTTTCCCTGGCATAAATTCATAGAAATAGATCATTGAAAATGTAACTATCTTTGCCAAATTAACTTCCAAATGGACTGTATCAGTTTTTACTGAACTGTACATAAAGCATCCTCTTCCCTGACTTCTGAATATCAGTTTTTCTCATGTTCAATTTGATAAGTGAAAAAAAGGTTTTATTTTCATATCTCTGCATTTTGTGTGTTCTTTGGCTATTGGCTTTTCTTCCTTGTGAGCTGCTGGTTTATGGCTTGTGTCCATTTTTCCAATGAGACCACATGGAAAGTTAATCCCTCCACAGCCTTGTTTGTATCTGGATCTGTATGAATTAACACAAATCAGACCCATGGACCTGATGATGTGTGAATGCCTCAGTGAAATCAGGTTTCTAAGTCTCAATGGCCCCACTGAGGGCTGAGCTCTCTGGGAGGCTCCAGGCAAGCAGCACGGCAGTCAGGCACCTCTATGACGCTCCTCACACTCCTACCTTTTCTTGGCACATCCCATTTTCTGCTTTCATTTGGTCATATGGACTTTCCTGGTGGCTCAGGTGGTAAGGAATCCACCTGCAATTTGGGAGACTTGGGTTCCATCCCTTGGTTGGGAAGATCTCCTGGAGAAGGGAACAGCTACCCACTCCAGGCTGGAGAATTCCATGGACTGTATAGTCCATGGGGTCACAAAGAGTGGGACACGACTGAGCGACTTTCACTTTCACAGTCTATATCTTCTCTTTGCAATAGACTCTAAGCTCCTACAGAGGAAGAATCCTATCTGACGGATCTTTATGCTCCTCATGTCACCTATATTTAACAGATACTCATGTACTTAAGGGTGTGGATGGCGGGAGGTGGGGAGGATTATGAACACAGGCAGCAGAACTGGAACACTGAAAGAGCAGAGGGAGGCCAGCCCTGACCCCTTCTGCAGGCCACGATGAAGACCGCAGCAGAAGACACGACCGGCAGAACTTCAGAAAGCGGCTTCCGGGGTCCAGGCAGGACGTTCATGTGATGAAGACTGACACAAAGGAATAAAAAGGACAGGCAAGGACTATTCGGCCACAAAAAGAAATGAAGTACGGGTATACTCTACAGCACGAGGGAACTCTAAGAACATGATGCTAAGGGAAAGAAACCAGACACAAGGGTCACTTATTGCGTGACTCCATTTGTATGAGATGGCCAGAACTGGCAAATCCACAGGGACAAAAAGTAGATTAGTGGTTGCTAAAAGCTAGGGGGAGAGGGGAGTGGAGAGTATTAGTAGGTACAGGGTTTCTTTGGGGAATGATGAGAATGTGTTCTGGAATTAAACAGTGGTGATGGCTATACAACTTTGTGAATATGTAAAACGTGCTGAATATGAATAATACCTCAACTTTTACAAAGGAAAGAGGAGTAAACTTATACATCAAGCAGTCTGGCCCATGAGAAACTTCTGAGGAATCGCTTTGTTCATAATACCAGCTTGCCTAGACTGATGCTTCCACAATGCCTGACCCAGCAGCAGGATGTCCAGGCTCCCCACCAACCCCCTGCTTTTAACAGAGAGACACCTAACATAAAACACACTGAAGGGATCCTAGAGATCCAGACTTGCTGGAGAACAGCACACATCCTGTCCAGTATTTTATCCAAATAGGCCTGGAAGCCTTTCTGCTAATGGCATCCTTGAGTTAAGAAATGAGTTTTACTATGCTTCAGTGGACAACACCTTATAATGACCACCTATAACCTGATTTTAAAGAACTTCAATAACATCCAGACAGGTCAGAATCCCCTTTAAAATGAGCTGATGGAGAAGATGTAAAGTCACGGGGAAAGTACTTTCCATGATTATCTTTCTGACAGAGTCCCCTAAATCCAACACACACCTGGTTGTGAGCTGTGCTGAGTGCACATGCCACTTGCAGCCCCCTCCTCCCCACTCCCAGGGCTTACAATCCGGGGCTGAGTAAAGATTTACACAAGAATAAAGTGAAGTGCTAGACTAGAGCCTATAGATGATTTTCTCAGCTGAAATTCAAAGGAGTTCAATCCTTAAGAGGGCTGGAGCCTCAGAGGAGGAGCTCATGGGATGCCTGGGACTCAGAAGGACCTTCTCACTTTCTGCAGACTGGATAAAGACCAGAAACTCCCTCCTGCCAGACAAGGCCCCTGTCTGAAGACTGCAAGAAACCCTCTCACCTCCAGCCCTTCCCCATTCCTCCAGGGCCAGGGAGGCCACAAGAACCACCTTAATTAGGAATCCTTAATCAGCTAACTGGGAAGGACAGCTCTTTGAAAATTAAGCTGGGGTAAATGGAATTTTAATCAAGCTGGACAATAAGAATTAAATGCTTTCCCTCAGTGGCAGCTCTTACAGAGGGCACACTTGAGCCAACTCATTTATAATCCCAACCATTAGCTCATTTGAAAGAGGATGGTCTTTCTACACTGGAACAAGTTTTGAACAGAAGAAAGAGCAAGAGAGAAAAAAAGGAGGAGGAAAGAAAGGAATGAAGGAGGAATTCAAAAGTGGGGGAAGGGAAGGGGACTGGAGGAGGACACTTACACAGACAGCCATGGTCAGCCTGAAAAGTAATTACAGCTGAGAAGAGTGTCTGAGTAATGGCCTGTCCCAGTGACCTGCCTGGGGAGTTTCAATACAAAAGGATGTCATGCCCACCTGTTGCTCTGTAACTAATTTAGCACAAACCGAAGCAGCATTGTCCTCAGGGGCGGGCCTGTCACCTCCCAGAGTGCTAACCTCAGCTACAGTGAACACAGCAGGGCCTAAGCCTCAAATGTGTCTGGCTGCTTACAGTACAGGGGAGAACATGGCTTGACACTTGGGTTTCATCAAAGTATACTCATGGAGCCTACTGTGTGCACACCCTGGCCCAGACAGCATACCACTGGAGCCAAGGGCAGCTTAAGAAGTTCTGCTTCCGTTTTCTGCTGCTGATACTGCCTCGGCCCCATCTCCACCAGACGAGTGAGGAAGGCGGCACCACTGGCTGAATGATTCAATTCATTCCAACATACAGAGCGTCCCAACCGCATGTAAAGAACTAGAGACAAGGTGTGTGTAGGCGTGTTTGGATGGATAGGGGTTAAAAGATGAATAAGTTATGTACTGCACTCTGGAGACAGTGTGTAAGTAGAGCAGGTATACAGCACGTGTGTGTGTACGTGTGTGTATACACACGTGTTGGGGGAGAGGAGGTGCCTTGCTATGAGGAGATACATGAGGTTCAGTTATTCGTTAATGGTGGCTCTGATATTTCAGTTGTATCAGAATCACCTGGAGGGCCTGTTATACCAGAGTTGTCCCAGATTTTCTGATTCAGGAGGGCTGGGGTGAAGCCTAAGAGTCTGGATGTCTAACAAATTCCCAGGAGACACATGTTGGCTTGAGGACCACATTTGAGAATCAGTGTAGTTTAATTCAAGGGCTTCCCAAGTAGTGCTAATGGTTAAGAACCCACCTACCAACAGAGGAGACATAAGAGATTCGGGTTTGATCCCTGGGTCAGAAAGATCCCCAGGAGGAGAGCATGGCAACCCACTCCAGTATTCTTGCCTGGAGAATCCCATGAACAGAGGAGCCTGGCAGCTATAGTCCCTAGGGTTGCAAAGAGTCGGACACAACTGAAGCAACTCGGCATGCACACACGTAGTAATTCAAACCCTTGCTGAGCATTGAGTACATGTAAGAATCCAACCTGGCACTTTCTTCACCTAAAATCGACCTGGAGAATCCTAGGTAGCTTAGCTCTTAGGAGCAGGTCATTGCTTGGGAAGGACAGAACCCAGCCCCCTCTGCGTCCCCTGATGAACAGGCACCTACTCCCTTGCCCCTTCTGCCGAACTGTGAGCTTCCGGCCGCAGGGCCTGACCTGTCCTGTAAGCCCCGCCCCTGGCACAGGTACCGGTGGCCCAGACTGGTGCTCAAGGAATGTTTGCTGACTGAGTGAACGAACGTTTTCATCCAGTCCTGGCAGCCTCAGTGGCAGGATGCAGCCCAGGCTGTGGGATGTGGGAGCTGAGGTGGTGTCAACGGGATACTCAGGAAGGCAGGCAAAATGAGGCGCGGGTGGCAGAGGGAGCCTCTGGGTGCATATGCAGGGCATACCCGATGGAAGAGGGACAAACAGGTTGAAAACAGCAATTTTTACCTAAATAAGAAAACTCCTAAAGGGAGAAAAGAAAAGCCTGGGGCAGCCCTATGGGATGGGAAAGACAGCTGCCGTTTGCTGGCTGTCACGGCCCTTCCCAGCTGCTGCCGCACACATACTCCAGTCAAGTCAGGGCTGGCAGGCAAGCAGGGCTGGCAACACGAAGGGGCACCAAGCACAGCCCGGTCCTCCTTCCTGGGAAGAGGCAACACAGGCACCAGCACGAAGCTTCTTCCACGGCCTCAGTGGCAGTGCCGCCTCCAGTGCCACGCAGGGGACGGCCTCTTTCAGCAAGAATGGAAGTTAATGAACACATGGAAACGCCCTTAATCTCCCAGGGAGGGGGTGCGGTGGGGGTCTCTTTAACAGCCATTTCAGGAGCAGCCCCTGGTGTCCCAAGAGTGGGTGCCCCATCCCACCCACTCTTCCATCCAGAGAAGCAACAGGCCTGGAATACACTGTTAAATGAAATACCAATGGAGTGTACATGATACAAAGGAGACATATAACACCATCGAGCTGATTCATGTGAGCGATTTAACATAAAGAACCCAGGCCTTGCAGTTGGGCAGTCTGGCCTGCAACCTTCATTTTGCCTTTTATCAGCTGTTGTGGTATAAAGAAGTTACTTAACTTCCCTGAACCTGCACAGGAGACAATGGCAACCCGCTTTCCTTACTCACAGAGCAGGTGAGAGGCCTCATGGAGGCATGACATGAAACGTGCTTTGTACCCTGAAAGAATACCATTCAATGATGAGGGTGTCATTATTGAAGCCCAGAGTCCACCCTCTGTCTGGAAAGGGCTGGCTTGTGTGGGGATGGGGACAAGTGGTGGCTAAGCCTCTACTCAGTCACTTTAAATGAAACAGCAGCTCCTTCCCCCATGTCCTGCTCTTCTATTAAAATCAACAAGTAACGCAGCACCAGATTAATATCTCTCTAATTACTAAGCTGTCACCAGGTGAAAAACTCCATAATTTAGTACTCATCCCTACTCCACATGTTGACACTGATAGCAGGGATCTGGGTACCATGAAAAGACACATTTGGGACACTCCATGCCTGCACTCCCCATGCTCTTTCTCTCTACCCAGAATATCAGTTCTCCATGCGCCTCTGCCTGTGTGACCTCATTTAGCCCATTGCTTCTCAAGCTTTCACTCCACAGGAGAGAAAAGAGATATGTGTTCAGCACACAGTGGGTAGGGTAGAGGGACCCTGGGGTAAGTGACTGAGGTCAGGCTGATTGAGCTGGAAGGGACAACCTGAGCCCAGGGCTGTCCATCCTAGGCCCCACCCAGCTGCCTTGAGGCTGAGAAAAATCCCTTACTTGGGAGATGGAAAGCTCTGATTTAATAATCCCCATTTTACAGATAAGGCAACTGAGGTTTTGAGAGGTCAAGACCCTTGTTGAGAAGTGGATCCTGGCAGTCCAATGTGGGGGCCCACCATTGTAACCAGCCTACTGTGCTGCCTTCTATCTCTTCCTGCAAGCCAACAACTTCCAAAAGCTTGTCTGGACCACCTCCTCTCAGCGGGACCATGTGGCTCTCGGTTTCACACGTGCGGGTGAGTATTCCCTGTTGCATAGGAGGACCTTTATGCCATCTAATCCCTCTTTTCTCCTCCCCCAGGAGACTGACACACAGAGCCAGCCCTGAATCAACACCAGCTGAACTGAACTGGTGAAACCCCCAAAGTTGACCTGGACCATTGTCACAGATTGAGTGCCAGGCCGTTTGGGACCATCTCTAACCCTGATGGAACCCTGCAAGGTGGCCATTATCTCCCCACTTTATAGGGAGGGAAGAAGCTGGGCTGCCTGACGCTCTCACACAGAGACGAGAAGCGAGATTCAAAGATGTTCCAGACAATCCAACACCCATACATTTACTGCCAAGTTGCCTCCTCCCCAGGGGATTTGAGACTGAGAAGCCTCAGGAAAGATGCTTGAGACGGCACTGGGGGACGGGCCCACAGGTGATACTAAAGGCCCCCAGGGTCTGAAAGAGGGGATAACACTGTTGGCCTGCTGCTTACCTACATGCCTGTCACTTCTTTGAAACTTAAGAAACTCCTACTAAATTTACAAAGCTTTTTTTCCCAAGAAAGGGGGTGCGCCAGAAGCTCTTATTTAAGAGCAATAACCCTAGTCTTTGGTTAACCTTTTAGCAGAAATGGGTTGGCAGCCAAATGGGAATCAACTCAATTTAAGAAATATTCATTGTAGGCTTACCACGCACCAGACACTGGGCTACGAGCTGGAAACATGATGGAGAAAAAGAAATACAGTTGCCTGTCCTCACAGAGCTTAGAGGGAATGGAGCCAGACCTGGAGGCAGGCAGCAGATCTGGAAGGACTGAACTCAGGAGGGCTGGGAGACCCGGGGAAGGGCTCTGAAGGCTCGCCGCGGCCAGCCTGCCGCGGCCAGCCTGCCACCGTGCGCAGCCGCCCTGGCTGGGTCTCCCCTCGCTTCCTCGTGCAAAGCAGCTGTCTGCCAGGAACTAAAAGAGGAACAGCAAACTGCTGAGGGCAAGGAAACTGCTCCTTGACCCAAGCACGCCAAATTAGGGCAAAACCAAGCCCTCTGACTGCAAACAAATTCAGCTGAAGCACACAAATTTTAAAGACATGTGTGGTCTTGGGCTTAATTTCTTTGTAACAGCCTCTCTTTCCTCCTCCTTGTATACTGCTATTCTGTGTCTGAGGCCTCTCAGTAGTACCAGCTGCTGCCAACACATGTGTCATTGCTAGAAACTGATAGCCCCAGGGAGAGTAGCTCTGCTTTGTGTTGTTTTAATACCATTAGGGCTCATCTCTTGAAACCCCAAATTCCACAACAAAACCACAAACACCCAGCGCCCCATAAGGCCTCTGACCCATGAGCTTTAAAGCAGTGCTTCCCACCTTTTTCACATCCTGGCACACATAGAAAGGATCGCATGTGCTCAGCTCCCTGGAGGCTGCACACTGCCCCATCCCCGCAGAGCCGAGCGGATGGTGTCTGGGCACACCTGTGACACCGTTCCTGATACACCTGCTGTGAAGCTTTGGTTCCCAGAGCGTAAATGTCACCAAACTTAGAGAGAATCATAACAGAAGTGAAGCCAGATGGATCAGAGGACCACATCCCAAACCCGCATCAGAGTCCCAAGACGGGGGATACAGGACCTTTGGCCACTGCAAAGGCTTTGGAGCAAAAAAAGGCCATCCACCTTCCCCAGGCGGGGGAGGAAACCAGCATTCCCTATGATGCAGTGCAGGCTAGAGATATAAATAGCTTCTAAAAAGGTTAGCAAAACGCAGAGATGACAAAGCTACAGTAGGTTACTAAGGGAAACCAGGGTGCTCAGTGCCAGCATCTCACCTGTTGCGGCTGGTGTCTGAAAGGGACACTGCAGCTCCTCTCAAACTCTGCTCCCTGGCCCCTCAGGACGAGTGAGGGGGTACAGGGACCTGGAGGCCTGGTGACGAGAGTAGGCACTTCCTGAGTCCCACTGATCTTCCCTACAGACCCCTCCAAACTAAGGAAAAACCTTTCTCTGGGTCTGGTTTTCACAAGCCCACTCCCTTAACTCCCTCAGCAGGGAAGAGTCCACCTCAGAAGGTTTCATGAGGATGCTGGCCTGAAGGCAGGAGGCGTTCCATGAATGGCAATTCCCTGGGCTTTCCCCTCCCTCTTCCCATGACCCTGGGCCCTTGGGTGCTGCCCAAGGAAACACTGAAGGCGGGGCATTCCCAGGCTGCCGGCCCTGGAGATTCCCTTCTGGAAGGGAAGTGCTTTCCTGGGCACCCAGAGGGCTTGCAAGGGAGCCACAGCTGCTGGGTTACGACAAGTAAGAAACAGACCTCGCCTGTCCCTGCACCAACCCTGGGGACACCTGAGCTAAGGTATTTATAGCTCTCCTGTATACATCCTTGAACTTGTGTGTGTTCAAGTTAACACATATAGCAACAGTACACCCCAAAGCACACATGGATGTGTACACACTGAGGCAGTGACTAAATCTGGAACTCTCGGGAACCCAAACTCAGCCCCAACACACACCCTCTTGAATGCGGGTATTCCGGGACCTGGGATAAACTGGGCGTCTGTCCTTCCCTCTTCAAGGTATCAAGTTCTGCCTTCCTGCCAAGGATTAAGAGATCAGCCGGGTGCTGGAGAGCAGCTTGCCAGGCAGCTCCCACCAGCTCTATCTGCCAGAGCCCTTTCCACTTCCCCCAAGCTCCCTGTACAGAGGCAGGAGGGAAAAATCTCACCCTCTAGCCCCTCTGTGAGCAGACAGAAGGGCTGCAGAGCCGACCTCAGAACCCTGAAAGCTGGGCAAGAAAGGAGAAGCACTGCAGAGGCCCAGGCCGGAAGCCAGACCCTCAACAGGCCCCAGGGAAGAGGAGGGAGTGTCCTCAACTTCCACTCTGAAAGGCTTGGCAGTAAAATATTGGGTCTGCTCCTGGGCCACCCAGGGTCTTGGCCAAGAGAGGGGGGCTTCCCTTTGGCCTAATCTGGTGGTGTTGAGGGATGCGTCCAGGCAGAGCACGTGACCGGACTAACAGTGCCCGTCACACTCACGTTCTCTCTCTCTCCGCCACCAGCAGAGGTGAAGGGGGAAACGGCCTGCTCTGGAAGGCAAGAGGTCATCTGCTACAGCCACCTCTTGAATTGTTCTAATATGCTCTTTAATACATAAATTGGGCCATTGTTACATGGCTTTGAACTCGACAGGGGTCAAAGAGGGGACCCAATGGGACTTCCCTGGTGGTCCAGTGGTTAGGACCCCATGCTGCCAAAGCAGAGGGTTCAGGTTTGATCCCTGGTTGGAGAACCAAGATCCCACATGCCAAACAGGGCAGCTAAAAAATAAAAATTAATGATTTTTTTTAAGAGGGAACCCAAGAGTAGGTGACCAGACTAGAACTCCCAACCAACCCGAGGAAGGTGCTGTTGCAATGACTCAAATATAGAGAGCACCCAAGTACACAAGTGAACATTATACTTTATTTTTAAAAACTTTTTATATTTTTTTCTGGCCTCAGGTAGGATCTTAGTTCCTCAACCAGGAACTAAGTCTGGAACTGTGCCCCCTGCATTGGAAGTGCAGAATCCAAAGCATTGAACCACCAGGGAAGTACCCAGAAGTGAACATCTGAATGAGTTCCTTCCCCATCCCAACCTACCTCCCAAAGCAGCATCCACTGAAACCTACATATCCCACTCGGTCCTCAGATTCTACACTGAGCTCTTCATTTTGCTAAGAGTTCTGTCACTGGGGATGTAGGTTCTGATTGAGAAAGGAAAATCGTCTGACACAACAGGGCATTTAGAGAAGGGAGCATTCAACTGTGTCCATGTACCCATGGGGTACGTGTGATGGGGACTGTGGGAATTCTGAAGGACAAAGTTGGCACCACGGCTCCACTCAAAAGGCTCTAGGATCTGGCATCCTAGTGGAATTTCTATCAACTCCAAGTATAACACGCTGCCCTCTTCCACCTGCGACCCCTTCACCCCACAAAACTGCCCACAGTGGAGCACAGTAATTTCTCCAAATATTTATTACACATCTACTACTATGAATGAAGAATAGTGTCAGCTGCTTTCTACACATTAAACGATTTAAGTTGGCCTACAACAGTGCAGGGCAGATTTTAGTTATCTACATTTTTACTAGATCACAAAGAAGGTTAATAATGTGGTAAGAATCACAAGAACAGTTCAGCCAAGTAGAGATCCGGGCCCAAGCTCATTTGGTTCCAAAGCTCATGGGCTTTTTTTCCGGTGCCCATTAGACTTTAAAATTTCTTTCTACATGTATATGTGTTTCTTGATCACTAGTATTATTGTAAGATTAATCTGATATCAATTCATAAAGGCATGATGCCTTAATGCCCAAGTATAACACAAGTACCTCCTATATAACACACATGGTATCTAATTCAAACACTTTCACCTATGCTGTCATTGGCCATGGCAGATCCCTATCTTAAATTTATTCTTTGTAGCCCCCAGGTGCTTAGTGCAGGGCTTGGTACCACAGAGCTGCAAAGAGCCAGATATGACTGAAGAGACTGACCACAGACACACACAGGTACAAAATAGGCACTCATTTAATCTCATTGAGGATTATGTCGCTAAGATTGCTTATTAATAATAAATGCTTGGATGCTGAAAGATGAATTATTGCTAAGAAAAGTCTTAGACACTGGGAGAAACACCAAGGGGGCCTAGTCCACCTCTTGGTCAACAGAATAGGTGATCCACCACTGGGTAAAAAGAGTAAACTTTAATCACTAATAGGTTGATCCCACTAGGTATACAGCTTACAATCTCCACTGGACAGAGCAGTTGACTCTTCGGACCTGAGTTATTTCCTCTGCAGGACTGGCATATAACCCCCACACAGAGAGTAGCTGTGAAGATTCCAGGGACCATGTCTAGAGACATACAAGCAACCCAATCAACCCAGGTGGTATGTCAGCACCTCCCATGGCTTCCTGTGTATATAACCACCTCTAACTAGGGTAGATTCAGACCCATGACCTAACCCCAGCAACGCCCTTCAGTGGCTGCGTGACCTTAGATCACGACCCAGCTCCTTTAAGCCGCTTTCCTCATCTGCAAAGAAAGTGGATCACCTATCTCATGGGGTTGTTTAGTGGAGAAGATGATATAATATTTGCATGTGGATGACCCTGGCCTGATATGTACAAAGAAGAAAGTCAGCAAATATTAGTCAGATTTGAATGTGCACACAACAGCTCTGACATATACACGTCCTGTTGAACAGGGCTCGTGGTCAAAAAACAGTCACGGTGACAAGTAACAAAGAAAAGGGAAGAGGCACTAGTGAGAGAAGTTAAAATTAGAGACAATTCTTAAAAAACCTCTCTCCTTTCAACCAATAATTTCAACCTGTTGTTTACCAGCTGTACTGCTTAAACATTGGTCTTGTTTGATTGAATGGGTTCTGCCTATTGCCATCCATGACAGGAGTAGCTACAAGGCAGGTAATGAAAAGCGGTCCTGGAAAGCTAAGAACTGGTTATACTGGGACTTCCCCAGTGGTCCAGAGGTTAAGACTTTGCCTTCCAATGCAGGGAGTGGAGGTTCTATCTCTGATCAGGAGCTAAGACCTCATACGCCTCCGGGCAAAAAACCAAAATATAAAACAGAGCAATACTGTAACAAATTCTATAAAGACTTCAAAAATCATCCACATAAAAAAAAAAATCTAAAAGGAACCGGTTATACTGACCTGGGTCAGTTTGGTGAGAGGGGGTGGCCTTAGGCACCTCTCTCTGCCAACAGTCTCTCTTTTGAGACTACTCTATAGAGTCTATTCTAACAGTCTCTCTCAGAGGCTCCGCTAACTTCACAGTACAGAAACCAGAGGTCACATTGAGGTGCCCCCTGAAAAGACATTTTCCAGAATCTAACCTGACACTACAATTCTGAAACCCAGATCTAGATGAGTTACAAAGAAAACCTCCTCTTTACTGACCTACCAAGTCTGTGCCAGACTCAACGCTAGGCATCTAGCATATAATATATGCCCAGGGGAATGGTCTGAATTTTTTACGCATCTTACGCATAAGGAAACTGCACTGTTGGGCACTCCCTACAGACAATCTCTAAGGCCCTCAACTGCCCACATGTCCTGAAGAACTCAAGTCAGGATGACACGTAGAAACTTCCATCTGAATTTTCAGGTCTAATCACACGGCTGGATTTTGCAAAACTTCATCACACATCTTAGGCCCACAGCAAAAGTGGGTTTGGGAAAAGGGTGGAGCTGGGACAGAGTCAGAAAGGAGACTTCAGTCCTTCAGAAGCCACCTCTAATTTGCCAGTAATGGTTAGAGGCTGACAGGAGGAGGGTGCATTTCCTTTCTGCACAGTGATTTCTACCAAAGAAAACCCAGACAAAGTCACCTGGCCTTCCTAGGGAATGACAACAACAAAAGCTCTTCCTCCAAGGTTCAGGCTGAACTCCTAACCCTTCCTTCCTCTCCCTGCCCCAGGGAGTGGCTGGATGGTTGTTGTTTCTTTTCTTTTTTTTCCCTGTGGTCCTCAGTAACACCACAAATTACGTTTCCAGGGACTTGAGTCCCAGAGTGCAATGATGTTGTAATAAACATAACCAGGACCAAATGCCTTCCCATCATATTAGATGATGCCATTTCCCACCAATCAGGCTCCTCGGGCAGGCAGACCACTCACCAATGAGGGACCAGACAAAGGCTGTGAGGGGAGACCTGGTCATCTGCAACTAAAAATAAGGGCGCTTCAGGATTGGCTGCTGCCACTTTGCAACAGGAGTTGGGACCCACACACCAGGCACCACACCGAAGGCACACACAGGCAAAAACTTTCAGCCCAGGGGTTCACATGGGGTGGGCTGGTCTGCCTTTGTTGCTGAGGTTTTATCTTTTTCCCCATGTGCTGACTCAAAGAAATACTTGATCCAGAGGGACCCTCGCAGACACACCCTCGCTCCTAGACACCTCAGTTTCTAAAGGCTCTTCGCGATCATCCTAAATTGGGGAAAGGGAGCGGGGTGTTGGCCGGGGCCAAGACACTCACCTGTCCCGCTGTGTCATAGAGTCCCAGGAGGTACTGCTTGCCCCCCACGGTGACGCTGACTGCAAGGGCAGAAGTGGGGGCGGGGAGAGAAGCTCAATTACCTAGACTCTGGGGCAATTCTGTTCCCCACCAGGACCCTCGCCTCCCAAACCAGCGCTCGCAGGCGGGAGCTCCCAGGGAGATGCCACCCCTTTTCCCAGGCTCACAGTGAAGCGGGGGGTGAGGTTGGGATGTAGTGGCCCCCAGCTGCCCACTCCCTTCTCCCAAGTCCCATAGCCACGTTTCCCCCTAGGGGTTTGAGACTGTTGGGAAGGCGACTGTAGGAAGGTCAAGGAGGTCGGCCCGGAGCACCGAGGGGGTTGGGAAATGCCGGGCGCCGGGACGCGGGACGCGGGACGCGGCACTGGGCTCCAGGATTGGGTGGGCGGGGTGGGAAGAGGAGTAGGTCTAGCTGGCAAGGGGGCTGCCCGAGGGATAGCCTGGGGGTGGGGCCGGGCGCCCAGTGGAGGGCGCGGCGGGGGAGGGGTGGGGAGCGCACGCAGGGGAGGCGGCGAGGGGGCTCATCCAAAGTTGCTCCAAAGTTCCCGGCCTGGGGAGCTGCCCCTTAGTCAGCACTTCCGAAGCTTACCTGCGTAGTGGTCGAAGACGGTGGGCACGTACTCCTCCGGGAAGGCGTCGTTGGCATAGCTCATGAGTAGGCACGTCTTGCCCACCGCCCCGTCACCGACCACCACGCACTTGAGCATCAGCGCGCCGGGCCCGTGAGCCATGCTGCGGCCGGCCGGCCTCCGGGCATGGTCTCCCCGGAGCCCCCGCCCCGGCCCCGGGCTTAGCCCCAGCCCGCCTGGGGGGTCCGCCGCCGCCGCCGCCGCTCAGCGCAGCAGGGCCGACCCCCCGGCCCCATGCAGCGGCTCCCCCCGCCCAAGGGGAGGGGGCGACGGGCCCGGGGCGCTGCCGCCGCCTCGGTCGCTGCCCGGATCCCCGCCCAGGCCCCGGTCGCTGCGCCCGCCCGCTGCCCCCGCCGTTCGGCGCCCGCGCCCTCTCCCCGGCCCGGCCTCCCCAGGAGGATCCACTGGATCATAAGACTGGCCGGCCCCGGGGGAGACGGCAACTTTGGGGAGGGCAGCGGAGGGGAGGGGCCAGGCGGCTCACCCCGCCCCGCGCCGGGCCGGGGCCCCCTCCCCGCTGGGCCCCGGAGGAGGGCGGGCCCAGGCGCCTCCCCCGATTGCGGGCAGCCAGCCTCGCGCCCCCGCCCGCCCGCCGGCTCCAGAGCCCCGCGCCCCGCCCGCAGCCGCCGCTCTGCCCTGCCGGCTCACCCTAGCTTGGCTCCGCGCGGGGGCTGCGGGGAGGGGGCGTGGAGGAGGAGCCGAGGAGCCGCGTAGCTGGGAGGAAGGTGAGACTGGGGGAGGGGGGCCGAGAGACCCGCGCTCGGGCGGAGCCGAGGGCTCCTCGCGAAAGTGCCCGCAGCGCCCAGAAGCGTCCCAAGGCCCCGAAGCTGGGAGAAGACGTGGAGCCCTCTTGGGGGTCCACGACGACTTTTATGATGACGCAATAGTCGTGCAAAATTATTCATATATATTTAAACTCCACCCGGAAGGCAGGATCCATTCTATTAGCCTCTAAATGCACAATAGAACTAGAAATCGGGAAGGAAGAAAGGCCAAGAGAGTTTGGGGAAAAAAAAAATTTTTTTTCAGGCGCACGAGGGTGACAGGGGAGGGGTGGCGGTAGTCCCTGAGCTGGAAAGTAGGAACTCCTGAACTGAGGCTTGGTTTCCACTCCTTCCCCTCCACCAACCCAACCCATGCTGTCCACATCATTTGCTATGAAACTGGTGACTAAGGGAGTTACAGCATCTTGAACCACTGACGCACTCTCCACCCCCCGTCCCCCTTGCCAGAAAAGGTAGACTGGGCGACTCTGGATGCTGCGGATGTACCTGTGCTCCCCCTAGAGGCGACATTCTCTGAGGCCCCTTTACAGTCCCAGTATCCCTCGAAGGTGTTAGGTTGGGATCCCTGAGGAGTGATACACCCCAGAGCTCAAAGACGCGGCCAGTGAGCCAGGCGACAACCCCTGCCCTCTCGCCTGGACGAAGCTTGGAAACACCCATCTGTTCACTGGCCAAAAGTGCTGCTTCTAAGTTTAGGCCTTGGAGGACAGGGAAGGCGGGGATGATACACTCCACGGTGACACCACACCCTCCCTCCCCTTGCTGATGCGAGATAAATCGCTTCCTGTCATCAGTTCACAGGATCTGAAAACGCTGTGTTGAGAGGCACCGCAGAGGTCAACCATACGGTCTCCCTGAGATCTCTCTCAGATTGTAGGTAAACAAATTGAGACGCAGACAGGTGAAGTGGTTAACCCAAAGGTCTCCACCTCTTTCCAGAATTCAGGTTCTGGGAACACACCGTGGGAAATGCTCAGTTAGTTATGTACTCACGCCATGCTTCCGAGGCCTCAACTCTCAAATCCCAAATCTGATTTCCATTGTCCTGAAAGACATCCTGGCTTTTCAGAAGTTCCTTGTGGAGTCCCACTGGATGTCTCACCAGACCCCTCCATCATGTTTGAGTGTGAGTATTTACATTGCCAGCTGCTTTAGATTATGCAGGCAATCTGAAAGACACTTTATATGTACTGAATGCCCAGTTAAGGAAGGCAGTTCAGTGTCTTGAAGTCAGATCTCAGTTCAAGGCCAATCTCTGCCATTTCCTTCTACAGGGGAAGAAAGGAGGTCTTGCCTCCTTTGCCTGCAGGACCACTTCTTCAGGCAGCATTTGCTGGGACTAGAATTCTGAAAGGAGTCTATTAAGAGAGGTTAAGGAGCTACTGCATACTCTCAGCCGAGAGAAGACATTTGGTTCCAACTCTGACAGTAGTCAATCCTAAAGGAAATCAATCCTGAATATTCATTGGAATGACTGATGCTGAAGCTGAAACTCTCATACTTTGGCCACCTGATGCCAAGAACTGACTCATTGGAAAAGACCCTGATGCTGAGAAAGACTGAAGGCAGGAGGAGAAGGCGACAGCAGAGGATGAGATGATTGGACTCAATGGGCATGAGTCTGAGTAAGCTCCGGGAGTTGGTGACGAACAGGGAAGCCTGGCATGCTGCAGTCCATGGGGTTGCAATGAGTCAGACATGACTGAGCAATTGAACTGACAGTAGTTGGCAGTGTGACCTTGAGCATGCCACCCCTCTTCTCGGGGCCTCAGGTTTAAATGTGAGCTTGTCCATAGGGTGTGATCAAGGCTGACCTTTGACAACTCTAGAGCTCTTCACAATGTGCTCTGAAAGATCCTGGTAAAGGTTTTGGGCCAGTTGCTAGAGACATGGGGAAGGCTTTTATGAGGGATAATGAGGTCTGTTCCAGGACTGGGAGGATGGAGGCTTCCTCCATTCAAGACTCCAGCCTCTCAGTTCTTTTGCTGCTTTTCAGAAGGGTAGATATTTACTGGGGATCCAGAGAGCTGGATGATTAGCTCCAGAACCTTGACAGATGGAAGGGTCTCTAGGTTTTGAATCCTTTGGGAGAAGTTCTGGGAATATCAGGACATTCCAAGTGGGGAACTGATGTCAGATGAATCATGCAATGGTGACTTCATTGATGATGGTGACCTCATCCCTTTGGCCCGTAGAAAAGCCAAAACAGACTGCCAGGAGTACTTCGAGCTCTGGGTTGATTCCACCAGTTGTATATGGAGTAGGAGGCAGAGGGGAGTATTATCTCAGATGCCCAGGTCAGCTCACTGATAGATTAGCTAGAAGGACCAAACAGATCTCAACAGATAAGTACTATATAATGTGTTCAGTGCTGTGGTAGGGGATGGAGAACAGTCTTTGGGAAGTGCAGGGAGGCTGTTAGGACCTAGTTCTGGGTGTGCAGAAGGGTGTCATTGGCCTGGGGTTTAATAGGACTAAAATAAGATAAGAATGCCTGGGAAAGACAGAAAGAAGGAACAGCACACGACTTCTTGGGAATGGTGAGCCATGTCGGGTGGACAGAATGCAGGATTAGTGATGTGAAAGAACTGATTTGTATTTAATTGAGAACTGTGTGATGCCACCAGGCCGTGGGCCTCTGGATGCCACATTCAGGGCATGCAGGGCCAACCTGGGCTGGGCAGTCTATGCACTGCACAAAGGCAGAGGGAGAAATAGGATACCCAGGAAGGCCCACGTGATACCTGCAAAGCCATGACCCTGGCCTAAGGCTGTGTACGTGGGAAGAAGGGGCAAGTTTTTATCACAGAGGCAACTTCTGCTTATGAGACCTGTGCCTGTGGGGTGGCATCCACCCAAAGAGAGACACCTTTTTAATTTGTTTTTGTTGTTTATTCACTAAGTCATGTCAGACTCTTTGCGACCCTGTGGACTGCAGCACGCCAGGCTTCCCTGTCCTTCACTGTCTCCCAGAGTTTACCTAAACTCATGTCCATTGAGTCAGTGATGCCATCCAACTGTCTCATCCTCTGTCATCCCCTTCTCCTCCTGCTTTCAGTGAGGCTGCTCAGGGTCTTTTTCCAGTGAGTTATTTCTTCGCATCAGATGGCCAAAGTATTGGAGCTTCAGCTTCAGCATCAGTCCTCCCAATGAATATTCAGGGTTGATTTCCTTTAGGAGTGGACTGGTTTGATCTCCTTGCTATCCAGACAAAGGCACTAGCTAGGTAAACAGTGGCTCTGGGAGTAAGGCTGTGAGGAAGGGAGGAAAGGAGGATTTGCTGTGTGCTATCGCTGTGTACTGTGCCCAGGCACTGTCCTGGGTATTTGCTGCTCATTTCATGGGTCATCCTATTACACCCCCAAAATAGCCACGCAAAATAAAATTCATAGAGAATACCTATTGGCTTCTCTATCCAAAACAACACCCTTTGCTTGTGTTACACGTTCTTTCTGTGATCGTGTGGTTTATTTTCTCTTTAAAAAAACATTTACCTGTTGATTTATTTGGCTGCTCCAGGTCTTAGTTGCAGCATGCAGGATCTTTTAGTTGTGGCATGCAATCAAACCCAGGCTCCCTGCATTGGGAACATGGAGCCTTAACCCCTGGACCACCAGGGAAGTTCTGATCATATGGTTAAATGGTAGATGCCCTCTTCTTACACATCCTGTCCTTGACCTCCATTAATTAGCCCTGGGCACTTGACGCCAGATGGGATGACCAGAACCCTTCTTGAGAAGTTTGAATTTGGGATTTAAAACTGGTACTAACTAAACTGGAAGATAAGAGCCTAAAGGCAGTAGGTCATTCCTGCTTCATGTTTCAGACATTTACAAAATAGTCAACTCAAGGGAATGAAGCAACAATGCACAGAGAAACAAAAATGGAGAGAGATGCTCTCCACCCATCCCCCTTAAAAGTGGCAGGCATGACACAGGATATCTGTGAGTTCCTGATTCTGGGTATCCCTGAAACTCTGTTGTATACTAGCAGACTTCAGTTGGTCATTTAATAAGTCCTCCCTTCCTTTTTGCCTAGATGGTGTAGATTGATTTTCTGTCACTGGTAAGCAATCTTGTCTATGATAGTATTATCACTACAGTCAAGATAGATGATGTGCAGAGAAATTAAGACATTTACTCAAAGTCATGTAGCTGCTAAGTGGCAGAGCCAGCTTTCAAAATAATTGATCTGAGTTCATGCTGTTTCCCGTGTTCTACAGGAAGGAGGCATTAAAAGTTTTCCATTGGAAATGACAAGTTTGGAGCTATCTTTTGAGATGATCACTCTGGGAGTGGTATATAACATGGATTTAGAAGGGACCAGAGTGAAGGCAGAGAAAGTGAGGAGGAGAGAGGTCAAGAAGGTCTGGATCAGGCATGGCTGTGAACATGAAGAGGAAGCAGGAAGTTTAGATGACCAAGTTCACAGGGCTTGGTAACGCAGAGAAGGGCTGGGATACTCTGAGGTGTCTATGTTATGATTCCATTGACATATCCCTTCTCTCTCTTCCTTTTAAATCTTCTCTGTTTTATCCTCTTTACTTCTTTAGGTTTCTTCCTAACTTTTCAAAACTTACTGGTCTCCTCTTGATGATTAAACATGTGGCCAACTGCCTAAACCAAGCTGAGAGTAGAACTCCAGAAGGACACTAAGTTTCTAAAATGTAAATTTGCTTTCAGTCATGTTGTTTGTGTCCCCTTCCCATTTACTCCAGAAATGGACAACTGGATTCCAGTAGATCATTTGGTGTCATGACGCTTTGGGTTCCAAGTAAAAGGAAAGCCAGCCCCAAATGGTTTCAACAGCAAAGGGAATGTATGGACTTCTTTGATTGAAAATAACCAGAAGTAGCTCAGGCTTCAAGTATGGCTTGATCAAAACCCTGAATCAACTTTTTTTCCCTGCACTTCTCTCAGTTTTTCTCTTCTCTCTGGGTCAGCGTCCTACTTATGTTGCTTTCTCTCTTGAAAACAAAATGGTTATACCAGGTCCAGGCATTACCACCCATATACCACACTGCCCAGGAGGAGAGAGAGCTTCTCTTGATTCACTTAATACACAAAATTCTTGGACTTCCTCTCATCAGATTAGCTGAGTTCATCACGGTGGCCAGCAGAATGTCAGATGCTCATTGCCTTAGGCCTGGGCTACTGGCTGTCCCAGCAACCTTTGCTGGGACAGGGGCTTGGAACTATCCTTATTAGGCCTGTCAGGGCCCACCCCAAGGCCAGAGATTTATTCCCCCTCAAATTCTGTGTTTCCTGTACAGTGGACAGTAGGCATGGTGGGTAATATATGCTGGGGAGGCAACCAAAAATACCTATTATCCCTGGATTGTTGCCAACAGTCAAAGATTCAAGGTCTCCCCAAGCTATACTAGAAATAAAGAAAAAGCAGATTTCAAGGGAAGAAGGAGGTGAGAAGGATCCAAGTCAAATCTGTGATTCGTTCTAAATTTCAGTCAGTTGATTTGTCACTACGTGAATCCAAGCTTGGTGTGAGTCCCTAATTCTTGGCTGACAGTAGTTACTCCTTTCCCCCTTCAAACTTCTTTCTTGGAGTTGTTGGCAAGGAGGTAAAATGGTAATTATTCTTTTACCTGGTTCCTTCTGCTCTTATTCATTTGGCTGCACTTGGTCTTAGTTGCAGCCCACTGGATCTTTGATCTTTGTCGCAGCCGTCAGGATCTTTAGTTGGCAGTATGTGGGATCTAGTTCCCCGACCAGGGATTGAAGCCCAGGCCCCCTGCATTGGAGGCCCAGAGTCTTAGCCACTGGACCACCAAGAAAGTCCCTCCTCTGCTCGTCAATTATGCTTCTTTCCTCCATGCTTGCCCAGTCTTTTCAGACTGCAGCCTCTTCACTCCCCAGGGCTCTCCTGCTTCCCAGACTCCACCTGGCCCACATCTGTAGCATCACACTGTGTGCCATGCCTATTCCTCTTTTTCTCCCTACCACTAAAACCTCCCATCTGCATCCTTTTCTCTAAGGGGTCAGATGTAATGTATTACACTATTTTTTAGCTGAGATGTTAATGGTTTAAACACTGCAGCAGTTTCTTAAAGATCAGTGGTTCCTGATGATCAGGATGATTTAAAAAATCCAATACATCTGGCTCACTTGATTTCACTTCTAGTTATGTTTCTAGAATACATCTAGATCTCCTTTTTTCCAGCTCATTACATACCAGAAACTCAGAAGTAAATCCAAGCCGCTGAGAATTTTAGCTCAAGCACCCTTAATAATGTTTTCCCATCTTCATTTCTAACCATCTTTTGCTGCAGCCTAGGTCAGGAGACCAGTCATTATAACAGGTGGCATTGCCACCATTGCTGAATCATAGAAAAGGACACTTCTTAGAGGCTGCTGGTACAGAATACATCTATGATCTGGGAGTGGCCACCTCCTGTAAGGTTCAAAGGAGGCCAGATCATAGATCCATCTTCCAGAAAGGAAATTAATGATTTTATTCCAGGCTTCAGTTCTAACAGTACCAGAAAACCATCCAAGGTTTGTTGATGATTATTTTTCCATAGTGGATCCTGTGGTCACTGAGTGTTATAAGCACATTTTGAATTTGGGGAATCTTCCACTTTGTAAGTCTTGGTGGGAAGAAAAAGATCACTCTTGTGGAAGCTGTTACAGCCTCCTGCTTTCCTTGTCAGACTCAAGAGCTGGAGTGACTACAGTTAAATACAGAGCACACTCTTGCAGCTTTGGTGCTGGGCCCACAACTCAGTGCTGAATACAGGAAGTAGCACGTAGGGTGGGTGGTGGTGTTGGTTGTGGTGTAATTGAGTTCCTGGTGCAGAAGTGACTACTGTATACACTGACTATCTAGAATTTGTTGGCAGCAACAATACCAGAAGTGGTTTTCTCATGGGAGCAGGTCCTGAGGCATATGTTGGGCGTGGTTCCTGTAATGACAGTCCCGAGCAGCTTCTCTAGCCTGCCACCATCCTGTGAGCCAAGCATGATCCTTAAAATTTCCTCTTCTGTTCTGTTCACCACTTCCAGCTTCTGTTGCTCACAACTCCAGCCTCCTGAGAAGATATTGGAGGACTGGATTGCTTGATTCAATGTGCTTCACGCAGTGCGAGCAGAGATTCCAACTTCTACCATACCTAAATCCCTCTTTTTAGACATTGAATGTAGCTCAGGACTGTGATTTCTGAAAGAAAGGAACAAACGAGGCAAACTCTATTACCCTTTCTGCTGGAAGTACTTTCTGAATCGCAGTGCACAGTTGAGCCAAAGTTGACCTTAGTGGTCTTGCTGAGTTGAGGAGACTTTTCAAGACTGAGTACCAGAGAGGAGGAAGTAGTCTCTTGAGTCTGTTGCTTATGCTAAGTTGCTCATTGTTCAGTTGCTAAGTGGTGTCCGACTGTGTGTGAACACATGAACTGCAGCATGCCAGGCTTCCCTGGCCTTCACTGTCTCCCAGAGTTTGCCCAAACTCTTGTCCATTGAGTCGGTGATATCATCCAACGATTGCATCGTCTGTTGCTCCCTTCTCCTGTCCTCCCTTCTCCTCCTGTCTTCAATCTTTCCCAGCATCAGGGTCTTTTTCCAGCAAGTCAGCTCTTTGCATCAGATGGTCAAAGTATTGGACCTTCAGCTTCAGCATCAGTCCTTCCAATGAATATTCAGGGTTGGTTTGCTTTAGGATTGACTGGTTTGATCTCCTTGTTGTCCAGAGGACTCTCAAGAGTCTTCTCCAGCACCACAGTTTGAAAGCATCAATTCTTCGGCGCTCAGCCTTCTTTATGGTCCAACTCTCACATGGCTATTGGAAATAGCGTAGCTTTGACTATATGGGCCTTTGTCAGCCGAGTGATATCTCTGCCTTTTAATATGCTATCTAGGTTTGTCATCACTTTCCTTCCAAGGAGCAAGTGTCTTTTAATTTCATGGCTGCAGTCATGTGTCTGCAGTGACTTTGGAGCCCATGAACATAAAATCTGTCACTGTTTCCACTCATGTGCAGGCACAAAGTGAAACGCCACAGGGAGTTAAATTCTTATTGAGCTCTATGTTCCAAGTTTGTGGGTAGAATAGGAAGAGGTATCTCCCTGGGACAACCACTGCAGCACCTCTTCACATTCCTCTCTCCTCTATCTGAAAAAGAGTTGCAGATCCCTCCGATTGTGACAGTCTATACAGAAGGCTCTTTCCTCACTATCCATCCATTTATCTATGAGTCCAACAGATAATGCTTAAATGCTATGTATTGGACTCTGTTGTTCAGTCGCTAAGTTGTGTCCGATACTTTGCGACCACATGAACTGCAGCACACCAGGCTTTCCTTCACTATCTCCTAGAGTTTGGTTAAACTCATGTTCATTGAGTCACTGATGCCATCCAACCATCTCATCCTCTGTTGCCTCCTTCTCCTCCTGCCCTCTATCTTTCCTAGCATCAGGGTCTTTTCCAGTGAGTCAGCTCTTTGCATCAGGTGGCTTGGAGCTTCAGCTTCAGCATCAGCATCAGTCCTTCCAGTGAATCTTCAGGGTTGATTCCCTTTAGGATTGACTGGTTTGATCTCTGGGCAAAGTGTTAAGATGAGCGCAGAGGGGGTCAGAAAGAGCACTTTTCCCAACTATGTCATATGGAAGTCCCTGTGCACCGTGAGGGACACAGTTGAGTGGATACACTCTCTTCCTTGCAAGCCAGTAGCTTCCCTGCTTCTGGGCTTGAGCTGTGTCTCTTAGCAGAGGTGAAGCTAGTCAGGACCTATAGCAGCGAGCATTAAGTCAATACTAGAGGAGCATTTGGCATCTGAATGCATCCCCTGAACTGGGAACTGGTAGCAAACATTGCTCCTGATGTTCCTGAACAAGCAGAGCATCTGCTCTTTCTAGGCTGTCCCTGACCGTGGCCCACCAGCTGGAGACTTGGCCAGCCAGCTGCCTCGGAAAAGCTTGTGTCCTGGGGCTCCTGGATGACCTCAAGCCCACCCTCCACTTGCCTGGAGGCTTTCTAGGGCTCTGACTACTGGCCTGCTCCTACCTCAAAGCAGCTTGAGGTTCTGGGAAGGGCAGGATGATTGGGGTGGTGTTTTGTGAATGAGGATACCTGTGGTTCACCTAGCATTTAACACAGCTTTGTAACTCCTCACTGCATTTGGCTTTCACAGAATTCCTCCTTAACACCCTCTCTGTAAACAGATGAGGCTTTGTGTCTTTATCCAGAGGGAGTTCAAACAGATTGTGAGCCCTTATCCAGATCACCCAGCCTGTGAGTGACATCAGGATTGAACCCTTTACCTCTGATGCTCCATCCATTGCACTTCTCATGACACCAGTTATGGTCCATGGGGGCATCCAGGGCAGAGAGAGGCCTCTTACTTCAGGGGCAGCCTGGTTCCTAACTTCAGTTACCATCCCATGATGTCCTGTGACTGCCCAGCCCCTGGGGGCATGCTCAGTAGATTTTAGCCATGTAAGTTGCTCATGCTTCCCAGGTGGCTCAGTGATAAAGACTCTGCCTGCCAATGCAGGAAGACATAGGAGACACAGGTTCAACCCTTGAGTCAGGAAGATTCCCTGGAGGAAGAAATGGCAGCCCACTCCAGCATTCTTGCCTGGAAAATTCAATGGACAGAGGAGCCTGGCAGGCTACAGTACGTGGGCTGACAAAAAGTTGGATATGCCTGCTTGACCATGCTCTTCATACATCATGTAGCCAGAATCTCAGACCACTTCTACCCATCCCCATCCCCACCTAGAAGAGGTGTGTTTTGGGGATGAATACTTTCATAAATCGATTGAGGGAGAATTTCCAGGGTCTGCTTGAGTAATACCGGTTGCCTTCTAAGGAGGTTGGATTCAATTAACTTGAGGTCAAAGTTTTTTGTTGTTGTTTTGTTTTTAAAAGTACTATTTATTTGGCTGCACTGGGTCTTAGTTGCAGTATGTGGGATCTAGTTCCCTGACCAGGAATCAAACCCAAGTCCCCTGCGTTGGGAGCACAGAGTTTTAGCCACTAGACCATCATGAACATCCGGAGGTCACTGTTGTTCAAATGTTTTGTATATTCAGTTCAGTTGCTCAGTCGTGTCCAACTCTTTGCGACCCCATGAATCACAGCACGCCAGGCCTCCCTGTCCATCACCAACTCCCGGAATTCACCCAAACTCATGTGGATCGAGTTGGTGATGCCATCCAGCCATCTCATCTTCTGTTGTCCCCTTCTCCTCCTGCCCCCAATCCCTCCCAGCATCAAGGTCTTTTCCAAGGAGTCAACTCTTCCCATGAGGTGGCCAAAGTATTGGAGTTTCAGCTTTAGCATCATTCCTTCCAAAGAAATCCCAGGACTGGTCTCCTTTGGGATGGATTGGTTGGATCTCCTTGCAGTCCAAGGGACTCACAAGAGTCTTCTCCAGCACCACAGTTCAAAAGTATCAATTCTTTGGTTTTATATGTTAAATCACAGTTAAATACATTTCCACTGGGCACCAGAATGTGTATGTACGTATGCATCACGTATATGACAAGAATTTGACAAGCAACACTTAAGCTCACTACCTGTAATGAATTTTGGATTTTCTATTCCTTTTGGTTTCACAGCCCACACTTTGAAAAACCCTATCTAGGAGCTTTGTTTGCTGACTGGCTGGCTACCTGAATGGCAGCTGGAGAGCTCAGGACCACAAAGTGATGAAAACTCCTACAACTAAACAACAAAAGCAACCTGGTTTTTAAAATGGGCCTGAACAGACATTTCTCCAAAGAAAATACACAAATGCCCAATAAGCACATGAAAAGATGTTCGACATCACTAATCATTAGGAAAATGCAAATCAAAACTATAACGAGTACCACCTCACACCCATTAGGAAGACTTTTGTCAAAAACACAGAAAATAACAAATATTGATGAAGATATGGGGAAATTGAAATGCTTGTTGCATTGCTGGTGGGAATATAAAATGGTGGAGCCACTGTGGAAAATGGCACAGTTTCCTCAAAAAAGCAGAGCATTGCCACGCGATCTAGCAATTCCCTTTCTAGGTAAATACCTATAATAATTGAAGGCAATGACTGGAACAGATATTTGTACACCCACACAGAGGAATGTTATTCATATTAGCAAAAAGGTAGAAGCAACCCAAATGCCACTGACGGCTGCGCAAAATGTGACAGGTACATACAATGGGATGTTATTCAGCCTTACAAAGGAAGGAAATTCTGACAAGTGCTACAACGGGGATGAACCTTGAATACATTTTGCTAAGTGAAATAAGTCAGTCACAAAGGACAAATAATTCCACTCACAAGAGGTTTCAAGAGTGGTCAACTCTAGAAAAATGAGCATCAAAGAATTGATGCTTTCGAACTGTGATGTTGGAGCAGACTCTTGAGAGTCCCTTTGACTGCAAGGAGATCAAACCAGTCATTCTTAAAGGAAATCAGTCCTGAATATTCATTGGAATGACTGATGCTGAAGCTGAAACTCCAATACTGTGGCCACCTGATGTGAAGAACTGACTTGTTGGAAAAGATCCTGATGCTAGGAAAGATTGAAGGCAAGAGGAGAAGGGGACGACAGAGGATGAGATGGTTGGATGGCATCACCGATTCGATGGAAGTGAGTTTGAGCATGCTCCGGGAGTTGGTGATGGACAAGGAGGCCTGGCATGCTGCAGTCCACGGGGTTGCTAAGAGTCAGACATGCCTAAGCGAATGAACTGGACTGAACTGAGGGTGGTCAAATGCATAGAAACCCAAAGTAGTGCAGTGGTTGCCAGGAAATGTGGGAGGAAGGAATGAGGAGTTAATGTTTGATGGTACAGCATTCTGGAGGTGATTGGTGATGTCTGTTGTGAATGTATTTAATGCCACTGAACATTACTTAGTGGTTAAAATGACAAAAATTTGTTATGTATATTTTACCACAATAAGACAAAGAAAAAAGATAAAAGGATTTTACTTTTCAAATGGGATTTCCAGCTTCTCTAAAATATGAGAACCTGTGCCCCCAAGTCCCCATTTCCAAAAGACTCAGGCCCTTTAGGCAGGGATGAAACGGAGGTGTTTGTTTTGGAGGTGGGGGGAGCCACCACTGAAAGCCTTTAGCCATGCAACTTTGTAGCATATTGCTCTTGGGGAGAACTGGACTCCTTTGAAGCAACCTTCCTGCAGATGTGTGAAAAGGAAAAACTAAGCTGTAAATTCTTAATGTACATTATTTGGGGAAGAAATGTCTTTGACCCTACCTGATTCTCTCCTTTATATTACCTGCCTGCTTCTTTTGGGCATTAGCTTTCTCCAGTCCCAATCACAGCCTGCTTTGCCACTGGGATGGAGTTATTAGATTAAAACTGTATGTGTCCCCTTAGTTAGCAACTGAAGCAGAGATAAAGCTTTGTGAACACTTCGAATTTCCTCTTTGGGAGGACGGGTCTTTTAATTCCTCTCCTTTAATTCCAAACCAAATGAACTATGGCTGTTGCTCTCTCTACCCCAGCTGGCTCTGGAAGGAGCCGTGTGCTTCTCACCTGCTTTCCCACATCACATTGAGTTGAGCAGCTCAACCTTGTGGGTGGAGCTTCGGCAGGTGCTGCCGGGGCCAGACCCTGAGGCTTCAAACCTGCCAGCTCTTGTACCACATCTCCTTCCACCTGTTCTCACGTTCTTGTCCAAGCCCTCATCCATGCGGTCTCTTTGACCTGGCATTTACTTAAAGCCAGACTCACCAGCTTTCACCACCACGAGGCTAATCTTTCTTAACTCGGGTTTGGCCAAGTTACATCCCTACTCAAAACCTTTAATGGGTCTCCTTAGCCTCATGTCCTAGCCCTCAGTCTGACATTTCAAATCTTCCCCAATTGAGCTCCGACTTTCTAGACATCGCTCACTCCCACCGCCACTGGAGGCCTGTCTGCTGCTGCTGATCCAATCTGTTCTCTGCGCTCAGACCTCCTACACATTCCTAGCACAGTGCCTCTGCCCACAGCGTTCTCCCTGTCTAAAGACTCTGATTTTCTCTTCCTGCGTCTCAAAAGTGTCTGTCCTTCAATGCCCGTCTGTGCTTCTCCCTCCTAGGTTGACCCTTTGCCCAGAAGACCACTCCTACTGCAGTCTGCAGCCACTGTGTCCTCTGCTTGCTCTTTTTCCTTCCTACGTTGGGTCCTGGTACCTTCTACATTTCTGAGCCAGAGACCTTCTGGAAACCCCAAGGCATTGCTTCAAGTCAGGTATCCCTAACAGCTTGACTGATTCTTATCTATTTGGAAAACTCTCCTTCATGAATATACCAACTTGCTACCTTTTCCAAGTGGTGGTGATGGTTTAGTCACTAAGTCGTGTCTGACTCTTGAGACCCCGTGGATTGTAGCCCGCCATGCTTCTCTGTCCATGGAGTTCTCCAGGCAAGAATCCTGGAATGGGTTGCCATTTCCTTCTCCAGGGGATCTTCCTGATCCAGGGATAGAACCTGGGTCTCTTACATTGCAAGTGGATTCTTTATCAATTGAGCTACCAGGGAAGTGACCTGCATCTAAAGCATTTGTTGTCACTAATGGTGTGTTTCAAACCGCCCACTACATAGTTTAACGGTTGCAGAGCAATTTATTATAAAAGAGCCCATGGTGAACTTGGGAGGGGGGTTTTAGGCATTGGATCCCTTCATTTGCTTAGCCCCCCCTTTTTTTTTTGCTATATATTTATTTGGCCATGTCAGGTCTTAGTTTTGGCATGTGGGATCTTTAATTGCAGTGTATGGGATCTAGTTCCCTGATCTGGGATCTAGTTCCCTGATCTGGGATCGAACACTGGCCCCCTGCATTGGGAGCTTGGCGTCTTAGCTGGTGGACCACCAGCGAAGTCCTCACCTAGCTGTCTTGGAGCTGCTGATTGCTAACAGGCCACCCTGTAGTGTGACTTCCTGTTGACCTGTTGGTCCCCCCATGACATCATGGGCTTGGGAGGCAGGGCTGGTGTTTGCTTGTTCTTTATCTCTAGTGCCTACATAGTGCCTGGCATGTAGTGGATGTTCAGCAAATATTTGTCCAGAGACAGAAAAGGAGACACCCCCTTTCCACATATTGAGTATTTTAAACCCCACAAAGAAGTCCTTATTTTTCCAAATTTCCTCACCCACTTCCTGGGCCCTGCAAGTTGCCCCGTGCACCCTTCCCTTGCTCACTCTGTCATCTCTAAGTGTCTGGAGGCCCCGGTTTGGTGCTGTTTGTCTTTAAAACAGGGAGCCCAGACCTGGACACATGACCCCTCAGACTTACAAATCCCAGCTGGAATGAGGAACAGTAGCATCAGGGTCTGGACAGGGCTCCAGGCTGACGGACACATTTGGCTCCTCAAGCATGCCTGCCTTCCCTCCTCCCTCTCGTGGTGAGGATTCTCCAAGGTGCACACAGGCTCCTGTAGGTGAGGACTGGTGAAGAGAGATTTCCAAGCCCACACTTCCTCTAAGAACACCTCTCATGCCTATGAATATAAAATCATCAGTTTTAAAATGTCTTCACCCCAAGGTCATAAGGAGGGGTTTCTGGGGGTGCTGGTAATGTCCTTGTGCTTGACCTGGTGCTGGTTACTGCATGTTTGCCTCCTAATAATTCATTAAGCTATATACTTTTCTGAATGTGTGTTATAATTCACGATTAAAAAAATGTACTCCCCCCACCCCAGCCTCAAGCCTTTAATCCAATCAATTCATGTTTAACAAGTGCCTGTCTGCATCCAACCCCTGCTAGAGAAGGAGATTTTTGTCCTCAAGGAATTTCCTGGAGGAAGCAAGGTAACTGGAGCATCAAAAGACTGTGAATTATATCTGGAAAATAGGCCATGCTGTCATTTTGAGGAGGAGTCCAGAGGTCAAGGAGGTAGTGGGACTCACACTGGGCTGAAGATGTAGATGTGATTTAGTTAAGTGGAGAGAAGCAGAGGAAGGCTGTTTAGCTGAGGGAACTGTGTGATCACAAGCTACGTGACTTAGGTAGGGCTGAGCCTGCTGTGTCCGGGGGGCAGTGAAGAGACCTTGGTATTGAATAGTTTATGGGAGTAAGACTGTCTTGAGACCTCTAGTGCTGTCCCCTACCAAGCATGGGCAGGACAGATGCCACTTACAGTGCAAGCCTGCCTTGTGGGACGGGAGAGTCCTGTGCCCTCGTGCAAGAGCAGACATGTATGTTTCATATTTCGTAGCTCCTTTTCACTGTTTTGGTTGAGCCACAGGCTCATGTGAGTTCATAATCCCCATTCCAGACAGACTGGAAGTTACATCAGCCAGATGCATTATACGGGCAGCCGTGTTCCTGCGGAGACACTTGCTCAATTCCTGACTTTTAGCCCTACCCCACCCTGCAGCTGCTTCCAAGTCCCAGCACCGAGAGACTGATTAGAAGTGGGAGTCCCAGAGGAGGTATGAGAACTCGGGACTGCAGTTTCAGGGACTGTTGTTACAGGCTGTGAGATGACTCCACCTCACCCCCAGCCCAAGAGCCCTGAAATTCTAGGACTTCACCTCCCATCACCAAGGATATGGCTGGCCACCTGAGACCACGAGTGAATATGCCGTGAAGCCCTGGGAGGTTCTCGAGCTTCTTGCAAGGCTACTAAGTTTAATACAAGGAAGCAAGACTAGGATGTGTTTCTACTTACTTTTGAGAATGGAAATCAAAGCAGTCATAAGTACTCTGTACATACACAGAGGGACGATGATGAGGCTTAAAGCAGAGGAGAAGAGCCAGTTATAAAGTAGTAGCAGTAGTAGTAATGACGCTGATGATGATGGTAACTACCAAGCATGACGATTAACTATGTGCTTAGCATTATGCTAAACACTCAGTTCTTTCATTTTAGCCTCACAATAATCCTATGATGTGCATGCTATATTATTTCCATTATACAGATGAGGAAACGGAGCCTTCAAGGCATGAGCTGATTCCCCAAAGTCATACAAATGTTAAGTGTAGAACGAGGATCTCAATTCAAGCAATCTTACTCCAGAAGATTACTTACACTGTGGAAGCCAGTGATGCCCCCTTTAAGCCCTGTCTGGACTTGGAGAGGGTGTCCTCGCTTATGGACCAGAGTGTGCCAGCGCCTGTGGCCAGCGTGCCATTCTTAGAGACCATCTGGCACATTTTGTTTGCCCTGGTTTCTCACTAGACAACTTTTGCATTTGGCTTCCCATGTGACTCACATACAGAGAAAGAGGGCCATGACCTGCCAGCTTGACGGCTGTATTTTTCATTAGTAAATTAATAAACTGGCTGCCTGGGTTCACATACATATCTGTTTCTGATGGTTTGGTTAAGGTGAGCCCACCCCAGAGTTGAAGCCCACCGTATGCCAACTTAATTGAGATTCTGGGTCTGCAAGCACAGCCCCCAGCCCAGGCCTGTGTGCCAAGGAAATTCCTCTTGGCCTCCTTTTGGCGGGCTTGGCTCGCCTTCCCCAGTGACAGCCTGGCTCTTTCAATTTGAGCTGCCAGGTCAGACTGAGAGGGTCGTCTGCAGAAGAAGGAAGCAACAGTGCCAGGTTCCAGTAGGTGTTCCAAGTTCCACATTCCGCCTGCAGACACCCGGCGCCAGAGCAAAGGCTGGCCCTTGGCGGGGGGCTGGTAAGGATTTGTCTGGTACATTTTTTTCCTCTACACACTTAACCTGCAACTTCCTGCATCTCCCCCTCTCTGTCTTTCATTTACAGTGGCTCTCAAAGCTGGTGATCAGCAGGGTTACCCAGAGAGCCTTAAAAAAAAAATTAATGGACTTGTCTTATTTAGGAACAGAGAATGTTTTGCTCTGTTTACAAAAGCGAAGTTTAAGGAAAATTGCATCCTAAAATAATGGAGAATGGATGGGCTAAATTATTTTCTTTTTAACTTCTGATGACAGTTTGCAAAGTTGAACCCAAAGTCTTGGTCTTTGTCATGAACATGGGTGTGTTTTTCCAACAAGCTTGGTGAGTGGTACATCTTTCAGGAACAGCATTCTTTTTTTTTTTTCCAGTTAAAAAAAAAACAGGTAACATAAAGTCTACCCTCCTAACAAAAAATTTAAGTGTACAGTACAGTACTAGCTATATACGCATTGTTGTATAGCCAATTTCTAGGACTTTTTCATCATGCATGATTGAAACTCTATACCAATTAAACAGCAACTTCCTGATTCCCCACCATTCAGCCCCTGGAAACCATCATTATACTTTCTGCTTCTATGAAGTTGATTCTTAAGATACCTCATTTAAGTGTAATCAGGTAGTATTTTTCCTGTGACTGACCTGTTTCACATTGCATAATAGTGTCCTCAAGGTTCATCTATGATATAGCATATGACAGAATTTCCTTGTCATATTAAGGCAAAATAATGTTTCATTGAATGTATATACAACATTTCCTTTATCCATTCAATCATTAATTGACATTTAAGTTGCTTCTACCTCTTGGTTATTGTGAGTAGAGCTCCAGTGAACATGGGAATGCAAATATCTCTTTTGAGATCCCATTTTCAATTCTTTTGGGTAAATCTCCAGAGGTGAAATTGTTGGATTATATGGGATTCTTTAATCCAATTTTTGTTGATTTCTGTGTAAGATAAGGGCCCAATTTAATTCTTTTGCCTGAGGATGTTTAGTTTTCCTAGTATCATTTGTTAAAGAGATTGTCCTTTCCCCATTGTGTAGTCATGGCACCCTTGTTGAAGATCATTTTATTGTGTTTGTGTGGGTTTATTTCTAGGATCTGTATCCTGTTATATTGATCTCTCTACCAGCACTATACTGTTTCGATTACTATAGGTTTGTAATATATTTTGAAGTTAGGAGTGTGATGCCTCCAGTTTTGTTCTCTTTCAAGACTGTTTTTGCTGTGAAGGATTCCTTGTGGTTTCATATTAATTTTAGGGTTGTTTTTTCTATTTCTTAAAAAAATGCCATTGGGCATTTGATAGAGATTGTATTGAATTTGTAGATCGATTTGAGTAGCATGAACAGTATTAAGTCCTCTAATGAACATAGGTTATCTTTCCATTTATTTTTGTCATTAAATTCTTCCAACAGTAATTTGTAGTTTTAAGTGTTCAAGTATTTAGCTTCCTTGGTTAAATTTAGTCACAGTATTTTGTTCTTTTTGATGATATTATAATTGGAATTGTTTTCTTAATTGTCTTTTTAGATTATTCATTTTAATATTATAGGAACAATTGATTTTTGTATGTTGATCTTGTATGTTTCCAATTTTGGTGTCTTTCTCTTGTTTAATTGCTGTGACTAGGACTTTCAATTCTATGTTGAATAAAAGTGGCACGAGTGGGCATCCTTGCCTTATTCCTGATGTTAGAAAAATAGCTTTCATTTTTTCACTGTTGAGTATGAATGATGATGTGTGCTAAGTCAATTCAGTCGTGTCCGACTCTTTGTGACTCCATGAACCATAGCCCTCCAGGCTTCTCTGTCCATGGGTTTCTCCAGGCAAGAATATTGGAGTGGGTTGCCATTTCCTTCTCCAGGGGATTTTCCCGACCCAGGGATTGAACTCATGTCCCTTATGTCTCCTCCATTATAGGTAGGTTCTTTACCTCTAGCGCCACCTGGGAAGCCAGGTGAATGATGTTAGTTGTGTACTTTTCATATATGACCTGCATTATATTGAGGTGATTTCATTCTATTCCTACTTTGTTGGTTGTTGTTTTTTTTTTAAAATCATGAAAGTGTGTCTAACTTTCTCAAATGCCTTTTCTGCATCTATTGAAATGATCATGTGATTTTATCTCTCATTCTATTAATGTGGTATATTGCACTGATTGATTTTTGCATGTTGAATGATCATCTGTCTGATCCTTGATTTTTATATGTTGAACCATCCTTGCATTCTAGAGATAAATCCCTCTTGGTCATGGTGTATAATTCTTCTAACGTGCTCTTGAATTTAGTTTGCTAATATTTTGTTGAGGATTTTTACATCTGTGTTCATCAAGGATATGGGGCTTCAGTTTTCTTTTCTTTAGTGTCTTTGGCTTTGTTATCAGGGTAATTATTGTTGTTCAGTTGCTCAGTCACGTCCAACACTTTGTGACCCCATGGACTGCAGCACACCAGGCTTCTCTGTCCTTGACCATCTCCCCAGGCTTGCTCAAACTCATGTTCCTTGAGTCGATGATGCCATCCAACCGACTCATCCTCTGTCATCCCCTCTTCTCCTCCTACCTTCAATCTTTCCCACCTTCAGGGTCTTTTCCAGTGAGTTAGTTCTTCTCATCAGGTGGCCAAAATATTGGAGCTTCAGCTTCAGTATCTGTCCTTCCAGTGAATATTCAGGGTTGATTTCCTTTAGGATTGACTGGTTTGATCTCTTTGCAGTCCAAGGGACTCTCAAGAGTCTTCTCCAGCACCACAGTTCAAAAGCATCAATTCTTTCGTGCTCAGCTTTCTTTATGGTCCAGCTCTCACATCCATACATGACTACTGGAAAAACCGTAGCTTTGACTATATAGACCTTTGTTGGCAAAGTGCTTTTTAATATGCTGTCTAGGTTTGTCATAGCTTTTCTTCCAAGGAGCAAGCATCTTTTAATTTCATGGTTGCAGTCACTGTGTGCAGTGATTTTGGAGCCCAAGAAAAAATGCTGACCTCTTAAAGTGAATTTGGAGGTGCTCCCTCCTCTTCCATTTTCTGGATGAGTTTGTAAGGAGTTGACATTGATTTTTTAATTTTTTTTTGGTAGGGTTCTCCTTTGAAGTTTTCTGGTCCTGGGGTTTTTTCATTGGGAGGTTTTGATTACTGATTCAATCTCCTTACTTGTTATAGCTATGTTCAGATTTTCTATTTATATTTTGTCTTGGTAGGTTGTATGTATCTCGGAATTTATCCATTTTCTTTAGGTTTTCCAATTTGTTGGTATATGGTTGTTCATAGTAATCTCTTATAATCCTTTTTATTTCTGTGGCACCATTAGTAATGTCTTCTCTTTCATTTTTAATTTTATTTGAGTCTTCTCTTTTTTTCTTAGTCTAACTAAAGGTTGTCAGTTTTATCATTTCAAAAGCTCTTAGTTTTATTGATCCCCCCCCCCATTTTTCTATTTCACTTATTTTTGCCCTAATTTTTATTGTTTCCTTCTGCTAATTTTGGGCTTAGTTTTCCTAGGTCCTTAAATGTGTAAAATTAGACTGCTCATTTGAAAATTTTCTTCTTTTTTAAAAAAATATGCATTTTATTTTTGGCTGTGCTGGGTCTTTGTTGCTGTGAGCAGGCTTCCTCTAGTTGCAGTGTGCAGGCTTCTCATTGTGTCGGCTTCTCTGGCTGTGGAGCGCAGGCTCTAGAGAGTGCAGACCTCAGTAGCTGTGGTGCACCGGCTTAAGTCATCATGAGGCATGTGGAATCTTCCTGAACCAGGGATTAAACCTGTGTGTCCTGCATTGACAGGCAGTTTCTTAATCACTGGACCACTAGGGCAGTCCTTTCTTCTTTTTAATTGTAGGCTTTTAATGCTATAAACTTATTTCTTAACACTGCTTTTGCTACATCCCAAGTTTTGGTATGTTGTATTTCATTTTTGTTTGTCTCAAGATATTTTCTAATTTCCCTCTTGATGTATTCTTTGAGCTATTGGTTGTTCAAGAGCATTTTAATTTCCACATATTTGTGAAATTTCCATTTTTCCTTCTGCTACTGATTTCTAGTTTCATTCCATTGTGGTCAGAAAAGATACTTGGTGTGATTTCAGTCTTTTTCAGTTTGTTAAGACTTGGTTTGTGACCTAACATGTAATCTGTGCTGGAGAATGTGAAAATTGTGCTTGAGAAAAATGTGTATTTTGCTGCTGTTTATGGAATATTTTCTGTTAGGTCTGTTTGATCTATATCATTGTTAAAGTCCTCTGTTTCCTTATTGATCTTCTCTCTGGACATTTTATTCATTATTGAAAATGGGATATTGAACTCTCTCACTATTATTGTGTTCCTGTCTATTACTCTTCCGTCCTGTCAGTGTTTACTTCATATATTTGGGTAGTCTGCTGTTGGGTACATATCTATTTATAGTCATTATATCTTCTTGTTGAATTGACCTTTATTATTATGAAGTGTCTTTCTTTTACTCTTATGACAGTTTTTTGCATGAAGTATATTTCACATAACTCAAGTACGGCCATTCCTGCTCTCTTTTGGTTACCGTTTGCACAGACTCTCTTTCTCTGCCTTTTCACTTGAAAGTAAAAGGATATGTGTTTCACAGTCTATGTGTGTTCTTAAAGTGAGTCTCCTGTAGACAGCATATGACTGGATCTTGTTTTGCTTTTAATTTCGTTTAGCCCCTCTACAGCTTTTGATTGTGCAGTTTAATCTGTTTATGTCTTAAATAATTCCTTGCGCTGTTGCCGGTTTTTTCACTGTTTCCTGCCTGTCTTCTCGCATTTTTTGTCCCTCTCGCTGTCTCCATCTTTCACTGATTCGTTTTAGAGACGTGATTTGGTTGGCTTTTCAGTTTTGCTTGTGAATCTGGATGTCCATTGCCTTCCTCAGATTTGGGGAGTTTGGAGTCATTATTTCTTCAAATAAGCTTTCTGCTCCTTTCTTTCTTTCTCCTCACCTTCTGGGACTTCCCTACTGCATATATTAATCCACTTGATGGTGTTCCATATGTCCCTAGACTTTCTTCACTTAAAAAAAAAATTTTGCTTCTCCAACAATAATGGATAATTTCAAATGGCCTATCTTTGAGTTTGCTGATTATTTCTTCTCCATAATCAAGTCTGTTGTTGAACACCTCTAGTGAATTTTTCAATTCAGCTATTATATTCTTTCGCTTCAAATTTTGTTAGTTTCTTTTTAATATTTTTTGCCTCTTTATTGCTAGCCTTATTTTTTCATATGTCATTTTAAAAATTTCATTTATCATTTGCCGGGGCTCATTAAGCATCCCAGAGAGTCTTTTTTTTTTTCTTTTCCATTATGGTTTATTACAGAATATTGAATATAGTTGCCTATGCTACACAACAGGACCTTGTTGTTTAACCATGCTATATATAATAGTTTGCCTCTGCTAGTCCCAAACTCCCAATCCAGCCCTCCCCTGCGTCCCATCCACCTTAGCAGCCGCAAGTATGTTCTCTATGTCTGCGAGTTTCTTTCTTTTTTGTAGATAAGTTCATTTGGGTCGTATTTTAGATTCCACAGATAAGTTATATATATGATATTTGTCTTTCTCTTTCTGACTTACTTTGCTTAGCTTGATAATCTCTAAGTCCATCCATATAGCTGCAAATGGCATTATTTCATTCTTTTTTATGACTAACTAATATTCCATTGTATATATGTGTGTGTGAATATATATATACCACATCTTTTTTCCATGCATCTGTTTATGGGCATTTAGATTGTTTCCATGTCTTGGCTTTTGTGAATAATGCTGAAATGAACTTAGAGGTGCAGGGATCTTTTCACATTATAGTTTTGTCTGGATGTGTGCCCAGGAGTGGGATTGCTGGATCATCTGGCAACTTTAGTTTTTTGAAGAACCTCCATACTGTTCTCCATAGTGACTACACTAATTTACAGTCCCACTAACAGTGTAGGAGGGCCCAGAGAGACTTAAAGATATGAATTCCCACCCAGACCCTACAGGCAAAGATTCTAATTCAGTATTCTGGAGTGGGGCCTGGAAAGCTGTATTCCTGAAAGGTCCACAGGTGATTTATACATACATCTAGGTTTGGAAACCACTTCCAGTTAAAGGATTACCATCACCCTCTCCCACCTCCAGTTCTCTCCAGGATGCCACCATCTGTCCACGAGTATTGTGTCTCTTTGTATCATTGGAAGCACTAAAGATCTTTCTTTTTCTAGGCAATCTTCCTGGATTGAATCCTGTTTAACCACAAGTTTCTTATGATTCCCCCAGCCCTCTCCAACCTGAAATGCGCCTACACTTTCCATTTTTGTATTAATTTGGCCTTTCCATTCTCTCCACTTGTTATCTGTGATTGAGCCATTGCTGGCTAGAAATCTTTTGTCTTGATCATCTCATAGTATTTGATGACAAAAAGGTGGTGAGTGTAGTAGAAACGGAACTCTGGGAACCCAAGTTTGAGTCTGATTCTACCAGGGTATGACCTTGGACAAGTTGCTTTCCCTGTCTGGGCTTCAGTTTCCTCATCTGTGAAATGAGTCGTGAATAAGTGGTCTCTGTGATCGTTCCCTTTGGACCCTAACTCTATCCTTCCTTCCCTACACTCCACAGCTCAGAAAGTGGAGTTCCAGAAACATACCTGAAATTCTGCCCTAAGTCAGAGGAACCAGAGGGTCCACCAGTTCTTCCTCTACCTCTCTTTCCAGGAGCAGCCATGGCCCTGAGTGATGTCGATGTGCAAAAGCAGATTAAGCACATGATGGCTTTCATTGAGCAGGAAGCTAATGAGAAGGCCGAAGAAATAGATGCCAAGGCTGAGGAAGAGTTCAACATTGAGAAAGGACGCCTTGTGCAAACCCAGCGACTGAAGATTATGGAGTATTATGAGAAGAAAGAGAAGCAGATAGAGCAGCAGAAGAAAATCCAGATGTCTACCATGAGGAATCAGGCAAGGCTGAAAGTCCTGAGAGCCCGAAACGACCTCATCTCAGAGTTGCTGAATGATGCAAAGCTGAGACTCAGCCGGATTGTGACAGACCCAAAATTTTACCAGGGGCTGCTGGATAAACTAGTGCTCCAGGGTCTGCTACGACTGCTGGAGCCTGTGGTGATTGTACGCTGCAGGCCACAGGACCACCTCCTGGTGGAGGCTGCAGTGCAAAGAGCCATCCCCCAGTACACCTCAGTCTCCCACAGATGTGTGGAAGTTCAAGTTGACAAAGAGGTGCAACTGGCTGCAGACACAACTGGAGGTGTGGAGGTCTACAGTAGCGATCAGAGAATAATGGTTTCTAATACTCTGGAAAGTCGACTGGATCTCTTATCTCAACAAAAGATGCCAGAAATACGAAAGGCCTTGTTTGGAGCCAATGCCAACAGGAAGTTTTTTGTATAAGCCTCTGGAAAGTGAAGCTCCTGTTGAACTTCTAAGCTGTAGAAGTATAACTTATTAGGGCAAAGCAAACTGGTAATATCTCCTCCTCTGTTTTGCCCTGGGATTAGTCTAACTTTATGAAATACTCTGACTAGCTAAAGGCATTATACTTTGGAATAAAGCCTGACTTAATGCTTATAAATCTAATTCCATTTTCTCTATACATTCTAGAGCTCCTGGTCAATTCTACAGTCTGGGCTGAAAGAAATAGAGACATCTGCTCGTTAGCTCATCTTTCAGCTGAGAGTGAATGGTAATCTTGATGTATGCGTCTGGGTGTCCTAAATTTAATACGTAGTTGAAGTGTGTTTTTCTTCTTTTGTTTCAGCTTCTTGTTCTTATTTTACTTAATAAGTTTTAGACCTCTTTTTCAAGGAGGGCCTGGCAACCCACTCCAATATTCCTGACTGGAGAATCCCCTGGACAGAGGAGCTTGGTGGGCTACAGTCCATAGGGTCGCAAAGAGGGGGACACGACTGAAGCGACTTAGCATGCATGCCTGCACAGAACTGTTTTTCTTGTGTCAGGGGTCAACTTCATGGGCATATGATGAGTGCAGTCACACAGAGCTCCATGCTCAGAATTGCCCAGCAGTTGGGGTCTACAACAGAGGGTGAGATGGTTGGATGGCATCACCGACTCGATGAACATGAGTTTGAGTAAGCTCCAGGAGTTGGTGATGGACAGGGAATCCTGGCAGTCCATGGTGTCACAAAGGGTCAGACATGACTGAGTGACTGAACTGAACTGAATTGGGGTCTACTGCTTGGTAGCTAGCCGTCTTGAAGTTCTTACTTTTATCTTTGAATGTGTGCTTTATGAGTGAAGTCCAGTAGGACTTCGGTGCACGTGCTGGGGGCTTGGGCCTTGGCTCACGTGTGCAAGTACTAATTCTTGAAGTCTACGCATCTTTCTGGGATGCGTAGTGGGTTCTTGACCACCCACTTCTCAGCTCGCTGGTACTCTGAGATCCTGCCTTCCTCTCCCTAAACCAGTGAACACTAATGCCCTCTGCCCCTGGTTAGGGCCCAGTGTATGCAGGGAAGGTCTGTATCCTTCATAGGAGCTTAGGGCTGGACATAATGGTGGCCATCTCTGCCCCAGGTTGGCAGCTTCATGGCACATCCAGCAGGGAACTTGGTGAGCATGGGTTTCTTACCCACCAGATACTGAGCACATCTCAGTGTGGAAGTAATGACCCTGGGATTCACCTGCCTACTGTGAATTGGATCAGCCAGCTTATTGGGATGGGAGATGCGTGGCTTGACTTCCCTGACACTTGGCAGAACACATAGATCTGGGGACTGGTGGGAAGGAGGGCATAACATTTGTTAGGGTTGCTGGGCCTGAGTCTCAGGGTGGGACTTCCAGAAGCTTATGAGGATCTGTTCTTGCCTTGTAAAGTGCCCTGTGCCTGATGGAGTCCTCCATTAGACAAATCAGTGCACGGGGGAGCTTGGGCTCATCTCTTGTTGCCACTTGGATGCATCTTCTGGGAGAAGCCAAGAAATACAGTCATTTTGGTGATTCTCCATATGGGCATTGCACAGTATAAAGATAAATGATTCATGCTAAGGATTTTATATTGTAATTTTTGTTTACCCAGACATTAAATAGCAAATAAACACCATGACAAGCTGAAAGAGAGACTGGAGAAATAAATAAAAAGCTTTATAAGTATTTCTGTGCCTTTAACTGTACTTTGGGCTTCTCTGATAGTTCAGTTGGTAAAAAATCCGCCTGCAATGCAGGAGACCCTAGTTCAATTTCTGTATTGGGAAGATCCGCTGGAGAATGGATAGGCTACCCACTCCAGTATTCTTGGGCTTCCCTTGTGGTTCAGCTGGTAAAGAATCCGCTGGCAATGCGGGAGACCTGGGTTTGATCCCTGGATTGGGAAGATCCCCTGGAGAAGGGAAAGGCTACCCACTCCAGTATTCTGGCATGGAGAATTCCATAGACTATATATAGTCCATGGAGTTGCCAAGAGTCAGACGCAACTGAGCGACTTTCACTCACTCAACTGTAATTTAAAATTTTAAAAAGTGTTTTTAATTTATTTTTTGTCTGTGGTATATCTTTGTTGCTGCATTTGAGGGCTGCTTCCTAATTGAGGTACGCGGGCTTCAGTAGTTGAAGGGCACAGGCTCAAGCACACAGGCTCAGTGGCTGTAGCATGGGGGCTTAGTT
This sequence comes from Ovis aries, assembly GCF_016772045.2. NCBI lineage: Eukaryota > Metazoa > Chordata > Mammalia > Artiodactyla > Bovidae > Ovis > Ovis aries. The sequence continues at coordinate 77,820,664 of NC_056056.1, forward strand.
GCCCCATGGCATGTGAGATCTTCCCAGACCAGGGATCGAACCCATGTCTCCTGCATTGCAAGGTGGATTCTACCACTGGACCACCAGGGAAGCCCTAACTATACTTTTGAACAAAGGATACCACAGTTTCATTTTACATTAGGCCCCATAAATTATGCAGCTGGGTTCTGCCTGTGTATGGTGACTTAAAGTCTAATTTATGCCTGAGTATGATTTTTGTATTAAAATAGAAGTGTTTTGAAGAAAAGAACCCTCAAGAAATTCTACCAAGGGCAAAGCTTGGCTTGTGTGGTCAGGAATTTATAAGTAACAGAAATCCCATGAAGCTCACAACCAGAATAGGAGGCAGGCTATCCATAAAGAGGGTCACCTCACAGAAGCTTGGGACAGGCATCTGTCATAGTCTCAGGGGAGGGCTAGAACTGAGTATCAGAAAGCTTTATGAAGTCCTCTAGGTGGTTACTTCATTCTCCTTTTTAAAGAATGACGTTTTACTGTCCATTTTAGATGGTAGAGTTTGCATTCCCCATACACTTTATATCCCAGAGTCTACGTGCTGTGGGCTTCCCTGGGGGCTCAGTGGTAAAGAATCTGCCTGCAATGCAGGAGATGCAGGCTTGATCTCTGAGTCAGGAAGATCCCCTGCAGAAGGGCATGGCAACCCGCTCCAGTATTCTTGCCTGCAGCACCTCCATGGACAGAGGAGCCTGGAGGGATCCATGGGGTCACAAAAAGTCAGACACGACTGAGCAAGTAAGCATGAATGCACTACATGTAGTTTCAGAAGCAAATTTGCTTTTCTTAGAGTCAGTTCCTCTTTTCTGAGAAGGAGTCCATTTGGCCCAGCTCAAATCAGATGTCCATCTCCAGTCCAGTTGGTGTCTGGGGTCAGTTCTATGAGAAAAGGGTGTCTTTGTTAGCTGGACAGACTCCTTAAAAGATGTCATCTTTGTGGGCCCTTTTGAATTGCAAGCTCAGTCATTCATTGAAAATTTTCTGAATACCAGGAATGAGCTAGGCACTGTGCTGCTCGGCTGCAAAGAATACCATCTGGCCCTGTTCTTTCACTAGTTACAGACATATTCACAAATGATAACTTGGTGATGGAGCAATGCAGAAGTGCTGTATACAGCATGCTGTAGAAATACAGTAGTAGGTGGGAGGAAAGGGTCACAGGAGGCTCTGGGGTGTTGGCGGTTGAACTGGGGAAAAACTTCAGGTAAAGGTGGGAGTGGGGGGTGGGGAGAGCATTTGGAAAGTCCCTGAGATGTGTAAAAGCAAGTTGTGTTTGAGGACCTGTGTGTAGTTCAGTGTGATGGAGTGTGGGAGTGACAGGAAGTGACATGGATGAGGCTGAAAAGATGGACGGGGCCTGATTACATGGTGCTGTGTGCCCTGCTCAGCAATTAGATGAATTCAGGTAGGGGAGGCAGGGTGTAGGTAATGAGAGGTCATTGAAGGACTTTATTTATTTTAAATATTTGACCAAACTGCGTGGCATGCGGGGTCTTAGTTCCCTCACCAGGCATCAAATCCACACCCCCTGCATTGGAAGGGTCTTAACCACTGGTCCACCAGGGAAATCCCAGAGAGCTGGACTTTCAAAAGATTCTTCTAGCGCCACAGTATGTGGAGGACACTTTGGAGAAAGGGAGAGACCGCAGGCAGGGGCCCCGTCAGAAACTGTTCATCAGCCCAGGTGAGAGATGACAAATAATCTCCCCATCTTTTTGGTGAGGTAGGTTAAATTCTTTGATACACAGGCTGGAAGAGGTCAGCGTCAGTGACCTGTGTCCTACCCACTGTCAGCTCCCTTCCTTCCCTCCCAATAAATCCTTTCACTTGTCCAGGGCTTGAGACTTTCCATCACAGTTTCACACCATCTGACAAGTCCCATTGGACAACTCCCCAGCCCACCCCCTTTTCTCCCAGCCATCATTCCTGGCCCAGCAAAGAAAGCATTCTGTTCCCAGCTACCTGAGCCCCCTGCCGCCTCCCCTTCTGGAGACTCTAACCCCACTTCAAGCTCTATAACCCAGGAGTATCTGATCCCCTGGCCAACCCCAGTTCTGACCCTCTGAGTTGGTCTCAATCCATTATTGGGGCCCCAATGATCATCCATGTCCCCCAGATTGACATGAATTCATCTCCTCTGCAAATTCATTGTAATGAAAGGTTTGGGGGAAAGTTGAGAGCTTTACAAAATTTCTCCCAGTCCCACTTCAATGTCTCTGTTTCCTGAAATGTCTCTTCCAGAACTGCCTGATAGTATCTCTCTCTCCCCAGCCTCCTTCTCAGCCTCTCAACCTGCGTGTTCCAGTCTACACCGTCATAATGTCCCCTCCACAAAACAAAAACTGGTGGTGGACCAAGCCTGCCCTCCCAGCCCCTGGTTGCCAGGAACCACAGCCCTGGTTGATGAGCCCTTCCCCCTCATTGCCTTTATTTCCGGTCAGCAGCTTTGTCTGCTTGGCCCACCATCTTTTCCAACACAGCTCTTTGTGGGCAGAAATGTGTCTTCATCCTTCTCTGGTCCCTGCTGCCCTATTGTTTTAATGCTGATACTGGGGGTACACGTTGTAGGGTCTGAACAAACATTTATGCTTGTTACAGTCTTCTGCCCTGGCCTGGTGCTGGTTTCTGGATGGGGGCTTCCAGCATCTGTCTCCTCTTCAACAATGGATTGTGCCATAGAAAGGGATGCTTAGATGAGGTGAGGGCCAGGCAAAGGATGCCCACCCTGTAACACAGGGATGGTGTTTGATAAGAAAATCCCTCTCTCCCGCTCCTGGCGGGGAAGGCTGCAGATGCGTGGAGTGTGAACTCAATCAAGACTCAATTCAGTCAGAGTTGGTTCCTCCTGGACAAATCTGGGTTTTATTGCGTTCCTTCCCTCCCTGGGAAACAAACAGGGGGAGGGGCTTGCTTTGGACCTGGGTGTGGAGGTATGGGGCTGTGGATGAGCTAAGTCCACCGCCATGAAGGGGCACCTTTCTGTAGCCCCCAGGCCTACCCTCGACCTGCGGGGGTAGGTTGCTGATCAACATCCTGTCCTTTCCAGCAGCTGCACTGCTGTCCAGATCTTTGCTTTAGAAATGTTTGCACTGGGCACTTTGTTCGATACCTGCTACACGTTATTATTGTTAACCATCTTACCCTCAAGAAGGCGTGTTCCACGTACAAGTTCCTCAGTGCCTGTGAGCCAGAAGGAGCAAACTGTTACAACCGCAGGCAGGCACAGCCCTTCCTCACTGCTCTCCTCATTAACACTTCCTGCCGAGGTGCAAGGGAAGCTGTTTGCTGCTGACGCAGTCCCAGGCTGTGCTCCAGCCGAGGCTGTTCTGCAGGCTCACTCCCTGCTCTGGGAGAACTGGGGGGAGCTGAACATCAGGTAGCCAGGCCCTGCCCCTCACTGAGGCCTGCTGCCCCAGGAAGGCCAGGATAACTTGGTGGATGGAGAGTGTGGATTTCGTTTGGAGCCTGAGCTGCCTGGAGAGCCGGAAATGGAGAGGGAGCTTTGCACACATGCTAGTATTTCGGAAAGTTGTGCAGGGCTTCCTCTCTGTCTCTAGGGTTCCAGGAACCCCTGAAGGGATCAGCAGACCTATACTGGGCCAACCCTAACCCCCACGCGTCTGGAGAGCCAGTGCAGCCCTTCATTGGACTCCCCAGGGAGATGCTCAAGTCTTACCCCCTTCCTCTCTTCTCTGCATCCTGTCCATTCCTTCCCGGCCCATTACTCTGACATGATGCCTGTTCATGGACAACACTGTGCATGCTCAGTCACTTTATTCATGTCCGACTCTTTGCGCCCCCGTGGACTGTAGCCCAGCAGGCTCCTCTGTCCATGGGATTCTCTAGGCAAGAATACTGGAGTGGGTTGCTATGCCTTCCTCCAGGGGATCTTCCCGACCCAGGGATCAAACCCCCATCTCTTATGTCTCCTGCATTGGCAGGTGGGTTCTTTACTACTAGCGCCCCTAGAAGCCCATTGACAGCACTAGGAAGGACTGAATCTCTCCTGCCACTCCTACCCTCCTAAGCTCTGCTCTTCCCACACCCCTTAAGCGCTGTTCTAAAGCATGATAAACCCTCACTTTGTCACAGCACCCTAGCTTTCCTGCACAACCTCACAGCTCACCTCGTGGTCTTTTCCTGCAGTATGGGACCCCTTTCACTATAAGGCAAGCTACTGCATTCTCTTTGCAGATGCAGCAAAATGGATCCCCAGTTCAGAGAGAGTCTTGGCAGACCTTGGCCCAGCTCACCACCCACTCCTGTATACTCTTGGAGTGATGGAATGGAGCACATATTTTTTTTTTCCCCCACTGGGAAATGAGCCCATAGAGGGTGATGTTTGACTCATCCTGGCTGCTACCAAGCCTGAGTGGATTCATGTGCCAAAGATGACACAAGATCTAGAACTTGAAGGGATCTCAAAAACCAAGTGTTCATTTGAATCTGAGGCTCAAAGGAAGCAAGAAAGTAGTCCTGGGTCATAGTCAGCTAATAAGACTCTTGGGACTACAAGCCAAAAACCTGATAAGACCAGGTTGTTGTCATTCATTTTCATGAAAAACTTAGTGTATAGGAACTCCAAAACTTTGACTCCCAAGAAGACAAATATGTTAGCAAATACACACCTATAGCTGGTTCCTTGGAGAATCCTTCGTTTCTCTCTCCCAGGGTGTCTGTCCTCAGAACACAGAGGTCCAATGAAGGTCCACAGAGGAGATGTACCAAGGGAGGGGGTGAATGTATAAGGGATGTGACTTGAGGGGGCCTAGGGTTAGACTGGGGCCCTGGGTGAGGTCAGGGCACTGGGGACATGTTGGGGAGCAGAGTGGGTGGGAAGGTGGGCTTATCACACAGCACCTAGCCAGAATAGGTGCTCATGAACCTCTGTAAAAGAAAGAAGCGAGGGTGGGAGGGAGAAGAGGAGAAAGTGGAAGCAAGCTGCATTGGGCTCAGTTGAAAGGAGGGAAGCAATAGGGAGCGTGTGAAGATTCTCATCTTTTCTCCTTTGGAATTTGAGCTCTGAGTGTTCACTCAGTTACATTCTGAGCAGCAGATCTCTTTTTCGTTCATTCATTCCACAAATATGTATTGGCTGGTTCCCAATGTCAGGCGCTCTGCCAGGCACCACATCCCGTTTAGTGAGCAGGGCAGTTAAGCCCCAGGTTTTACAGAGGAACCTGCTGTGGAGGAGGGTGGGGCACAAGTGGAAGGGGTCAGGGCTGGGGTGGTGGGGATACTGGCTACGCTGAGCAGGCAGACAACTGGTGACTTGGGTTGATCTAAGTACTATGGAGAAGTAAAAGTTTATGCTTAGGTAGGGAGCAGAGGGAAACAGGAGGAGGCAGCTGTGCATCCAGCAGGGTGAGGGGAAGGGGACAGAAAGGATGGATGTTCTGAGCAGAGGGACCCACAGTGTAAGGCACCAGGCAGAGACAGCTCTGCTGGGTTGAGGAGCAGAGAGGAGGTCAGTGGGGCTTCACTGAGTGAGTGAAGGTGAGAGAGAAGGGACAGGGCCAGATCCCATGTGACACTTACAGAATCTGAATTTATTCTAAATACAGTGGGAAGCCACTGAGGGTTTGCAAGCATGGAATGGACATTTCATTTTAGTAACTCCCTGCTTCTCTGTTAGATCCCCAGCACAGCATTTGCACCTCT